>NC_136807.1:50438607-50963681 GCF_951216825.1 Electrona antarctica
TTTAGTCGACTAAAACTAGACTAACTCTAAGACATTCCAGGTGACTAAAATGTTACTAAAACTAAAATAGAAATTTGCTGCCAAAAACACTCGTTGACTGTCCTGTGTCTAGGATAACTCACCTGTACTGATTGGTCGACTAGGATAACTCACCTGTAGTGATTGGTTGACTAGGATAACTGACCTGTACTGATTGGTCGACTAGGATAACTCACCTGTACTGATTGGTTGACTAGAATAACTCACCTGTACTGATTGGTCGACTGCTCTGTGTGCACACTGGGTTCAAAAGAGCTCTGAAAGACACAACAAAGCAGACAGGAAACGATCAGTGTCTTTCCTGGTGTTCAGTCAGTGTGATTATTGTGCAGAGCAGAGGGTTCTGTATTCACTATGTCCACTAGAGGGTTGTGTACTCACTATGTCCACTAGAGGGTTGTGTACTCACTATGTCCACTAGAGGGTTCTGTACTCACTATGTCCACTAGAGGGTTCTGTACTCACTATGTCCACTAGAGGGTTCTGTACTCACTATGTTGGAATGATGGAGCTCATCAGAGTGGAGTCTAGAGAGACACACACACACACACACACACACACACACACACACACACACACACACACACACACACACACACACACACACACACACACACACACACACAATCAATAATAGATTCCAATGTTAACTTTGAGTGACATAATGCTAAACAGGTGTGTTTGTGTGTGTGTGTGTGTGTGTGTGTGTGTGTGGGGGGGGGTCCTCAGTTCAAATATGATTATTTTGGGGGTCCTCAGTTAAAATATGATTATTTTGGGGGGTCCTCAGTTCAAATATGATTATTTTGGGGGTCCCCAGTTCAAATATGATTATTGCGGGGGTCCTCAATTCAAATATGATTATTTCGGGGGTCCTCAGTTCAAATACAAATCACACTGTGGAGACTTTAAGACATTCTGCCCCCTGGTGGAGACTTTAAGACATTCTGCCCCCTGGTGGAGACTTTAAGACATTCTTCCCCCTGGTCGTTGGACTCTAACACTTCACCCGACAGTGACGAACTTCTCTATTACATTGTAATTGTATTGAGTCTTAATTTAGTCGACTAAGACTAGACTAAATAATGTGTGTGTGTGTGTGTGTGTGTGTGTGTGTGTGTGTGTGTGTGTGTGTGTGTGTGTGTGTGTGTGTGTGTGTGTGTGTGTGTGTGTGTGTGTGTGTGTGTGTGTGTGTGTGTGTGTGTGTGTGTGTGTGTGTGTGTGTGTGTGTGTGTGTGTCCATTATACTTACTTCTCACACAGACACACTGAGGAGGAGGAGTTTAACCCAAACCCAGCATAGAGAAGTCCAAAATGTGTACAAAATCTTGTGAAAATAGCCGATCTACAAGATGCGACGCATTGTGAGCTTGTAGATCAGCTATTTTCAGCAAGTGTAAAAACTGTCATTACGACAGCCTGAAGGCCCGCCAAAATACACTTTAGTCGACTGAAATCTTATGACATTTAGTCGACTAAAACTAGACTAACTCTAAGACATTCCAGGTGACTAAAATGTTACTAAAACTAAAATAGAAATTTGCTGCCAAAAACACTCGTTGACTGTCCTGTGTCTAGGATAACTCACCTGTACTGATTGGTCGACTAGGATAACTCACCTGTAGTGATTGGTTGACTAGGATAACTGACCTGTACTGATTGGTCGACTAGGATAACTCACCTGTACTGATTGGTTGACTAGAATAACTCACCTGTACTGATTGGTCGACTGCTCTGTGTGCACACTGGGTTCAAAAGAGCTCTGAAAGACACAACAAAGCAGACAGGAAACGATCAGTGTCTTTCCTGGTGTTCAGTCAGTGTGATTATTGTGCAGAGCAGAGGGTTCTGTATTCACTATGTCCACTAGAGGGTTGTGTACTCACTATGTCCACTAGAGGGTTGTGTACTCACTATGTCCACTAGAGGGTTCTGTACTCACTATGTCCACTAGAGGGTTCTGTACTCACTATGTCCACTAGAGGGTTCTGTACTCACTATGTTGGAATGATGGAGCTCATCAGAGTGGAGTCTAGAGAGACACACACACACACATTGAGTGACATAATGCTAAACAGGTGTGTTTGTGTGTGTGTGTGTGTGTGTGTGTGTGTGTGTGTGGGGGTCCTCAGTTCAAATATGATTATTTTGGGGGTCCTCAGTTAAAATATGATTATTTTGGGGGGTCCTCAGTTCAAATATGATTATTTTGGGGGTCCCCAGTTCAAATATGATTATTGCGGGGGTCCTCAATTCAAATATGATTATTTCGGGGGTCCTCAGTTCAAATACAAATCACACTGTGGAGACTTTAAGACATTCTGCCCCCTGGTGGAGACTTTAAGACATTCTGCCCCCTGGTGGAGACTTTAAGACATTCTTCCCCCTGGTCGTTGGACTCTAACACTTCACCCGACAGTGACGAACTTCTCTATTACATTGTAATTGTATTGAGTCTTAATTTAGTCGACTAAGACTAGACTAAATAATGTGTGTGTGTGTGTGTGTGTGTGTGTGTGTGTGTGTGTGTGTGTGTGTGTGTGTGTGTGTGTGTGTGTGTGTGTGTGTGTGTGTGTGTGTGTGTGTGTGTGTGTGTGTGTGTGTGTGTGTGTGTGTGTGTGTGTGTGTGTGTGTGTGTGTGTGTGTGTGTGTGTGTGTGTGTGTGTGTGTGTGTGTGTCCATTATACTTACTTCTCACACAGACACACTGAGGAGGAGGAGTTTAACCCAGCATAGAGAGGTCCAGTGGGCGTGGTCTGGAAGGTGTACAGGTGTCTCAGTGAGTCAGAGCACACTGTGTAGAAGGACAGAGTCCCAGCGGGACGGTCCACATACACTGATACTCTGTTGGAGCCTCTAGAGGCAAGGACAGGGAGGACAGTCTGCTGTCCTTTGTGTCTGACATAGTAACTGGAACCATACCCACCATCACAGTCCAGACTCCAGGACTTGCCATTGTTTCCAAACCAACAGTCATCACCAGCTCCTTTCCTGCTGATTGTTCCGTCAGCCACTGCTATACGAACCCATCCACTGCACTCTACCTCCCAGGAAGAGCGTCCAGTCACACTCTGTGAACTCAGAACCTGATCCCAGACATCAAACCTGTCGGGGTGATCAGGAGGACGCTGACCCCCTGACCTCTGTGACCTCCCTGTGACCTTCCTGTTGTCCTCAGACAGAGAGAGGTCACAGTGTGCTGTGTTTGTGTCCAGTGTGAGACGCTGGAAATCTGATGAGAAAACAACACAGTAAACATTAAATGCAACATTCACACCAACCACCAGGGGGCAGAATGTCTCCCACAGTGTGATTTTATTTGAACTGAGGACCCCTAAAATAATCATATTTGAACTGAGGACCCCCAAAATAATCATTTGAACTGAGGACCCCCAAAATAATCCAGTTTGAACTGGGGACCCCAACATTGACAAGCACTTGGAATTGTAGGCATTACATTTAGTTTGAGGCATTGTGAGCTTGTAGATCTGCTATTTTCACAATATTTTCCACTTTCTTACACTATTTGACATTTTTGGCCAATTTGGCCACCTGGGGACCCCCCACAATCATCTGGGGACCCCACAATCATCTGGGGACCCCCCACAATCATCTACTTTCGGTACTTTAAGTACATAATTTATACCAATAAATACTGTTGTACTTTTACTGAAGTAAATGTTGAATTCCAGACTTGTACTGTAACAGAGTATTTCTATATTGCAGTACAAGTTGTCAACGTGGTGAGACTCGACGCCTTGAAATCTCAGATCTGTAGTTTTATGAGCGGTGCCTCCTCTCCATTACACAGCTATGTACCTGTCTGTCTCTCTGTGTACCTGTCTGTCTCTCTGTGTACCTGTCTGTCTCTCTCTGTGTACCTGTCTGTCTCTCTGTGTACCTGCCTGTCTCTCTGTGTACGTGTCTGTCTCTCTGTGTACCTGTCTGTCTCTATGTGTACCTGTCTGTCTCTCTGTTTACCTGTCTGTCTCTCTGTGTACTGTACCTGTCTGTCAATCTGTCTACCTGTCTGTCTCTCTGTGTACCTGTCTGTCTCTCTGTGTACCTGTCTGTCTCTATGTGTACCTGTGTACCTGTCTGTCTCTCTGTGTACTGTACCTGTCTGTCTCTCTGTGTACCTGTCTGTCTCTCTGTGTACTGCACCTGTCTGTCTCTCTGTGTACCTGTCTGTCTCTCTGTGTACCTGTCTGTCTCTCTGTGTACCTGTCTGTCTCTCTGTGTACCTGTATGTCTCTATGTGAACCTGTCTGTCTCTCTGTGTACCTGTCTGTCTCTATGTGAACCTGTCTGTCTCTCTGTGTACGTGTCTGTCTCTCTGTCCGAGCACGGAAAGTTGCAACAAGGTAACTCTCTCATTTCTCGACCGTTTCGGATGTGGGAAGGCTCGCCAGAACTGGGCCGGCCCCCTGGGCGCGTTCCTGGGGGTCTGGATGTTCTGGGGACCTCCCGGGGACCCCCGCGCTTTAACACACGGTAACTAACTATTTGTTTTCCCCAAAATAATCAAAGTACAGCATAGAGCACAGTACCCTACAATACAGTACAGAGCACAGTGCAATACAGTAACTATAACAATAAATGTATAGTTGCACCGCTCAGTTCACACATGTGTGATGCATTGTTCTCTCTGCATGCTTTGTGACGTCGTGTCAGAGTGAATACACTGTTAAGGGAAACACTGCACTGTCCAACATGGACACAGCCCAAGTCTACTCACTTGCAGTTCTCCAGGACTGAATCATTCACCACGTTGAGGCTCAGGTCCAACTCTCTTAGGGAGGGATTAGACCTTACAGCTGAGGCCAGAGCTGTGTACCTGTCTGTCTCTCTGTGTACCTGTCTGTCTCTCTGTGTACCTGTCTGTCTCTCTGTGAACCTGTCTCATCACCTGAATCATCAGATTCAAATGACTCCACCCTCCTCCTCTGTGCATCATCATCCTCCTCACTCTCAACCTCCCCATCCTCTTCAACTATGGTGCAGGTATCACAAAACGCATGCCCTTTGCCATTTTACTGGGAGATCATCCTGTGTATGTGTACGTCCTCATCACTCTGCTCAAGGCAGAGACCCCAGACACAGTGTGTGATGATGAGTGCCATCAACAAGCACTATACAAGGGGAGTGAGCTAGGAGTAGCCTGGCTAATAAGCCAGACTAATATCACACAACACTGTCGCGGTATATCAGTCTGGGCTGGCTCCACTTGGATTTCATTTCCCGGGGGGCGGGTTCAAACATTTTCTCTTTGACGCAATTGGTCAGAGCTACTGTCAGTCAAAAGTCTCAAGCATTGAACGTCACTGTACCAAAGCCCGCCCATATTGCATACCGTGTCCCGATTGGTCCGACCTGTTCTCGATTGTAGGAAAGAGGCGTGCTACTGAGCCTCGCCAGACCGAAATCCGCTGGTAGGCAACTTTTTTTTGCCAACGGCTGATTCGGTCTGGTTTATTAACCAGGCTAAGCTAGGAGAGCACTGGAGGATGATGCTGATCTCAAGAATCACATCAGCAACCTTTTCTCCCAATTGGAGGTCAGTGCACTGGCAGACTACTGGAGGGACTTCCTGTCCATGCCATATGTGCTAATGTAAAATGTGCATTCAGTCCATATCTGCAACTGGGAAGAGTCAGCTCTTTGCGTGCTATGCAGCCGTGGATGGTAGCATACGACAACAATAAGAATGGGAGGTGGCTGCCTGACTTCTGGGCGATGCTGACAGCTCTTCCTGCTGAACAGGTTGCCTTCCTTCTACGAACTTCACTCAGTCCATCACAGGTCCAACCCCTATTCCAACATGGCCTAGGACATGTGGATTTGAATGTACAATGAACAAGGGCAGAAAAATTAAGTCAGGCTGGCTCTCCATCCTCCAAAATGAAAAGCAGTTGCTGGTGCACCTCAGAAATGTGACCCACATAAGAGTGGCTCACAACACTCTTGCCACCCGAAAAGAAGCCAAGAGGAAGCACACGGAAAGTGCCCCGAAACGGATGCGAGAAGATGAGCAGTGTGTGCAGAACCTGATTACATGCATGGATGAGTTTGACTCATTCCTGTTTCCACCCGGGTTGCGCATGCAGATCCGACACAACAAAGGTTCGATATAAGGAAATCACCCGTCGTTCCCGACATGCGTTGGTCTGACATGCGTTGCACCGTGCTTGCGGTTAGGGTTAGGGGTTTGGTTTAGGTTGTCGGCCTAATGACAGTCGGACCAATAGTCTGTCGGAATTAAAGCCTGTACCCTCGCACCCTACAGTCAGCCATGCCTGCCTCTGATTGTTTAGTTTAGTTTATTCCGATCAATTCAACAGTGTAACATAAATCATTACCTAAAATATTCACATTCTCTCATAGTTGATCGAAAAGGCATAGGCTGAAGCTCAAAGCTTACTGATGAGTTCATTGTGGACTTTAAATCAGCCCGTTCTGCAGGAGAGGATAAGTTGAACATCTTGCAGGACCGAGTGTTCAGTAAGAATAAATCTCTCCATGCACCTGTCAGTTTGAGCAAACAGTTGACATTTTCCACCATGCATGCGTAGAGAAGATCGGTGAGGAACTCAAGGCAAGAGCTGCTGAAATGGAAAGAAGTGCTCTCAAAGCAGTGATCAACCTGGTTGAACACAGTCAACTTGTCAAGCTCCCAGAGTTGTTGAGGAATGTGTGGCCCTCTTATTCAACCCCAATGGAACATACAGGAAGACACAGAAGAGCAAGCTCATACAGAAGCTCTCTCTCCAAACTATGGGCATGTCTCCTCGACATGGGCATGATTTGGAGGATGGCAACTCCATGCAGCGGAAGATCGGCAGACACAAGAACGCAGCCCATACAAGTGGTTGGACTATGTCCACAAAGTGTCGTCCATCATCCTTGCCCACCATTGTGATGCTCACTGTATCATCTGTGTGAATGACTCATACGATGCAACATATATACTCAACTAAAGATGATGAGCGAGACCTGCGTGTACATGGTAAGGCACATCTTACCAACACGTACATGAAATTGAATGACACCTTCCCCTCTGTCAAGGCATTCAAAACACTACTGTGTAGTGTCAGTAACAATAAGTGGTTGCAAAAATGAATATGCAGCTACCTCACAGACCTGGCAGAGAATGTGAATGCAGCGATTGTCAATAATATAGACAATCGCTGCATTCACATTCTCTGCCAGGTCTGTGAGGTACTGTAGCTGCACATTGCATCAGCTTGTCAACAACAACAACCAATGGAAGACTACAGCATTGAACAGTCTGAAGCCGACACCATCCTCTTCACCGGTTATGCAGGCTGTCTATGGCAAAGGAAAATCATCAGTGTATGACAAGGTGGCAAAGAGCTCTATGGCACAGCAGCAGCTCTCATGGTGTGGAGATAGCCTTGACCTTGAGAAGGAGGTAGAACAAGTGTTCTTTGCATATACCAGACAGATGATGTATGGAGACAAGAAGCTTGTGCTGCCAAGTAAAAGACAACGATGAAAAAATAATGTATCCGACTCCCTCCAGATGCACTTTATGCCGAGCTGGAGGCTCAGGTCTGACAATCAGGCTACTATATGGATACAATCAGGCTACTATATGCCAACTACTTGGTATTCATTTTCGGCTATGGCGCCGGGCGCCATTTTGAATTTGGCCCTCTAGCAAAAAATGCCGGGATGTTTGCGAGGGACCTGGGGGCAAAATCTTTTATAAAGGGTCCATAGAGGTCAAATCAATCATCAAAACATCCTTGCCAGAGGATGGTCACAGAACCTTACTACGTGACTCTACTATGGGGACCTCCCGGGGACCCCCACGCTGTAACACACGGTAACTAACTATTTTTTTCCCAAAAATAATCAAAGTACAGCATAGAGCACAGTACCCTACAATACAATACAGAGCACAGTGCAATACAGTAAATATAACAATAAATGTATAGTTGCACCGCTCAGTTCACACATGTGTGATTTATATTTCCAGTTGTCTTGTATGTTGTTAAATGGAGCGTGGAACGATGCCAATGATCGACACGGGAGATCACTTGTGACTTTCAAACCAAAACGAGATCCACCTGTGATCTGCACACATCACGGCTCTGCACCACCTTTCATGCATCGCACGTCAGAACTGAACTTATGCCAATATAGACGAAATACATGTTGTTTACGACCAGGTTAGTGAATGAGGCCCATTGTTTCTGTCAAACCACATGACCTCATCTTAATGGTGTTAAGGACCAGGCCAAGAGCAGAGAATAGAGAGCACAAGAGTTTTCAGGACATCAACCAAGTATACAACAGTGTGATGTTGACACAGACAGACAGGTATACTCACGTTTTGTAATGAGTTGACTCAGTTGAGGATTAGTGAGCCAATCTTCTCCTCCATGTTTCACTCTGTAGGAAGTAGAACAACAATGCATCAATGTCTAACTGTCTAACTCAACTTCTCCACTAGCTGACTGTTCGGTTATTTGGCGATGTTGTGCCCGGCTCCGACCAGCCCATGCAGTAGGCAGAGTTAAAGGACTAACACGCACAGTTGAACTAAATGCTCCCAATGATAGCTTATATTTGATGAACTCAAACGTGCATTTTATAGGGTTTTTATTAATTCATATTAATTAAACACTTACAATCATACATTTACACGTTCTGTTCACACTTCCCCTAACTTCCCCCAACACAAGATGACAGTATCCCGGATTCTGGATTACAGTCCTATTGGTACAGTTCTATCCTGACTCTGTCGGTAGGAATTCTAGCTATCATTTGAACACTCTAAGACTCCCAGATCATGGTAAGCTTAGCTTGTCATGGATGGCTCTCAGACTTAGTTACACATTAAGTGATTAAGTGTAATTATGTGGTTTTAATTCTACCTTATCGTTAATCAGATGGTAATTGATCAACGATGGGGAGACAAGAACACAGATGACATTTGGTTACCATCTAAACATCATATTACATCAATTATTAATAATGTACAATTATATACCGCATAATACATTATAGCATATCATTTATAGCAGATACATACCGCTGGTCTCTGCCTAGACATGTTCACGTTCGATGGTATTGGGTGAATCTAACTCACTTTGTGCCATACAGCATATAGTCAATGCAGCCTTCTGACTGATCCCACCTCCATATTAACACTTTCAGCCAATCAGATCCCACAGACCATCCAGCCAGCACCTCTGGCTGCTGTGGCCAGCTCCTATTACAATCCCTGTAATGCCCAACTAAACTGTTTAGACTATTACAGGTATTTATCATTTAGCCTTTTTACCAACCCAATATATTGGTAGGTTATTAGAACACATTTAAACAATTGAAGAGGAATTAAAGATTGGTTACTTCATCCCCCATTTTCCATGTTCTATTTGTGTGAGTTGACACTGCCCTGAGAGGTCCCATAAACTATTAGACCCTTCACAGCTGGAATGCGGGCCAACAGCCAACCCCCCAGCAAGGAAGTGGCCTGGCATTTACGACCTCTTAGGCTCTCCTTAACTCACCAATTGCTGTAATTCTCTCTTCTTAGGGAACACACCTAGACACCATAATCTATATATATTTTCTTCCCCAATATCTGAGAA
This sequence comes from Electrona antarctica, assembly GCF_951216825.1. Taxonomy (NCBI): domain Eukaryota; kingdom Metazoa; phylum Chordata; class Actinopteri; order Myctophiformes; family Myctophidae; genus Electrona; species Electrona antarctica. The sequence continues at coordinate 50,448,270 of NC_136807.1, forward strand.
TACATCTCGCACACCCATAATTAACCAAACACCCCTCACGTTTCAGTTATGAAAATTGATATGGTTATTCATTTTCCATAAACTGAAAGATTATTTTTGATATTAATTTTTTTCGGAAATATTATTTTTTGATATTTGGGCGTATGCCATTTTTAGTAATTTCGGAACCTGTTAAATAATACTGGATCCACATACTGAAGTTATAACATTATACAACTTTGAAAAACACATTAAAATAAAACACAACCCATTAACTGCATAAATCAATAAACAATGAAAATAATAAAAGGTTTACATGCGTCGATATTGTGGACATTTTTTGTAATTATCCCAACGCACCCTTAAGTATTAAATTCAGTTACAGCTAATCAAACTTATGTATACTTGTAATAATGTGAGACAGTGCATCTCCACTTTTGTAGGAGAATTGCTGTTTCTGTCATGTCAGTTAGGGGTTACCTAACTGACATGAACTTTTGGTCACCTCTGTCCGTTTAATCTTATGGCTGTTTGCCCGGACAAAGCTTCAGACTTATCTAAACAACCCCCTTGTTTTGAGGAGGAAGAAGACAGTTATTTTCCACACAAGACTGGTTCCTTATCTTTAAGAAAACATTCTTCCCGTGCTCCCCCACCTCTGCAAACGACTCTTTTGGTTGCAGAATGGGCCCAGTTGGTAGACACAAGTTTAAACAATGCAGTTTATTACCCCTGGTTGTTTCCAACAAAAGCAACCCAATTGAAAATTGCAAATCCTTGCAACATTTTAACCACATTATGTGTCTTTCACACATGCAGTCTTTGTGCTTGTGTGTGTGTGAGTTTGTGCGTGCGCGCACACGCGCTCACGCACAAAACCCACTTGCACTTTGATAGACAGTGTTCCCCCCTCCCAATCGAAGGAAACATAATCATTTTACCAGCATTCTTTCACATTTGTCCATTGTCCATAAGGACTTAATTGGCACAAATTAAATCCACTTATCTGCTACTCGTTGTCTAGTACAGATATAATGAACCCACATACATCATCACATTTAATATGCACAGATAGACACACATCTCGTGTGTGAGTGTGTGTGTGCGTGCGCGTGCGTGTGTGTGTGTGTGTGTGTGCCGTGTGACTTCTTGTTGTCACTGAAGCCCCAATTGTTCCCTGCTGTAGGAAAAACAAATGGGTAGAGAAGCATTTCACATGCTACTCTTTCTGACCCAGTTCTGATCTCGCTGGCATGAAAGCGCTCACCCACTCCCATCTTTTTCCTTTTCTAGGATCTAAAAGGACAGGAGCCATTGTGGCCTTCTTTTCAGCCGCTTTACACACTCGACACAACAAATGTGTCGACACTGCGGTTTTCTGTACCAGACTGGACTTTGCCATTCCTGGTTTGCCACCCTTCACGGGGGCAATCTTCGGGTGACCCCTCACGAAAGTCACCCCAGGGTGCTTCTCTGGCTCGCCTGGACCCCTCACGAAAGTCACCCCAGGGTGCTTGGCGTGTGTGTCATGCACCTCCCCCACCGCCTCTTGAACGCGTGGACTGGCACCAGTAATGCCACAAATCACGCTCGGCGTTTCTGTGGTGAGAAGGATCGACGACCCGTCGGCCTTGCCCACAACGTCTGCGGGCATGGCTCTGATGATGAACGGTGAGGCGTAGGCAGCCTCCTCCTCCGGAAGGCCGCCCGCCTGTTCCGCTCCCGTTGACAGCTCTGCCTCTGCTGTCGGTTCTGCTTGTCCAACGTCGATGTTCGGCCATTCCTCCTCTGTCGAAGGCTGCGGAAACGTCGTGTGGTTCTCGTCGGTTCCCTCAGCTCTGCCCGCAGCCGCTCTTGGCCTGCTACGGTGCTGACTGAGGGCTTGTCCTTTCGTGGGTTCGTTGCCCACGGTAGAGGGCTCTGGCTTCCCTGCATGGATACTGCAGGAAGCACCAGGCTGTGCCTCCGTTGTGACAGGCTCTATCTGCTCCCAGCCCGGATGACTGGTAGCCCTGTCTCTTCGCCCCTCTGGGGCTGTCCCGGTCCCCGCTGGCACCGTCTCCGCTCCGCCCGTCTCTGCGCTGGCGAAAGGGTCCGTGATGTCACATCTCGTGACTTCTGGTGCTGCGTCTGCGGGCTGGATGCCCCTCTCCTCTGGGGCTCCTATGTTCCTGCTCTCTGCAGGACACTCACAGAGGCCTGCTGTGACGACACCTCTGGCTACCCTGTCATTCTCCTGACAGATAGCAGCCCTGATCACACGGTATCTTTCACTGTTGTACTGTTTAACATATAAATTCAGTAATTCATTTTCTATGTGTGCGAGTCTATCTTCGTTTTGTTCCTGAAGGAATATCTCGTAATCTGATGACGCGTCTATCACATTGTCCATCGCCCTGTCCAGCTCAGCAAAACTTTCAGTTATCTCACTGGATGAACCCCTGTCCATACAAAGATCCACCCTATAGGTTGTGCTATCAAACATAGCTTGAGCCTGTGAGCTCTGTAACTGTAGCCCATTTAAAGAAGCCATTTTTCCACCCCCTCTGTCCCTCCCTTTAACAAACAGTACAGGAACTAATTGGACTGGGTTAGTGGTTTAGTTGACTTCACAAATCATTCATTCACTCAAGTAAATGGTTAGTTTTTTGCCCAGCTTTAATTAGCGGACTCCGACAGAAGCCCATACTTCCTTGTTACTACCTTCACCAAATAAACCTTTTTATACTATAACCTTTTTATATTATATAGATTATATATAATATAAGTATATAGATTTATATTGGCCGTGGGCGGTCAAACTCTATAGCCTTCCGTTAAACCTGGATTACAGGTTTTGCTAGATGCGTCACGCAACAGTTATTATAGACACGCCCTTCCTTTATGCGCACTTCAAAGCACGCTTTCAGCGTTAAACATTATTGACTGGTAAGATTATTACATCGCCTTTAATGCTGAGTTTAGAACCCTATTTTGTTCTGTTCTAAACATTTATCACCGCTATTAATTACTACTTTGGTAGATTATACCGCATGACAGTAATTACCAGTCCCCCTGTCACTCCAGTGACACATTGGGACATTTGCATGACAGAAAGAGGAATTTCCCCCCCCCTCTCACATGCACTAAATTGCTGTTCTCCTTGGTGCGGTCTCAGCACCCAGAAGGAAACACTTTTATTGTGGTTACTATAAAAAGCACCTCTCTTGGTTTAAACGACCGGTGTCTTATCCGGTCTCAATTAAACTTTATGTTTGGTTACAAATAGTCTTTAATAATCAGTTTCCTAAACTGACCGTCGATTAGAACTTTGCCCTATCGAACAATGACTCCCAAACCATTAGTTAAACCCGCAGTCACTTTTTGTGGCTCACGGTTTTAACTGTCCGTTTCAGCAGATGGCCCCATAACCACACAAAACGGTTTAACGGTGTCGCATTTATTAGTAGCACAAATCAAACGGCATGCCGTCACGGCAGCATTTATAGTTTGATTTAATCCTATGGATACTAACAACTGCGGCCTCGCATTCACGTGCGCTGCTATCAACGCACGGCTTGAAGTTCAGTTGAATAACGTCACACCAGAAAAACCACAATCAAACGGGGTGCCGTCTTTCGGCCCCAATTCTGTCTGATTTAATCCTGTGGTTATCAGTGTGGCACGATTCAACTCTGTGTGCTGGTCCCAACACACAGTAATTTATCTTTGTTATATTGTGGTCACTTTAGTGACTATACACCGATCTACGCTGTTTAATTTAACAGCACGGCAACTGAATAAAGTCAAACCGTCTCAGTTGAACTATATTCTGAATTACAACAACTTTAAATTGCAGACCCCTTTAGTGACTGCTATTTAAAGCCCTTTACAACGCGGTAGCAATTTAAACTGTAATATGTCAAACGGTTTCGGTTCAGACTATATTATCTCTTAAATATGCCCGGGCGCGTGTATAGCTGCACGCTGATCCCAGCGGCACTTTCTTTCTGTTCAAACCAGGCTCTTTAGTGGCTCTATTTCGCACGGCGGCGAATTAACTTTCGCTCGGCGGCGAATTACTATGCACTGATCCCAATGCACAGTACGCCTGCCTTTAAATTGTGGTCACTTTAGTGACCACTAATTTAAAGTTCTTTAAACGCGGTAGCGATTGAAACCATAATATGTCCAAACGATCTCAGTTTAGGCTATATTATGCTTCCAACCGCCCGGCCGTGATCTAAGCTGTGCGCTGAGCGCACGGTACAGATCTTGTTTCAAGTCAAGTCACGTCAGTGACACGCTATGAATTAAACTGTGCGCACGGCTACGCAACGAATTAAACTATTCGCTCCGCGATTTAAACTCCGTACATTAGGCCCTTTAGTGGCCGTACGGTTTCAAACTGTGCACTCTAGTAGCACAGCGCTTTAAACTGGTATATGGTTAACTGTTTAAAGCTAGTCGCTGCACGCAGCGATTTGAAACTAGTAATATGCCTAGATTATAGGCTATATTACGCTTCAAACCCCCAGCAACGATTTAAAACTGTAATATGCCTAGATTATAGGCTATATTACGCTTTAAACCCCCCGCAACGAATTAAAACTGTTCGGTTATTTGGCGATGTTGTGCCCGGCTCCGACCAGCCCATGCAGTAGGCAGAGTTAAAGGACTAACACGCACAGTTGAACTAAATGCTCCCAATGATAGCTTATATTTGATGAACTCAAACGTGCATTTTATAGGGTTTTTATTAATTCATATTAATTAAACACTTACAATCATACATTTACACGTTCTGTTCACACTTCCCCTAACTTCCCCCAACACAAGATGACAGTATCCCGGATTCTGGATTACAGTCCTATTGGTACAGTTCTATCCTGACTCTGTCGGTAGGAATTCTAGCTATCATTTGAACACTCTAAGACTCCCAGATCATGGTAAGCTTAGCTTGTCATGGATGGCTCTCAGACTTAGTTACACATTAAGTGATTAAGTGTAATTATGTGGTTTTAATTCTACCTTATCGTTAATCAGATGGTAATTGATCAACGATGGGGAGACAAGAACACAGATGACATTTGGTTACCATCTAAACATCATATTACATCAATTATTAATAATGTACAATTATATACCGCATAATACATTATAGCATATCATTTATAGCAGATACATACCGCTGGTCTCTGCCTAGACATGTTCACGTTCGATGGTATTGGGTGAATCTAACTCACTTTGTGCCATACAGCATATAGTCAATGCAGCCTTCTGACTGATCCCACCTCCATATTAACACTTTCAGCCAATCAGATCCCACAGACCATCCAGCCAGCACCTCTGGCTGCTGTGGCCAGCTCCTATTACAATCCCTGTAATGCCCAACTAAACTGTTTAGACTATTACAGGTATTTATCATTTAGCCTTTTTACCAACCCAATATATTGGTAGGTTATTAGAACACATTTAAACAATTGAAGAGGAATTAAAGATTGGTTACTTCATCCCCCATTTTCCATGTTCTATTTGTGTGAGTTGACACTGCCCTGAGAGGTCCCATAAACTATTAGACCCTTCACAGCTGGAATGCGGGCCAACAGCCAACCCCCCAGCAAGGAAGTGGCCTGGCATTTACGACCTCTTAGGCTCTCCTTAACTCACCAATTGCTGTAATTCTCTCTTCTTAGGGAACACACCTAGACACCATAATCTATATATATTTTCTTCCCCAATATCTGAGAATACATCTCGCACACCCATAATTAACCAAACACTGACACTACAGTGTTTCACTCTGTAGGAAGTAGAACAACAATGCATCAATGTCTAACTCAACGTCTCCACTAGCTGACACTACAGTGTTTCACTCTGTAGGAAGTAGAACAACAATGCATCAATGTCTAACTGTCTAACTCAACGTCTCCACTAGCTGACACTACAGTGTTTCTCCTATCATTATCTTGGCCCTGCAGCTCATCCAGACATACTCACTGCTGCCCAGTTTGGATCTCATCACCTCTTCAGACTCCATCTTAGCCCGTAGCCCCTCCCCTAGCCTCCAGTGCCGTCTCCAGGCACTAATCAGCAGGGGGGCATACTTTACTCCAAAGGGGGCATTTATTTCTCAACCACCCCCCCCCCCCCCCCCCCCCCCCCCTGCCTATTAACATGCTTGTGATGCTTGAAAAAGGCTACAAGTAGGCTACAATAAGCAGCACCAACAACAAACAAAGAAATACAAATATGATGAGCATTATAATGTCTTCTGCATGCATATATTACCTTGTATTAATTTGAACATGTATATATTTACAATAATCATGAAGAATTTATAGATTTAACATTGGTAAAACATTAAAATATTGCCCCCCCCCCCCCTGTAGAGATGGCACTGCTAGCCTCGATGACCTTACATGCGTATTGCAATCGCCAAATTACGTAATTTAGATAGCATTATGTAGACATAGCACTCGTGCACATAGTGTATATGCATAGTTTAATTGTACAGATATTCTACTGTTAGATTCATAGCTTACTTATGACTATTTCTATGTGTTTGATGTGTTTCCATGTGTTCTTGCTTACTGTAAATCACTCTGATTAAGAGCGTCTGATAAATGCCTACATTGTGACAGATGTTCATTGTTTACGTCTGATATCCTAGAGTTTCTTTGAGGCACTGCATTGTTCTCTCTGCATGCTTTGTGACGTCGTGTCAGAGTGAATACACTGTTAAAGGAGCATTCAGTGATTTGGGTGATTTGGAAAAGAAACCCGGTCCACCCGTTAACAAGATGTGCACATGCACACGCTCTACAGTGGGGGAAGTACAACAGACCAACAGCACATGCACCAAGGCCCGCCCCACTCGATCATGATTGGAGGAAGGCCCCTCTCATCCTGATTGGATGAAGGCTTTGCCACCCAAAGCCCAAACCAAAACTAGGGTTTTTTGACCCCAGGGGTTAACTGGGGACAGGGAGGAACTCCTTATATGGTCAGCACACTTTATAGTAGGGAGGATTATCCAAAAAATAAGAAAAAATAAGTGATATTTGAATTAAGTGAAATCACTGAATATACCTTTAAGGGAAACACTGCACTGTCCAACATGGACACAGCCCAAGTCTACTCACTTGCAGTTCTCCAGGACTGAATCATTCACCACGTTGAGGCTCAGGTCCAACTCTCTTAGGGAGGGATTAGAGTTTACAGCTGAGGCCAGAGCTTCACAGCATCTCTCTGACAGGCCACAGTGAGCCAGTCTGAAACACCAGATGAAAACATACATAAATAAATGAATAAAAGAACACATTTAAATATGCATTATTCCTGGATTTAGAACCTGCTTCCAGCATCTATTAAAGGACTCTCTTGTCCCACTTAGGGTGCCTTCACACCTGGATGCTTTAGTTCAATTAAAACAAACCCTGGCCCCCAAAATAATTATATGTAAACTGGGGACCCCCCCCAAAATCATATTTGAACTGGGGACCCCCAACATAATTATATTTGTACCGGGGACCGCCCAAAATAATAATATTTGAACTTGGGACCCCCCAAAATAATAATATTTGAACTGGGGACCCCCCAACATAATTATATTTGTACCGGGGACCCCCCAAAATAATAATATTTTAACTGGGGACCCCCCCACCCTTAGAAGCACTTGGAATTGTAGCCATTACATTAATGTGAAAATATTGCCAAACTACAAGCTCACAACGCCTCACGGTGAGCTTGCAGATCTGCTATTTTCACAATGTTTGCCTCTTTCTTCTGTAATATTAATATTAATTATTATAATATTATTAAGAAGCTTGATAACTGTGGCGTAGCTACAACGGGTCGCAAGTCGAAAAAAGTCAGAAACTCTGATGAAGTAGCCAAGTGTGGTTTATCTTAAAAAACCCTGACCCAACCCTTTGGTGTGGTTTGGGCTTTAGAAATGTGCAGATAGTCTGTATACTGTATACTGTAACTTATACTGTAACTTCTACTGTTGGTTTGTCTACTATTCAGTGAGAAAACAATGCTGCACATTAAGCTAATCCTCTGGGGACCCCCTTGGGGGTCCAGACCCTCAGTTTGGGAACCACAGACCTAGACTAATATAATGATAATTGATTGGTACAGTAGGTAGATGCAGACTATTGATTATGTATTCATGCGTACCACGGTAAAGATCGATAACTGTGGCGTAGCTACAAGGGATTGAACGTCGAAAATAGCCGATCTACAAGCTCACAAGTGTTGCGTCCTCGACGCGCTGCGATTCAATTCAGTTCAATATTACTAAAGTGTCAACTCACAACAAGTTGTCTCAAGACACTTTACATGTAGAGCAGAGAAGCAACATAGATCCCACCCTGAGCATTAAGACATTTGGAGACAGTGAGCTTGTAGATCAGCTATTTTCGGTGCGCAACCATGTATGTCAAAGTAGCCTGTACATTTTCCTTAAAGGGATATTACACTTTCAATATCAAGCTTATTAACCCTGAGGCCGATTCTACAAAATGTCTTCTAAATCTGAACATTTCTGAAAAACCTATATTTCTATGTCAGTGGTTCTCAAACTATTTCACATCAAGGACCCAAATAATTATCTGTAATACAAGCTCATAGCGCGGCACTGAGTGCCGTGCTATGAGCTTGTAGCTTGTAAGCATTAAGTATAACATAATGCTTAAAACACCAAAAGGGGTTCCCGCCAAGAATGGACCACAGCATTCATATTATATTCACATAATACAGTACATAATAAAACCGAAGTGATCAAAATAAATGTGGTAAATGTATCTTACTTTAGAACTTCCAGTCTACAGTGTGGGCTCTTCAGTGAAGCACAGAGCAGCTCCTCTAGTCCTGAGTCCTGCAGGTCGTTTTCACTGAGGTCCAATTCTCTCAAATGGGAAGGATTAGAGCTGAGAGCTGAAGACACAACTTCAACGTCTGTCTTACTGAGTTTACAGCCAACAAGTCTGTAAATGCAGATTAAACAAGATATTATAAATACAAAGTATACCTATAGTTCACTGTCATGGAAGTTAACTGAAAACAAATTGATGTAGTTATGAAAAAATAAAATACCAATCTAGATGTATTTAGAGGAGCAGAGTGTGGGATAGACCAGGGGTTCTCAACCTGGGGGTCGCGACCCCTCAGGGGGTTATTAAAAAACAAACATATATTTTTTTCTTTTGTAACTGAATAGCTGGAAAATGGAAATTTAGAGTTTACATACACAGTGCATGCATCAACTTTCCTTAATGATTATATCTGGGTTTCAGTATTTATTTATGATGTATTTTCTATTATTAAAGGACAACTTTAGTAAAAGATGAGTCTGGCCACGAAAGATCACAGGATCTACTGAATGTGAAGGGGGTGACAAACTAGATCCTGTGGGGCCAGATGTAATTTCAATGTGTTAACTACTAACCGAGCCTTTCTGCAGTTCCTCACAGCTGGGACCAGTCCCCTTCGCCCCTGCACTGATGTGTTGTATTTGTTCAGGTCCAACTCCTCCAGAACCTCCTCTGACATCTGCAGCATGACGGCCAGAGCTGCACACTGGCTCTCAGACAGTTTCTCTGTTCTGTTCTCTGACTTCAGGAACTGTTGGATCTCCTGATGTAATGAGTGGTCGTTCATCTCCATCAGACAGTGGAAGATGTTGATACATCTGTCAGGAGAGACATCACCACGAGTTAACATCTCCTTCAGGTTATGGATGGCTTTCCGGATCTCCCCTGGACTGTTCTCTGTCTGACCCAGCAGGCCTCCTAACAGACTCTGGTTGGACTCCAGTGAGAGGCCATGAAGGAAGCGGACAAGTAGGTCCAGGTGGCCATTTTTACTCTTCAGGGATTTTTCCATAGCAGCTTTCAGGAAGTCTGAGAGGGAGCTGTTACTGTTGTATTTATCTCCCAGGAATGTCTTCAGGACCTTCATGTTCTTCTGTGTGAAACAGTGGAACAGGTAGACTGCAGCCAGAAACTCCTGGATGCTCAGATGAACAAAGCTGTAGACCGTTTTCTGGAACAGCACACTCTCTGTTTTGAAGATCTGCGTGCACACTCCTGAGTACAGCGCGGCGTCTTTCACATCAAGACCACACTCTTCCAGGTCTTCTTGGTAGAACATGATGCTACTTTTCTTCAAGTGTTTAAACGCCAGCATGCCCAGCTTCAGAAGAACATCCCAGTCAGTCTCTGTGAGCTGCTGTTGAGTCCCCTTTACTTTTTCTTTCTTGTTCACATCATGAGTCTCGTCATACTTCTGCTTCTTCGTGTTTGTCTGAACCAACAGGAAGTGGCAGCACATCTCAGTCAGGGTTTTGGGCAGCTGTCCTATCGTGGTGTGTGTCCTCAACATGTCCAGCAGAACGGTAGCAATGATCCAACAGAAGAGTGGGATGTAACACATGATGTGGAGGCTCCTCCATGTCTTCAAGTGTGAGAGGACTCTGTCGGCCAGCTTCTCTTCACTGAATCTCTTCCTGAAGTACTTCTCCTTCTGGGGGTCTGTGAACCCTCGCACTTCTGTCACCATGTCAACACATGCAGGAGGGATCCGATTGGCTGCTGCAGGTCTGGTGGTTATCCAGAGGAGGGCCGAGGGGAGCAGATTCCCCTTGATGAGGTTTGTCAACAGAGCATCTACCGATGATGTCACTGTGACATCAGAGATGATTTCATTTTTGTTGAAGTGCAACGGAGACCTGCTTTCATCGAGGCCATCGAAGATGAAGCAAACTTTCCAGGCAGCGAGCTGCTCTGCTGTGACCTTCTTTAACGTTGGGTGGAAATCATGGATCAGGTTGAGAAGACTGTACTGCTCATCTCTGACCAAGTTCAGCTCCCGGAATGAAAAGAGAACCAGGAGATCTATATCTTGATTCTCCAAACCTCTTGCCCAGTCCAGAGCAAACTTGCGCGCAGAGAATGTTTTTCCGATGCCAGCGATGCCATTGGTCAGAACTGTTCTGCCAGGGAACAGGATCTTAAGGATTTTACAGCAGTGGATTGGTTCGTCATGGAAGGTCTTCATGTTGGAAGTTCTCTCAAGCTGTATCACCTCATGTTGGCTATTAACCCCTTCACTCTGTCCCTCTGAGATGTAGAGCTCTGAGTAGGTGCTGGTGAGGGAGGTTCCAGACTCTTCCGTCATGTTGTCTTTCACTTCATCAAGACTGTCCAGACTGACCTTATAATCGTTCAAATCATCCTGCAGACTGACGTCTGAAATGAGAAGAACATTTATGTTTAAAACATTCAGGTTAATTTATAACGTTACATATTTACAGCACACATTACTAATGAATTACCCCCAGAGAATATGCTTTTTGATAAGAAACATTGCCAAAGGTAACAACACAAGATCAGCTGTTTTTGGCCAGTTGTTGAGTTGATAGATGTTTAGCTTCATTATTTGCACTTAGATATAATTGATACAGACAGATAATTTGAACATTTGTGACCAGATTTGACTGAGAGCCTGCCATCGAGCAGCCTCCAGCTTTTCACCAGAGGAGAAAAACTAATATTTTTGTTTAATCCAAAATTAGTTAATAGCACAGGCAGACTCTTCACATACTAGAGCATGTTTGAAATAAGTGTCAGAGCTGAAATTGACATGTAAATATTAAATAAATGCTTAGACATGTAGCTAGGTGTAATGTTAGAGTCCACAGAAGACATTTAAATATGAAATAAATGCTTAAACATGTAGCTAGGTGTAATGTTAGAGTCCACAGAAGACATGTAAATATGAAATAAATGCTTAAACATGTAGCTAGGTGTAATGTTAGAGTCCACAGAAGTGAACCTTTCAAGCCTGTTTTCTCAACTCGCTGTTTCTCTGCAAGACATTACTCTATAAGCCATATCTCCAAAACTGGTGGGTCAAACTGAACAACCAATGTGTCAACTTGAAGCTGTGATTCCCTGCTTTCATATGACATGAAAAAAACTCCAATGGGCCCCAGTCAAATTTGGTCACATTTTGTCTGACTATGGTCCTCATTCACAACGGCGTTTACGCTCATAAAGTGACGTTACGTGAGCGGAGCGTGAGCGGACAGGCATTTACGTGGATTCCCACATTACGTGGGAATTCATGAACTTGAACGTGAACTTGACGGTGACGTGGGTTGGTCGGAAATTCCGCTGAAAGCTGCGCCACCTCTCATGGTCGTGTACGGCTTGCGTAGATGTATTAAGAAGGCTTTAGTCTTCATGCTGAATCAATTAAAAGTCCCCAAACCTCAGATAAAATATGTAGGCAAGGCATGTGTCCCCAACATTGGTCGCACATAAAAAAATGATAGCCTATATATAAAAGCCAAGTATCACTTGTATGCCTAAATGCATGCATTCTAGAGGCAGGTTAGCCTAGAGTCCCATACAGAAACTGCCCCTGTAAGCCCGACACCTTTTTTATTTATTTATTAGGATATTTCTAGCATGCGCTATTGCGCTGCTCACTTGACAGCTTTCTACTCGCAGTGCAACCCGCTGTGAGCTTGTAAATCGGCTCTCGCAGTCTCGCGGACTCGCGCTGCATGTTAAAAAACAAACTCACAATTATAATAAGAACATACACTTATCTGCATTCTGCACTGTACGAATCCAACGTTGTTTAGTGTAGTAATGTCTGCAGTATAGGCCTATTTAAATTGTTTTGTTACGGAGCTCCTTTGAGTCAGTCTGACTGTCGGTGTGAGGGGGGGGGGGAGATTAGCCCTATATAAAAAATAGAAGACCACATTAGCCTATTTGAATGAATGGCATCAGCGTGTTTGAAAGTCGGCCAGTTATATCATAGTTTTAAGCCAGCTCACCTCCACTCGCGCTTGTTCACAAACATGACGGACAGACAGACAAGAAAGGCTGTTGATGATGATTATTATTACCAGTGTAACTCGCTGATCAGCATGTTGACAGAGACTCAGCCAATTAAAGTTTCACGTAGGCCTAAATGCCTTTGCTGCAAGCACCTATCTGCCTCCATTTGCGTCGTGGTATTAATTTATAATAATGTATATTGATCACATGCGGACGCCACACAGAATAGCCAACTCTTACCTGCAGCTGAGGAAACATACAACCGGATGAAATATAGCCTTTAGTCCAAATCCCACAAGAAAATATGTCCTGTGTCCATGCATGTCCGTATATTTGCTTTCCAAATCCGACAGTGCAGGGCAGGGAATCAATCACCGCAGTAGACTAATCAATAATAGGGCCTTTTATCATTGCCGAGTTTTAATATAGCATTTGGTCGTGTGGTGAAGTTGAACAGTACAAATTAACTTCTTTCTCATTATGTGAAAGTAACTGTAACATCAGTTAACTTATTAATTAACGTTCTGACATTTAACAAGGAGTGAAGCAATGCGTGCCAAGTTGGCAAGTTTCGTTCATAATATAATATATACATATAACTCGCGCTGTTTGCTTGAAGATCTGTCCGTGCAGAGACCCGCCTGTCAAAATTAACTGCTCTACAAGCTCATCGCGGCTGTTGTATATAATTTAAAACTTGGGAATCCTCTGTGCAGTCTATGATGACGTATTTCGATATTTCCTGTTGCCTTATATGGTCGTGGATGTTCCATCAAACCAGGCGACACCAGGCGAATCGCTTGGAAAAAATGCGGAAATGATACACTCGCCGATCCGCACAAATGAAGTGATTACACCTGGTTCCCTGAATCACACGGGACTTAACCGTAGCGTGATCGGACGGATTTTCCGCTATCTATACGCATGGCCTTTACGCTTCCGTTACACTCTGGCGTATTTCTCCTTTGTGAATGAGGACCTATGAATTTTCAATGAGTGCAGATTCTTACTTTGTCCAGGTGTGGTTTGACTGGGTGTCTTCAGTCCAGGTGTGGTTTGACTGGGTGTCTTCAGTCCAGGTGTGGTTTGACTGGGTGTCTTCAGTCCAGGTGTGGTTTGACTGGGTGTCTTCAGTCCAGGTGTGGTTTGACTGGGTGTCTTCAGTCCAGGGTTCTGCTCAGTCTCACCACGCCTCTCCCTGTGGACATGATTACAAATTTAGATCCACATTGGAGCCACCTGGTTCCTGTAGATCCCATAATCCATCATTGATTGATTGATTAATTAATACATTTAGTTTGTATATGTGGCTAATAATATTAACCAGATAATGTCAGCTAAACAGTTTTTCTATCCCTAGGCTAGTTGTATAGTGTTATAGTGTATATTGTATAGTGTATATTTTATAGTGTATAGTGTTATAGTGTATATTGTATAGTGTTATAGTGTATATTGTATAGTGTTATAGTGTATATTGTATAGTGTTATAGTGTATATATTTATAGGTGCATTCACATACTTAGCATCAGGAGGTCCAGGCTCATTACTGAAGTCAGGAGGTAGAGGTATAGACGAGTCACTCTTCACAGACACACAGCTGGCTGTTGGAGACTCTGCTCTGTGGACGAGATGTTTGTCAGCTCCCTCCTCCTCTCTCTGCTCACACTGACTCCTCTCTGCTCTGTGGATGAGATGTTTGTCAGCTCCCTCCTCCTCTCTCTCCTCACGGCGACTCATCTCTGCTCTGTATTAAACCTGTCAAGATCACATAAGTCACAATACACCAGACAACAGTCAATGTTTGCTGTATATACACAATGTGCGGACACGCCCGCACAGCGCGCACACACACAAACTGGACCCTGTGGCCTTATTGAACTGTAACTGGACCCTGGGGCCTTATTGAACTGTAACTGGACCCTGGGGCCTTATTGGACTGTAACTGGACCCTGTGGCCTTATTGAACTGTAACTGGACCCTGGGGCCTTATTGAACTGTAACTGGACCCTGGGGCTTTATTGAACTGTAACTGGACCCTGGGGCCTTATTGAACTGTAACTGGACCCTGGGGCTTTATTGAACTGTAACTGGACCCTGGGGCTTTATTGAACTGTAACTGGACCCTGGGGCTTTATTGAACTGTAACTGGACCCTGGGGCTTTATTGAACTGTAACTGGACCCTGTGGCCTTATTGAACTGTAACTGGACCCTGGGGCTTTATTGAACTGTAACTGGACCCTGGGGATTTATTGAACTGTAACTGGACCCTGGGGCCTTATTGAACTGTAACTGGACCCGGGGGCCTTATTGAACTGTAACTGGACCCTGGGGCCTTATTGGACTGTAACTGGACCCTGGGGCCTTATTGCGACTGGAGGTCGCAGTTATTATTAACAGTTAAGTTAATGGACCAATAGGCTTCCATATTCAACCAGTGTTAAATGGACCAATAGGATTCCATATTCAACCAGTGTTAAATGGACCAATAGGCTTCCATATTCAACCAGTGTTAAATGGACCAATAGGATTCCATATTCAACCAGTGTTAAATGGACCAATAGGATTCCATATTCACCCGGGGGAAACAGTTGCTGAGTTGCTGAGGTCCAAGTGGAAAAATCACACCCGTGTGAAGTGAGGGGTGCTGATATATTAACCCATTTTGACCTGGGAACGACAGTTTCCTGAAAAACCCTATGTTTCTATGTTTCTATTTTTCTATGTCAATCGTTCTCAAACATTTTCATGTCAAGGACCCCCAAAAATATATGGAATTGGCCGCTGACCCCCATCTGAAAATATGTAGTTCCAGGGACCCCCTAACCTGACTCCGCCAGATCGGGCAGCAGAGAGTACAAACCCAGTGTACTCTCTGCTGCCCCATCTGGCGGAGTCAGGTTAGGGGACCCCCCCCCCCCCCAGAAGCAAAGATTTGAGTTAAAAACGTTCTGCTCTGAAAAAATAAATATTCAAAGATCTGTGACACATTTTCACGATTTTTCTAAAAATAGCAGATCGGTGCCGCGCTACGAGCTTGTAGATCTGCTATTTTTCAATTGCTAAAGTAGAACATTACGCTTAAAACACCAAAAGGGGTTCCCGCCCAGAATGGGTTAAAGTCTAAACTCATGTTGATGGAATGGTGGTGTAAAACAAACAAACAAAGAGGAGGGGAGAGAGAGAGAGAGAGAGAGAGAGAGAGAGAGAGAGAGAGAGAGAGAGAGAGAGAGAGAGAGAGAGAGAGAGAGAGAGAGAGAGAGAGAGAGAGAGAGAGAGAGAGAGAGAGAGAGAGAGAGAGAGAGAGAGAGAGAGAGAGAGAGAGAGAGAGAGAGAGAGAGAGAGAGGGAGGGAGGGAGGGAGGGAGGGAGGGGAGGGAGGGAGGGAGGG
This sequence comes from Electrona antarctica, assembly GCF_951216825.1. Taxonomy (NCBI): domain Eukaryota; kingdom Metazoa; phylum Chordata; class Actinopteri; order Myctophiformes; family Myctophidae; genus Electrona; species Electrona antarctica. The sequence goes on from NC_136807.1 coordinate 50,464,476, forward strand.
AGGGAGGGAGGAGGAGGGGAGAGAGAGAGGAGGATGGGGAGGGGCGATTAATTGATGGCTTGTTTTTTAGTAAAGTTAAATGTTGGTAGTTTAACTAGTTGTAGTTTGCATTATAGGCTTGTTCCCTAATGTTGTTTAAACCTGTGATTCTGATCAAACATTGTCATGATGAAGGACCCCCATGTATTTGTGCACACAGACCCCCATCTGAAGAATGTTCTGGGCCAGGTTTTTGAGTGGTGCAACCACTCCAAGGAACAGCAATGTCCCTATGGGACTATGTCCCAATGTTTAGAGTACCAGTAGGGGAAAAGTGGCGCTGTTGTGCCATAAACGGAGAGAGAGATATTGTTGCACTGTTGCCTGCTAATTACAGAGAGAGAGAGGGAGAGGGGAAGAGGGAGAGAGGGCTATTTAGCTTATTTCTCTCAAACAATCTGGCAACACCTACCTCTCGCCTCCAGCTGTTATACAGCCGTGTAACAACCGGTGTTGCCAGATTGTATGAGAGAAATAAGCAATCAGGTCTATGAAAAGAAGCAACTCCACAAATGAGCTGTTATTACTTAATATTTATATACGAAGACTATACATCGGCAGCTAATTGAGAATAGCAGATCTACAAGCTCACAATGTGTCGCTGTGAGCTTCTAGATCAGATGTTTTCCAAAATAGTTTTTGTTTTATAAAAAAAATAAAAAAAAAAAACTGGCACAAAATATTTTTCTGATGGGGGTCCGTGTGCACAAATACATGGGGGTCCTTCATCATGACAATGTTTGAGCAGAATCACAGGTTTAAACAACATTAGGGAATAAGCCTTGTTGACAGGCTGAGTGTACCAGGACAAAAACTGTCCCCCTTGTAGGTTCAAGCTTGGTTGGTCACTCCCTCTGTCAGTTGAAATTGCCTTGTCGGGTTCCCCTCTACCGTTACAGCGGAAAATTCAGGAATATGTTGTGGTGCAGTCAAATCCCAGGGCAATACCGCGGCTCGCCGATAAGGCCCAGGAAATGTACTGTTCAGTTCAGTGAGAGAGCACCACTCTCTCCCTGCTACACGGCTCGCATAGAGAGAGGAGCAGCCCCTTCTCACAGGAAAAACGGCAAGAGTTCCCAGCGACTCGCCTGAGGAGACTACTTGCTGCTACTTCCCGGGGGTAGCCTGCTGATTCACTGTCCACTGATCACTTGTCCAGCATACACGTGGTGAAATAGGGTTTGCAATATGGCAGGGGAAAAAAGGGGTTATCATGTTTATACATTACATTATTATTTACTCACCGGAATAGATGAACAGAAAGCAGAAGTTGTTGTAAATCCAAAAAAGAGTTTATTTCTCCAGAAGATCAGCAAATATACGGTTTACAGGAAAAATTATTAAAAGACAAAAAACAAAATGATAGAAAAATACAGCGAAAAAAAAATGACTAAGATCAAGTCTAAAAAAGGGAAAAAAGGTACAATGTGATTGGGATCCTAATTCAGAGAGAATGAGAGAATGAGAAAAAAAAAAAAAGATCCTCTCTGTCTCTAGCCTACCTCCTCAAATACCCCCCTATCCTCCCCTTATCTTGATTGATCATCTTTTTTGGGTCTGCCCTCAAACTTTGTTATTATAAACACTTCAACAGGTTAAGCCTTCTCCAAAACGTATTACCCGCCTATTCACCTTTCAACAACAATGAGTCAGAAACCCCTAGTACACACATTGTAACATACTCCTAACCTACTGATTTAGCATTTTATACAAAAAGCACTGATTAATTACTTAAAACCACTCACTACTCTACTTTTTTTTGGCAAGGAGGCAAAAATATCTTCCCCTTTCTTTTTTTTAAATTAAACTTTTAAGCCATTAAAATACAAACAATTAATAAGAACCACATCCCATTCAGAGGAGATCCGTACATGAGTAACTGTTTGTGCACTTATACATCACATTGTAACACAAACTAACAAAACAACATCTTAACATGCAACACAAATAACTGAAACTAAAAAAAAAACCATCAACCAGAACGCTCTCTGCTTTGAGACATGGGAGGGGCTGGGGTGCCACCTTTCCTTAAACTTTTGACCGTCAGGGGAGGGGGTAGGGAGGGCGATCGTTAACACCTAGGTCAGTCATACACACACAACCTGTAACTTTACTATCTATCCCCTTTCTCTCCAGACTGAAGCACAGTAAAACAAAAACAAAACCAAATTTAACACAAACTTCTGAACAAAAACAAAACCAAACTTCTGTTTCTCTTATTACGCTTATACAACTTATCATAGTTAAATCCCACCCAACACTTTAGTGAACAACACAAATGATCTCATCCACTTTAATAGTTGATCACCACTAAACCGTCAATCACTCTGCTATATCAGTGGGCCTGTTTGTGGATCTTCAATAGTCCATGTTCCTGCAGTATGGTCTCACCAAGGGTCCGCCCTGGCTCCTCCCGTTACCTCCCCCAAATCTCCCTTCAGATATGGCACCTTCGACCCTTCTCCTGAGCTGGGGTTCTGGCCTTCTCTGGCCGGCTCTCAGATCTCTATCTCTCCCCCCAACTCCAGCACTGTAATCCCCCGTAGATGGAGGAGAAGATTTACGAGCCCTGTCACCCTGTCACCCTGGCCAGATCGACCCTCCTGCCCATAATCCTTTTGAGGTGACTCACGAACCCTGGTGTACACATTGTAAGCCCCGCGACCCCAATGTTGTTGTGCACGTTCACGCCCGGTATACAATCTGGGGAAATTCCCCTCGAAGGGGGAGGGCTGTACCGTCTGCTGGTTAGGCGGCCCCTTCTTCAGCTGAGAGTTGCCCTGAGAGGTCACTGGCCCCTGACCTGTGACCAGCGGTTGCCTCTCGCTACTTCCTCCAACCCTGGCGTCTCGCTTTCCACCCCTTTTGACTTGAGCCCAGGTAACTTCACCGAGGCCTACTGCCGGCCTGTTCACAGCCTATAATGCAAACTACAACTAGTTAAACTACCAACATTTAACTTTACTAAAAAACAAGCCATCAATTAATCGCCCCTCTCCCTCTCCCTCTCTCTCTCTCTCTCTCTCCCTCTCTCCCTCTCCCCCTCTCTCCCTCTCCCTCCCCCCTCTCTCTCTCACTCACTCACTCACACACACACACACACACACACACACACACACACACACACACACACACACACACACACACACACACACACACACACACACACACACACACACACATTTAACCACCGATGTTAGTGTTTAAACTACCACCTATTGGTAGAAATACAACACTATGTTAGTGTTTAAACAGCACCTATTGGTAGAAATACAACAGTCTCTCTCTCTCTCTCTCTCTCTCTCTCTCTCTCACACACACACACACACAAACACACACACACATTTAACCACCGATGTTAGTGTTTAAACTACCACCTATTGGTAGAAATACAACACTATGTTAGTGTTTAAACTACCACCTATTGGTAGAAATACAACACTATGTTAGTGTTTAAACTACCACCTATTGGTAGAAATACAATAATATGTTATGGTTTAAACTACCACCTATTGGTAGAAATACAACAATATGTTATGGTTTAAACTTCCACCTATTGGTAGAAATACAACAATATGTTAGTGTTTAAACTACCACCTATTGGTAGAAATACAACAATATGTTAGTGTTTAAACTACCACCTATTGGTAGAAATACAACAATATGTTAGTGTTTAAACTACCACCTATTGGTAGAAATACAACACTATGTTAGTGTTTAAACTACCACCTATTGGTAGAAATACAACACTATGTTAGTGTTTAAACTACCACCTATTGGTAGAAATACAACAATATGTTAGTGTTTAAACTACCACCTATTGGTAGAAATACAACACTATGTTAGTGTTTAAACTACCACCTATTGGTATAAATACAACAATATGTTAGTGTTTAAACTACCACCTATTGGTATAAATACAACAATATGTTAGTGTTTAAACTACCACCTTTTGGTAGAAATACAACAATATGTTAGTGTTTAAACTACCACCTATTGGTAGAAATACAACACTATGTTAGTGTTTAAACTACCACCTATTGGTAGAAATACAACACTATGTTAGTGTTTAAACTACCACCTATTGGTAGAAATACAACAATATGTTAGTGTTTAAACTACCACCTATTGGTAGAAATACAACAATATGTTAGTGTTTAAACTACCACTACTTATAGAACTACTTATAGAACTGAGACGGGCCTGCTTGTTCATCAGTACTATATTATAGGAATAAATGATCTTGAGGCCCTAGCCTGCAGAGAAGGTACCATGTACCGTCGCCCTGGTGGTAGAAGATGGTATTGGCTGTGTAACAGGTGTGCATGCTGAAGCCATATGAACCATCTATAGACCAATTATTTGTTTACAAACATTGGGACTGGGCACACGGGTGACTGTTTCGTGTAATCAATTCCCAACAGATCTCCATTCAACCTCCTCTTGTGAGTTGGCTAGTGAGGTGCACCCTAGGAGACATTGATACAAATATACTCAAATAAATGTGGCCTGACCGCCAAAGCCACAACTGACTTCCTGTTCAATGTTTCTCTTTCTTAGCAAGACCTGTTGCACAGTGACACAAAACAAGGTTCCAAACATTGCCTAGGCAGGTTACATTGCCTGCGGAATCAATGACCAATATACTCGTCAAATTAAATACTGTTAAATAATAATACGATGGTGAATTATGTGACCTCTATTCTGTGATAGTGATCAAACTCAAGCTGAGTGCAGGGTGCTTGTCAGCAGCTTTGCAGCTTCACTGATTAGTTGAACGAGTGGCATGCTGTTTTAATTTGTTATACTAACATGTCTCATTACTACTGTAGCCTGATCAACAAGTCTGTATAGCACTTTGGCCAACTCTGTTATTTTAAAATGTGTTTTATAAAGGATAATAAAGTTTGACTGGATTGGATTGTGTAGACAGCACCCCTAAGATTATACAGTAACCTTATTTTTTAATTAAATATATTATAAACCTGAAAAATACAGTGGGAATTGTACTGTTAGTACTTTTTGAAAATTGTACTTCCATTGCATGTTGCATCATGTGCTAGTAATTAATTATACATACTTTCTTTCGAGTAGGCTACACCTATTGTGTACTTTTTCGTTGGATCAATACCAGGGTATATGTGTAAGCTTGCATGCAATATATATAAGTCACAAAGTCAACTTACAAATTGGTCACAGCAGTCCTTTTCCAGCTAATTGAATATATTCACATGCAGCATCCATTTTGCTCATCACCTTGGGTTGGAATCCCTACTCTGTCTGGGTAATGGTTATGATAAGACACTTTTGGAGTTATCAATTAAATACAGTCACCATTGCACCCTTCCTAAATAAGATGTTCCTCTTTTATTGTTGTCACAAACAGCTGATATTATTTCCATTTAAACATGGCTCTGTTTTTCTAATTATAGGCATTACAAAATACTTACATAATACTATATGTAAATCATAATGCATCTATTCTATACTCTAGATTTATTCTTATAACTAACTAAAGATGACAATGGGCCTACCTCTGGTTTTCGAAACATGTCAGTGATTATTGTCACAGTGGGTGTTGTTTAAGGATTGTTTATGATCAACCAACTCTTGTTCTTGTTTTTACTCTACAAAAAGCTGCTTCCAAACTATAGGCCTACTCAATTATATAGGTAGAACTCATACAGCAAACTGGTGTCACACTGTCAATATTACTATTAGTGATCTTTTTAAAAGAAATCTACACAAAACAAATGATGTTGTGCCATGCTGGTTTATGAGCATGCATTAACAAAGAAACAAGGTGTCCCTCTTCGCTTTGAGAGGCAGAAAGCAGAAGTAAAAGTTCAGTCGTGCTGATTTTGCAAAGGCGTGAGCAGCTGCGTCTTCAATCATGATGTGGTTTTCACAACTTCGAGCTTGGCAACATCACGACCTCTGAAAGGGAGCAAAGAACTGTCTACAATATAGAGGCCTCCTATTAGGACATTTTGTCAAGGCAACGCGAGGGCTGTGAGCAAGGCACATTTCGTTCAGGGACACACTGGTGTCACACTGCATGCCATGCGTGAATCAAATGTAAAACAATGCATTGACTCAGTTTATCCGCTGAATTTTATTTGGCAAGCCTTTGTTGGATTTTTGTTTTTTTTTCTCATCCAGGGAGCGGAAATGTGTGCGGAAAGTCTGAGGTTTGAGACAGGAATCCTGCTCAGTTCAGATAACGACACCTGACAAGTACTCCCGTTTGCAACTATAAATTATTCTTTAAATAACCTTATTTTTAAAAACAACACCAACTTAACACAAGAGCACTCCAGAACATTTATCTCAACTGTATAAATGTTGCAAATGTAAGCTACAGTGTGTGGGACTATGTGAGAGGCCAGGGGGCAATGTCACATCTTGCCAATCATTTGTAAAATGTACATCTAGGCTAGCCTGATTGGAACCCAATTATGGAATGATGTTGTTTAAATACAGTAAAACTCCAGTCTATTTTAAATTAGGCTATAAATGGGCATTGGATTCTTATAGCGCAGGCTAAACGTCTATTTTAAGAACAAATAAAGACGGGATAGCTTCGACGAGGATTTCGTTATTTCCCCGTTTAATAATAGCTAGGCGGGAAATAGCTGTTTTCAATACATGATAGTTCAGTTGGTGATGAAAGCATGAAATTTGGCACAGATGACCTTCATATGACCCTAATCGATAATCAACCTCCGGCCACGCAGAATTCCAATTTTTTCAAGGTGGCCAGCCAGTTTTAAAAATGGTTGCAACTGTACATACGTTTTTGGACTATATGACTTTGCTGGGGCTGTAAATATTTTATTTCCCCTCATTTTGATGTAAGAGAATATGTTCTGGAGGTATTTCTACCAAGTACGATATAAAAAGTAACATTAGGTTCCAATATGGCGGCATGTTTTCCAATATGGCTGCCAATAAACTGTATAAATGTACATCTGCTCATGGTTAATGCACAGTTGGTGATACAAACATGACATTTGGCACAGATCACCTTTATGACACCCTAATTCATAATCAACCTTGGGCAATGCAGAATTCCTACATTTTTCAAGATGGCCGCCAGTTTTCTAAATCGCTGCAACTGGACCTACGTTTTGGATAATATCACTTTGCTGGGGCTGAATCTTTGATCTCCCCCTAATTTTGATATAGGAGAATATGTTCTGGAGGTATTTCTACCAGGTAAGATAACAAAATTACATTAAGTTCCAATATGGTGGCATGTTTTCCAATATGGCTGCCGATAAAATGCATAACTGTACTACTCATGGTTCATGGCTCATGGTTAATCCACAGTTGGTGATACAAGCATAACATTTGGCACAGATCACCTTTATACCACCCTAATTGGTAATCAACCTCGGGCCATGCATAATTCCTCAATTTTTCAAGATGGCCACCAGGTTTCACCAGTTAAAATGGCTTCAACTGGGCCTACGTTTTGGACTATAATTACAGCTGAGACTGTAATTTCCCCCCCCCCCCCTCATTTTGATATAAGAGAATATGTTCTGGAGGTATTTCTACAAAGTAAGATCAGAAATAACATTAGGTTCCAATATGGTGGCATGTTTTACAATATGGCTGCCGATAAATTGCATGAATGTAATCTGCTCATGGATAATACACAGACCGGATACAAGCATGAAATATGGCACAGATCACCTTTATACCACCCTAATTGGTAATCAACCTTGTGCCATGCAGAATTCCTCAATTTGGGAAGATGCCTGACAGGTTTTCAAAAGCCCAAAGCCCAATTGACAAGTTTTTATTGTGTTATTGCAGTACCAGGGCACACTGGTTGACACTATAGCTGTGATACTCAGCATGGGGTTCAATGCTAATACATGTTCTAGTTTCCTAAATGCTGTTTAGCTTGCCCCAAATTAAAGTTAAACAGCCACACCTGAATTGACAGGATGTGCCAGCGTGGGAGAGCCGAGCCAAGGAAGACAGGGCTTTAGTCTTTCGGAAGGTGTACAGATCATATAGGAATTACATAGCATTGGATGAATGATCGGACTGGGGGTAGGATAGTGATGTTACTGAGCCCAGCCCAGTTGTAAAGCCCATCATTATTGTAAAGTGTATTTTTTGCCAGGTGGAAACCTGGCATACAACAGCTCATTTTATTTGAGTGACCTAGTCATGATTGGCTGCCCCTATTAAAGCCAATGGGAGTCTGACCACATACTCTGAAATGCCGCCTAAGCTATGAGAGTCTGAACCAATTGTGTAGCAAATCGCGTAGTAGCAACCTCATGATTGGCTGCCTCCGAAGCCCTGACACGACGCAACGCGGCCATAACAAAACACAGTGATTGAACTAACAAAGTTGTTTTTACAAAATGAATTGCATGCCAATTATTTTTTACCCCAAGCAACTTGATGATGGAATTCAGTTGACACTTGAACAAAGCTACATACCATGACTCATGTTAACATAAGTTAAAAACATCAAAATTGGAAAGAAAAAGGAAGTTAATATCAGAACAGAAAAGTGATTTGGTAGCTTTTGAATGACCTGTAACAAGACAGACAAAACTAAGAATCTGCACAAAGCCATAACTGCATACCAAGCTGCAAAGATGTGCCAAAAACCTTCACCAAGCTTTATAGGATCTAAGTTTGAGTATGGTGATGGTGACCATATTTCAAAATATGCCACGCTATTTGAACCTAGGTCATTGAAAACCTAAATGGATTCTGTGTATGGTAATTATTAATACAATTATTATTTAAGCACATGTGGTGTTGGAGCTCATGTTATAAAATAATGTGGATTAACCATAATCATTTATCGGCAGCAATACTGGAAAACATGACACCATATTGGAACCTAATGTTATTTCTGATCTTACTTGGTAGAAATACCTCCAGAACATGTTCTCTTATATCAAAATGAGGGGGAAATTAAAAAATACAGCCCCAGCAAAAGGATATAGTCAAAAACGTAGGCCCAGTTGAAGCCATTTCAACTGGCGAAAACTGGCGACCATCTTGTAAAATGGAGGAATTATGCGTGGCCCGAGGTTGATTACCAATTAGGGTGGTATAAAGGTGATCTGTGCCAAATGTCATAGTTGTATCACCAACTGTGGATTAACCATGAGCAGATGTACAGTTATGCAATTTATCGGCAGCCATATTGGAAAACATGCCACCATATTGGAATTTAATGTTATTTTGTATCTTACTTGGTAGAAATAACTCCAGGACATATTCCCTTAGGTGGAAATCAAAGATTCAGCCTCAGCAAAGTGCTATAGTCCAAAATATAGGTCCAGTTGCAGCCATTTTTAAAACTGGCGGCCATCTTGACAAATGTAGGAATTCTGCATGGCCCAAGGTTGATTATGAATTAGGGTGTCATAAAGGTGATCTGTGCCAAATGTCATGTTTGTATCACCAACTGTGCATTAACCATGAGCAGATATACATTTATGCAGTTTATTGGCAGCCATATTGGAAAACATGCCGCCATATTGAAACCTAAAGTTATTTTGATCTTCTCTTATATCAAAATTATGGTGAAATCAAATATTTACAGCCCTAGCAAAGTGATATAGTCCAAAACGTATAGGTCCAATTGCAAACTGGCGGCCATCTTGAAAAATGGTGGAATTCTGCGTGGCCCGAGGTTGATTATCAATTAGGGTCATATGAAGGTCATCTGTGCCGAATTTCATGCTTTCATCACCAACTGAACTATCACATCAATTTCCCGCCTAGCTATAAGTTAAAAAGTCGTCTTTCATTCAAGCTGAGTGGAGGAAAACTTAATTTGTGTTTTATCCAAACTGACATGTTATGCAGTAGCCCACAGTAGGCTATCTGGCCAAGCGGTAGGCCATTGCATCGAAAATCTACACATTTGCGCACCCAAAAGTGAAAGGATTATATGTAGGCATATATCTCATAGCCTGAAATGATTAAAAAGATTAGCCCGCACAGACAATATAGGCCTAGCATTCAGCGTGGCGTACATGCTCAGTGCAAAAAAATCCCCAATCGATTAATAAAGTAGGCTAAGGCTAGGCATTATATCTGCTATGTGCCATTAGAGTAATATTAAACATTTCATTCTAATTTCCTTTGCGATATTACCCCAATACATGTTTTGCCTTCACTTTAATTATAATGTATCAATATGAAGAGTTACAATCAATGCATGTGTTCTTTGATTTTTTTCTAGAAAACAAAAGGAATTATCCATATGCCCCCTGACCAATTAGGGCTATACCGGTATGCTTTTTACTGACATTTTCGAGATTATTGCGTTAACGAATTCTGCGGCTGACTATTATAGAAATAAGCCAATGTTAGGATGTAGTATCAAATGTATATTTATGTCACCTCATGAAATTCCTTCGTCTCTTTGGAGATTTATCTCATTGTGTCCAACTGGGTCCATGGCGCCATCAGGCACCTGCAGCGCACCAATATCCTTGCTATTCCTAATTAAATTGAGTTCGCAACAGATGTTTACAGTTTGCAAAGTAAAAATAAAAATAAAAATAGTTGGTCCTGTCTTTTGTGTCGTCCTTTAGCCTATAGATCACCCTGATCAAACGAAGCAATTCATTTTGGTAATCGTCTTTTTACACGTAGGCTACGAGTCACCAATTAGTTTTTATCCGAGTGTAAAGATGTAGTGGTTACTTGTGTTATTATAGAGCCGACATACAACCACGAACGGGAAGGAAGAGGACATTTTGTACAAGAAGGAAAGAGTGGGGACCTCGCATCACCGCCTTGCCTCTTTCACTCAGCAAACAGAGAACTGATGTGGGTGGCTTTCACAAGCAATGTTAAAACCAGATCAAACACCTACCTTTATCGTACAGTCCATTGCAGAAACGTCTCAGTCTTTGTCATTTAGTCGTTTAGAAATGTTAACGTTAACTGAGTCCTTTTAACGTCGCTTAATCGCATCAATATTCATGGAGGGGAGCATTTACTCTTTGGCCCAAACCATTGCAGTAGCAATTTTCTCTCAGAGACCATAACCGGATGACAAAGTTTTTTTCTCTCGCTCGCTCTCTAAATAGGCCTATCTCACAGCCCGCTTTCCACGCCCACTTCCGGTAAATAGTGGTGTCATTTAACATTAGCATTTACACGTTTTTTTCTCTGTATAATCTAATAGTAAGAGAAATCTATGAAAATCTGGGAACTAAATCGTTACCAAGAAATTTCTTCACCAATGTGTTTCTAAAGGTGTCTAATAACATGTACTAAAAGTTTGAAATTCAATTCCCATGGGAAATTGAGTTTATTAGCATAATATGTGACCATACCCATAACATCCTATATAAGGCAAAAAAGTCCAAATTTCATAATTCTTTAAGTAGCATGTGACATATGAAACTAGGGGGTTTTCATGATTCTGAATCCATTCCAAGCATTAGTTTTGCACAAAAAACACTCCTTGTGGGGAAAACGGCCTCACAAACATGATGAGGTCAGCACATTTGGTCAAGTGGATATGGCCTAATTTAGCCCAAGGAGTGTTTTTTGTGCAAAACTAATGCTTGGAATGGATTCAGAATCATGAAAACCCCCTAGTTTCATATGTCACATGCTACTTAAAGAATGATGAAATTTGGACTTTTTTGCCTTATATAGGATGTTATGGGTATGGTCACATATTATGCTAATAAACTCAATTTCCCACGGGAGTTGAATTTCAAACTTTTAGTACATGTTATTAGACACCTTTAGAAACACATTGGTGAAGAAATTTCTTGGTAACGATTTAGTTCCCAGATTGGTCAAATACCTGATAAAATGCCCTTACTATAAGTACATTTTCTAATGTAAAAATGTAACAGACCAATATTATTATGAAGCAAACAAGATGGTAAATCAGCTCGAACAGATAGAACAAACCTTACTTGAGAAAACAAAAGTCGTAGACTTCTTAAATTACCTCTGTTAACATCGTCTATGGAGTGACGTCACGCTATCACCACTAACCCCGAAAGGGGGCATATTAAGGGGGCGGGGACATTCTGTGAGATAGGCTTATTGGGAAGTGAAGTCACTCTGAACAAGTGCCTTGAAGCTGCGCTCATACTGAAACTACAACACTGAACTACACTCTGAACAAGTGCCTTGAAGCTGCGCTCATACTGAAACTACAACACTGGGCCTTGAAGCTGCGCTCATACTGAAACTACAACACTGGTTGTTGTTGTGCCAATGGCTTATTATATAACATTGGGGAAGCAATCATGCCGAATCATATGTTCCTTCTGGCAATTTTATATTTATTTTATTTATATACAATCATTGTATATAAATACAATACATATACAAATTATTACAATCTAATATTTAAGGGGACCTCACCTCATAAAGTAAACTATAGTCTTCTTCTTCTTCTTTGGGTTTAATGAAAGAATCGTTCCCTGACCGGGAATCGAACCCGAGCCGCAGTAAACTATAGTCATGGGAAGAAGCTGTTTAAATATAGCGGGGAGGCCGCAGGCCCGCATACGTATATCTGATTGACTTAAGTGATGTATATGGGTCATCACTCATCACAGATATGGGTTTACCTTATAGTGATGTATATGGGTCATCACTCATCACAGATATGGGTTTACCTTATAGTGATGTATATGGGTCATCACTCATCACAGATATGGGTTTACCTTATAGTGATGTATATGGGTCATCACTCATCACAGATATGGGTTTACCTTATAGTGATGTATATGGGTCATCACTCATCACAGATATGGGTTTACCTTATAGTGATGTATATGGGTCATCACTCATCACAGATATGGGTTTACCTTATAGTCATAGGTTTTCAATGGGATTTATTTTTCATTTTTTTATGGACAACACAAAAGTTATAGACTATAGGCCTACTATCCTGTTGTCTGTCTATATGCGAAACATTTGCGAATGGCTTAGGGTCGACGACAGAGTACAGCATCTTGCAATGGGTCTGGTCCACAAGATTCGATACACCACCAAGATACCCATGTACCTGTCTAGATACTTCCTTAATGTTAACGAAGTCCACACCCACAACACCAGAGGGAGTGCAACGAACCATGTACAACCCAGATTCGGCACAAACAAGGGACTAAATTATTTTCGCTCCTATGCCACAAAAATGTGGAACGCCCTACCAACAGTCATTAAGACACGCGAATCCCTTGACTCCTTCAAAACCTCTTTCAAAGGGCACCTACGGATGGCTGCAATTCGAAACTGGCCCCCGTAAAATCTGAATCCCCCCCCCCACCCTTTCCCTCACTGTATATGTTTCTTTTCCCTTTTTACCTCCATTATGATGACTTCCTGTTCTGTTCTTTGTCTATATAGAAGTGTCTATTTGTACGTCTCTAAATGTTTTGATGAATTGAACATGGTGGACCCTCTTGTAAACAAGTGTAATGCTTAACTTAATTGGGTCGTCCACTCACAGTTAACAGCCTTTGTATTGAGTTTGTGCTTGAAATGTAATGTAATTCTGCAAACTGTTAATAAATATTTCAATCAATGTCTATGCGAAACATTTAATAGGACTACCTGCTGCTTCATAACCGCCAAAAAACATTTCATTTTCACTGACATTCGATTAATTTGACTTACATCTTAATAATACTTTCGATTGTATCAACCAATCCCCAAAACATCTTTATTATATTAGATTATTATTTTCTGTGGTTCTTCCTTTTAGTTCCTTCCTTGAGACATATACTTCAAAGCCCAACAGTATCGCGCACAGAGAACAGCTGATATACAAGCTCACATCGCATCGCAGATGCGACTGTTGTGAGCGTAGAGATCTGCGTGCGCGACACCATCGCGGGACGAAGCATAAATTATACTTGATGGGCTGCAGGTGCGCGTGCAGCCGTGCACAAATAGGCTCTGCTGCCGTGATCATGGGCGCACCTCCCGTTCTTATGACAGCGACTGGAGGTGTGGTTTTGAGGACAACTGTTTTGAATTGCTATTATTGTTCAAACACAACAGAAACCAAGGATTATATATTTCAAGGGCGAGAGATCACAATAAAAATCCTAATGATTCTTCCTCCACACTGGGAGAAAAACAGCATCTGAAAGTTTGATGGGGCATTTTTTACACGTGAGTGCAGTTAGAACTTTTCCATTGCATCTTATGAGAGGTGGTGTTCTTCTGCTGCCTTTATGCGCCCGCATTCCGTTTCTTATCATTGGGACGTCGTCTGATAAGGCGTCTATCACCGTCTCCACACCATAGCGCAAAACTTTCTTAAGCTGCGCACTTCTTAAACTGCGCGCAGCTTAAATTCCGAGTTTTTAGACAGCTGGTGGATGGAAAAGAAGCTCCACCTCCGCCGAAGACTTGAGCGGAGGAGAGCGTTTCCGGGAATCTGGCCGTCGCGCAAGAATTCCGCGGAGGTGGAGCTTAATTTCCATCCACCAGCTGTCTAAAAACTCAAGCTTTAAGCTGCAAGCAGCCGAGAACGCGCGCAGCTCTTTTCATAGTGTGGCAGCACCTATAGAACCCTTAAGGTCATCTGGGGCTGGCCTACTAATGGTTCATCCCATAGTTGGAACAAAACATGGTGAAGCAGCATTTCACTATTATGATTATTATTAAATATTATGCACCACAAATTATATTATAATATTATTATGCACCACAAACCTGGAATAATATCCCAGGTTACATTAGGAAATCCCCAACCATCGCTGTTTGAAAGTCTAATTTAAAAACATATGTATTTAACATTGCCTATCCTAATGATGTTTAATAACAGCTATAGGTCTTGCCTTAGCCCGTCTCCGGACCCCCCGGGTTGAGCTCCTTTGGACCCCTACCACGTAGGGTCCGGTATCACCGGCTTCAAGCGACATGGGATGCAATCTGATTTACCCTGACTTAGCCCTGTGCTGCGCTGTGGGTGTCACGCTGACATATTCCAAACGAAGCATATGAACGCTATAGGAGACAACGAACCATCTGACCCCCCCCGCGAACGGCTCAGAAGCCGTTAAGTATTTTTTATGTTTGTACGACCGTTTTGGCAGCTACCTGCGACAGAGGCAGGAACGCGCAGATAGCCAGTTCCGGCGCTCTGTTGCAGGTGATGGAGGCGGTACAATAGGATGTCAATAAGGAAGTCAAGGAAGGAAGGAAGAGAGCTGCCAAAACGGTCGTACAAACATTACAAATACTTAACGGCTTCTGAGCCGTTCGCGGGGGGGGTCAGATGGTTCGTTGTCTCCTATAGCGTTCATATGCTTCGTTTGGAATATGTCAGCGTGACACCCACAGCGCAGCACAGGGCTAAGTCAGGGTAAATCAGATTGCATCCCATGTCGCTTGAAGCCGGTGATACCGGACCCTACGTGGTAGGGCTCCAAAGGAGCTCAACCCGGGGGGTCCGGAGACGGGCTAGGTCTTGCCTGGGCTTTTAATCAAAGGTGGGTGTATTTGTTCGAATTTATATGGCCATTATCTTAGTATTTAATTGTGTCACTGTCTATTGTAATCTTTGTTTATTTCTGAAGTGCACTGTTGCACTCTGTTTCTGTAAAGCACTTTGAATTGCCTTGTGTATGAAAGGTGCTATATAAATCAAATGGCATTACCTTGCCTTGCCCGTTGTAGTAGCTTTCCCCTTGCTGAGCGAATCTATCTTCCTAGCCGCTGTTCCACGGTATTCCAGTGGAGGGCGGCATTGCGCTTCTTTACCGCACAACAACGTGCTGCTGCTGACAGCAAAACAAAGGAGGAAAAGGCAGAAGTAGAAGAAGAGCCAACAGGATGTTTATATTTAGCAGCTCAAAGAAAACACGGAGCAGTTTATCAATGATTTAGTTTGATATAAACCGTTAATAATCCTTGTTTTATCTATCACACGCGTCACGTCACGGTCAGGGCGGTTGGTAGTGTCAGATATGGGTCCTCCAGGACTTCACTGTCAGGTAATTATCAATTATTAATTTATTTTAACTAACTACAGGTTGTTGTTGACACTTTCCTTTCTATGCCACTTAAGGTTCGTTTTGTTATTTCTCACCCATGCCTTAAGAAGTTTGTCAACATTTCAGTTTCTATGTTATATTTCTGTATGAGTTTCATTGATCGTTTGTTTATTGCTTTTCCTTTCAGTCCTGGTTGTTCAAACGGGTTCCTTTACATGTACACATTCGTTCATTGTCTCCACCAGGCCGAAGGCATGGGGAGAGAGTATGTTTTGCACTCCGTCCGTCCGTGTGTGTGTCCGTCCGTCCTTCCGTCTGTGAACAGCTAATCTCCGGCACCGTTAACCCGGTCGATGCCACATTTTGCACACACACTCCCTGGATGCCAACGATGAACCTCTGCCCCAAAATTTCCAGAACAGCCTGTTATAGCGCCACCAGAAGGCCGCTTTGTGCAATACAAGTTTTTGGACAGTACACCTACAGATTTTGTCCAAACATCACGCAAATTGGTACACAGTCTCTCTAGAGCCATTCAACGAAACGGGTCTTTCAGATTTCTCAGACTCCATCCTGATTGGCTAAGATTGGCTTCCAAAGTTCGCAGGAGTGCTCAGTTTCAAACAAAATGCTGCAAATCATGAACACATCGTGTGATTTCCGTGAAATTGTGCACGCACATTCCCACTAGGCCGAGGAAGAAATGCCACATGAACATTTTCAACTCAGCCTCATGGTGGCGCTATAACTGGCCGAAAAGTGTTTTTACCTCTAACTGCACGGATCTGTGGATAACTTTGTATGCCAACTCCTTAGAGGCCAACGAAAAACCTTTGCCTGGAATTTTTCACATCTGCTTTTTATAGTGCCACCAGGAGGCCGACATATGTAAAACACATTTTCTAATATTACTCCTTCAGATTTTAGCCAATTTCACGCAAATCGGTACACATGCTCTTCATAGTCATGTGATCAAGACGGGTTTGTTTGATCTCTCATAATCCACCCTCATTGGCTACGATTGGCTTCTGAACTTTTAGGAGTAGCCCGCTTAGTACCCGTTTTGTACATATCGCCACAACTACTCAACACAGCGTCCGATTGTGGTGAAACTGTGCATGCATATTCCCACTAGGCTTTGGAAGAAATGCCACTTGACAGTTTTCAAATCAGCTTCATGGTGGCGCTACAACAGGCCAAGCCGCGTCACACACACACACACACACACACACACACACACACACACACACACACACACACACACACACACACACACACACACACACACACACATTGCTCCTAAACATTTTGCCAAACATCACACACACACTCCTATCCTCCTGGTGGAGACCTGTGCCCAGAAGGGCACTTTTTCTAGTTCCCTTTGAGATCCGTGCAGTCAGTAAGGTAATTCAGTTGTTCATGTTTCCTTTTCTTTATATTTCGTTTATATGCTTTATTTGTTGTTTATTATTTGATCACTGATTATTGTTTGTCTTCGTGTTTCGTCAGTTTTGACGTGGGTTTTTGGAGTAAATAAACCGCCAGTACATGCTGCTATACTGCCTTGTCTCAAGTTCGTATCAGAGGGAGTGACAGTCTATTTATTTTAACTAACTAGACTAACTACAGGTTGTTGTTGACACTTTCCTTTCTCAACCTTTCTCGTGTCCAGGACGATGTATTATTATTATAACTCTACTATATGTCTAAGGACCCCCAGAATGACATGTATTATTATTATAACTCTACTCTATGTCTAAGGACCCCCAGAATGACATGTATTATTATTATAACTCTACTCTATGTCTAAGGACCCCCAGAATGACATGTATTATTATTATAACTCTACTCTATGTCTAAGGACCCCCAGAATGAAATGTATTATTATTATAACTCTACTCTATGTCTAAGGACCCCCAGAATGACATGTATTATTATTATAACTCTACTCTATGTCTAAGGACCCCCAGATTGACATGTATTATTATTATAACTCTACTCTATGTCTAAGGACCCCCAGAATGACATGTATTATTATTATAACTCTACTCTATGTCTAAGGACCCCCAGAATGACATGTATTATTATTATAACTCTACTCTATGTCTAAGGACCCCCAGAATGACATGTATTATTATTATAACTCTACTCTATGTCTAAAGACCCCCAGAATTACATGTATTATTATTATAACTCTACTCTATGTCTAAGGACCCCCAGAATGACATGTATTATTATTATAACTCTACTCTATGTCTAAGGACCCCCAGAATGACATGTATTAACCGACCCCCAACTCGACCCCGTGAAATGTTTTTTTGATTAATTGATTGATTGATTGATTTATTAAAGGAGCATTCAGTGATTTGGGTGATTTGGAAAAAAACCCGGTCCACCCGGTAACAAGATGTGCACATGCACACGCTCTACAGTGGGGGGAAGTACAACAGACCAACAGCACGTGCACCAATGCCCGCCCCACTCGATCATGATTGGAGGAAGGCCCCTCTCATCCTGATTGGATGAAGGCTTTGCCACCCAAAGCCCAAACCGAAACTAGGGTTTTTTGACCACAGGGGCTCACTGGCGACAGGGAGGAACTCCTTATATGGTCAGCACACTTTATAGTAGGGAGGATTATCCAAAAAAAAAAGTGATATTTGAATTAAGTGAAATCACTGAATATACCTTTTAACAGTTTGCAGAATTACAGTACATTTCAAGTACTCGATACAAAGACTGTTAACTGTGAGTGGACGACACCATAAAGCATTACACTTGTTTACAATAGGGCCCACCATTTTCAATTCATCAAAACAATTAGAGACGTACGAATATACACAACTATATAGTCAAAACAGGAACTCATCATAGGTATCTTGGTGGTGTATCGAATCTTGTGGACCAGACCCATTGCAAGATGCTGTACTCTGTCATCAACCCTAAGCCATTCCAGCCTATCAAAGTGGGCAGGGGTGAGGTGGGTTCGGGGAGTGAGGCCAAGTAGTAGCCTGACCAGTTTGTTTTGGGAAGTCAGGAGCCTAGTTTTAAGGGCCTTAGAGGTGCTGTGGTACCAGGAGGTGCATGCATAGTCGAAGAAACCTTGTACGAGGGCTCCTGTTAAGGTCTTCAAGGTGTTTTTGTTGACCAGTGAGGAGATCCTGTATAGGAATCTTGTTCTTCGGTTGACTTTTTTGATTACGCTGGTGGCCATCTTATCATGTAGTTAACAGTTAATTTAGTATTTCCCTCCCTCTCTGAAATCTGGAATTATCTTGTATACAGATTTATTTGATTGTACAGTAGTCGATCTCTATACTCTGTAAAATTTAGAAAGAATAACATGACAGAGACGATGACTGCTTAATTAAGTCAATTTAGGACCTTCTAGCAGTTAATTTCGTTTTATTAAACACATTTCTTCCATGTTTTATAATGGCATCATCACGCTATTATGCCCGTGGTTATACAGAGTGAACTTAACAATGATAAATGAATATGATAATACCTTTTATATAATCACCAACATGAATTATGTTTGTTATTTACAGCTAGGTAGAGTAGTGGGGCGAGATGGAAAAGGGGCGACCGTACCTGTTACCTCTCAACCCCCCCTCCCTGGCAGGCACAACATGTGTTAGAGATGGGGAACATTTGAGTTCATACTTTATTTATAGCTATAATATTATGTGTACTTTTTGTCTTATAGTTTTTGGTTTGTGTTTCAGTTTTTCCCATTTTGTCTTATTAATCTGTTACTCAATACTTGTTTGTTTATACTTTTTTTTTTTAAAAGCCCTGCAAACACAAATTATACATTTGTCAAAAATAGCAGATCTATTTTTGAATAGCCAAACAAAGTATAAAATGTTGTTAAAGTGACAAAATTGTTGTGATGCTGTATTAACATTATTTAAAACACAATCAAGCAGCAGAACACCTATATAGAAACGGACGCGTTTCTTCCTTAGCGTTTCAAAGCAGTTACATATAGCATCAACCCAGATTCGGCACAAACAAGGGACTAAATTATTTTCGCTCCTATGCCACCAAAATGTGGAACGCCCTACCAACAGTCATTAAGACATGCAAATCCCTTGACTCCTTCAAAACCGCTCTCAAAGGGCACCTACGGACGGCTGCCCCCCTTTTCCCCCTCACTGTATATGTTTATTTTCCCTTTTTACCTCCTTTATGATGAATTCCTGTTCTGTTCTTTAGCTATATAGAAGTGTCTATTTGTATGTCTCTAAATGTTTTGATTAATTGAACAAGGTGGACCCTCTTGTAAACAAGTGTAATGCTTTATTGGGTCGTCCACTCACAGTTAACAGTCTTTGTATTGAGTTTGTGCTTGAAATGTACTGTAATTCTGCAAACTGTTAATACATATTTCAATCAATCAATCAATCATACGCATATAACTTCACTGCTTTGTGTATTTCCGACTGTTTCAGCTGGGATGCCTACTGTCTACGCACGCACGCACGCACGCACGCACGCACGCACGCACGCACGCACGCACGCACGCACATTAACTCATGTAAATTCTGCCCCTCTCAGGACCTGAGAGACTACATCCATCAACTGGAGCAGGAGGAGGAGGAAGCATACACGGACTCTGTTGACGGTGAGTTATGAACACACACACACACACACACACACACACACACACACACACACACACCGGATGGTAACCGCAAGGTTGCCAGGGGGGGATAAGCGTCTCCAGAGGGGGCTTAAGCCCCCAGCCCTCCCATGAGACACAGACCGAGTATGGTA
Organism: Electrona antarctica; assembly: GCF_951216825.1. NCBI lineage: Eukaryota > Metazoa > Chordata > Actinopteri > Myctophiformes > Myctophidae > Electrona > Electrona antarctica. Next base: position 50,485,283 of record NC_136807.1, read on the forward strand.
TTTTATCATGAGCATTAGTGAGGACCAATTATATGAAGATAGGTGGTGGTGAAAAGTGGTGAAGTGGTCCTTTAATATGAACGCCAAGTTGCTGTATACCCTGCTCTGATCCTCTCTCCTCATTGGCTCCTCAGCTGTGAAGGAGGCGGAGCAGAAGGAGAAGGAGGCGGGGCCTGTCATCGTGCTCACGCTGTCCTCTCACCGCGAGGTGGACACGCCCCTGGAGTTCATGACGGACGCCATGGATGTACGTATGCGAGAAACCCTGTGATTGTACATGGATGTACGTATGAGACGTGCTCCTATATCTCTGTATAGAGCGTTGCAGTCCCGCCCCCTTTCATGACGACGCCAGGCCCAAGGAAGCTCTGAGAAGGAAGGGAAGTGGTCACGTGACTGGGCTGCGCCATGACACTTTCATGGACACTTTCATGGGAGCCAAACTCACACCGGAAGTGCAATGAATACATGGCAGTGAATGGAGCCGGCTGGACCAGCTCATAACAAACATTATTCATGAACAATTGAGACCTTTTGTAAAGTAATCACTTCTGGAAAATAACAGAAGACATATCACAGGTTGTTTTCTAATCACTTACTTTTCGATGTGCACAGAGTGCACAGTATATCATTTTATCTGAGGATCTGAACAGCAGCAGGTATCGTTTCTGGCTCCGAAGTATCGCGAGATTTGGCTGCCAGACAGGAAACGGTGGGAAGTCTTGCGATACTTGGTGTGTTCAGAAAGGTACTTTGTGCTCTTTAGATACCATACCTCATTACCTCTATAACAATTACACAGTGTACACATCGAATAACAACACAGCAGACAATAATGTGTTACATCGGACTAGTGAAGAAACACGGGGAAGGTTGCCGTATATTAGATTAGTCGATGGGTGGACTAGTGAGGAAACACGGGGAAGGTTGCCGTATATTAGAGAAGTCGATGGGTGGACTAGTGAAGAAACACGGGGAAGGTTGCCGTATATTAGAGAAGTCGATGGGTGGACTAGTGAAGAAACACGGGGAAGGTTGCCGTATATTAGAGAAGTCGATGGGTGGACTAGTGAAGAAACACGGGGAAGGTTGCCGTATATTAGAGAAGTCGATGGGTGGACTAGTGAAGAAACACGGGGAAGGTTGCCGTATATTAGAGAAGTCGATGGGTGGACTAGTGAGGAAACACGGGGAAGGTTGCCGTATATTAGATTAGTCGATGGGTGGACTAGTGAAGAAACACGGGGAAGGTTGCCGTATATTAGAGAAGTCGATGGGTGGACTAGTGAAGAAACACGGGGAAGGTTGCCGTATATTAGAGAAGTCGATGGGTGGACTAGTGAAGAAACACGGGGAAGGTTGCCGTATATTAGAGAAGTCGATGGGTGGACTAGTGAAGAAACAGGGGGAAGGTTGCCGTATATTAGAGAAGTCGATGGGTGGACTAGTGAAGAAACACGGGGAAGGTTGCCGTATATTAGAGAAGTCGATGGGTGGCTCTTCCAAGAGAGAAGGTGCCATCCTCTCATTAACAGTGGTTCCCAAACCTTTTCATTTCAAAGACCCCCAAATCAACATTTATTTAGGCCACGGACCCCCCATTTTTACGGCTCTAGTAGTGATTCCGAAACATATTAATTTCATAGACCCCCAGTTTAACACACATTATGCTACCCCCGATTTAATGGCATTTCTATGTCTGGTACCCCAATTTATATTGTAAAACCACTGTTAATTTAACTCAGAGTGTACAAAGTGTACACTCTCTGATTTACATACCCATAAGGGTCCATTTGGTTCCATTTGTACACTCTCTGATTTACAGACCCATAAGGGTCCATTTGGTTCCATTTGTACACTCTCTGATTTACAGACCCATAAGGGTCCATTTGGTTCCCAACTATCTCTAATTGAGCTAGGGGCCCCCTGGAACTCCCTCAAGTACCCCTAGGGGTCCCCGGACCCCACTTTGGGAACCACTGCATTACAAGTCGGGTGTAAAAGTGCCATCCAGCCGTTTCTCTAGTTTCTTTGACAGTGGACTCTAACCACTTGAACCCCAGCACCCATATTCTGGGGGGAATATTAGACAAAATAGCAGATCTACAAGCTGTAGGAGTATATTTTGGCAACATTGGTGTAGACAGAAAAAAGCAGTCCCAAGTACAGAGACAACTCGGGTCCTGTTTACCAGTGATGGAAGAATTACTCATATGTTTACCTATAAGTAAAAGTATCAATACTGTAATGTAGCCATACTCTGTTACAAAGTAAAAGTACCGTATTCATGGGAAATATATATATACTTTTTTATTTTTTTCATGGGCGTCAATGGGAAATTGTGACATCACCTATTTATTATTATAATGATCTGTTTATTTATTTTAATTAAATCTCTGCGTCGTATATATAGCAGCTCTACAAGCTCACATCATGTTTTAAATGACTGGACCATCTGTAAATGGGTGGGGTTGGTGTAAACAGGACATTGAGTGATTTAAGAATGCTTCCAAACTCCAACAACTCATTAAATAAATGTTTGCACAGAACGTTTATTGACATAAAGTTGATCATAACGTGAACAACTGTTTTTATTAAAGAAACAAAGTATTGACAGTGATAAAGTTGAATACAATCGTATATAAAATTACTTTTACAGTTTAATTCATGGTTTAATGCAAATCATCAAATATAAAGGTTTATATGAAAATATGAATCAAATGCATTAGATATACAGGTTTATCTAAAAATATATCATCAAATATAAAGATGTATATAAAATGTGAATGAAGTATAAAAGTCTGTATTCAAGATCAGATATAAGATCAGATATAAGGGTTTATATAAAAATGCATCAAATATAAAGGTTTATGTACAAAGGTAAATAAATATACAGTGTTCCCAGTTTGTGTGAAATGTCACAAATCAAACATACATGAATACATCTGACACTGACATTTAATAATAATCTACATTACATTTACATACCTTTTATTTGTAGCACCTTTCATGACATCTCAGCTCAAAGAGCTTTACAGAGCAATACAAATCACACCTGTGTGAAGTGAGGGGCGCTCTCGTCGCCATACTGTACACCGTCTCATTCCGGCCAATCACAATATGCGTCATGACGAACATAAAAATAATAATAATAATAATAATAATAAAATAAAATCCCATGAACAAGCACGGGACAAAGACTGAGACACGCAAATGGACGCGACGGCGAAGGGGGACATCTGGTGGACAAGCAGGGAAGCACAGCCGGGACAACAACACTCCTGGTCCATCAACAGCATCACTTACTTCCTAACAGGAAAAGAACAACAACAACAACAACGCTGTGAATAACAATATCTGTGCAGAAACAACAACGCTGCTGTGAATAACAATATCTGTGCAGAAACAACAACGCTGCTGTGAATAACAATATCTGTGCAGGGGGAAAAAAATATTCACATGAACAATATTGGTGATCTATTGAGAGAGATACAAAGCAAAGCCATCTACTAACTGTTCATCAGCTGAGCCAAACTGCTAGCATTTTAATCTACATTTGGAATCGATAACACCATGGAAGGACTCACTACAGATCAGGATAACACCATGGAAGGACTCACTACAGATCAGGATAACACCATGGAAAGACTCACTACAGATCAGGATAACACCATGGAAAGACTCCCTACAGATCAGGATAACACCATGGAAAGACTCACTACAGATCAGGATAACACCATGGAAAGACTCACTACAGATCAGGATAACACCATGGAAAGACTCACTACAGATCAGGATAACACCATGGAAAGACTCACTACAGATCAGGATAACACCATGGAAAGACTCACTACAGATCAGGATAACACCATGGAAAGACTCACTACAGATCAGGATAACACCATGGAAAGACTCACTACAGATCAGGATAACACCATGGAAGGACTCACTACAGATCAGGATAACACCATGGAATGACTCACTACAGATCAGGATAACACCATGGAAAGACTCACTACAGATCAGGATAACACCATGGAAGGACTCACTACAGATCAGGATAACACCATGGAAGGACTCACTACAGATCAGGATAACACCATGGAAAGACTCACTACAGATCAGGATAACACCATGGAAGGACTCACTACAGATCAGGATAACACCATGGAAAGACTCACTACAGATCAGGATAACACCATGGAAGGACTCACTACAGATCAGGATAACACCATGGAAGGACTCACTACAGATCAGGATAACACCATGGAAGGACTCACTACAGATCAGGATAACACCATGGAAGGACTCACTACAGATCAGGATAACACCATGGAAAGACTCACTACAGATCAGGATAACACCATGGAAGGACTCACTACAGATCAGGATAACACCATGGAAGGACTCACTACAGATCAGGATAACACCATGGAAGGACTCACTACAGATCAGGATAACACCATGGAAGGACTCACTACAGGTCAGGATAACACCATGGAAGGACTCACTACAGATCAGGATAACACCATGGAAAGACTCACTACAGATCAGGATAACACCATGGAAAGACTCACTACAGATCAGGATAACACCATGGAAGGACTCACTACAGATCAGGAAGGATAACACCATGGAAAGACTCACTACAGATCAGGATAACACCATGGAAAGACTCACTACAGATCAGGATAACGCCATGGAAGGACTCACTACAGATCAGGATAACACCATGGAAAGACTCACTACAGATCAGGATAACACCATGGAAGGACTCACTACAGATCAGGATAACACCATGGAAAGACTCACTACATATCAAGATAACACCATGGAAAGACTCACTACAGATCAGGTGTCAAGACTTCAGGTTGCCATGATTATGTTGTCGTGGTCGTGGGACCAGGGGCCTGTTCCACGAAACTTGGATTAACTAATCCAGGATTTAGGCCAAAACCAGGATCATAAAGCCTGGCTGAATAGACAGCCTGGCTTTTTGTCTCTAGACCCATTCGGTGGAACACAGATTTACTGATCCTTCTTCTTCATGGGGTATTATAGCAGTTTGCATCCTTAATAGTTGCATTACTGCCCCCTTCTGTATATCTCAGTATCTTTACTAATCTATTCAAGACTTACTGATAAAAATAACTTAAGCTTCTAAAATAAATACTGCTGCTGTAATTAAAGAGAGAACATACTCTCAATAGTGGATAGACTGAATGATTAACTACCCCAAAAATATTGTTTACATTTTACCACTACTATTAACTTAAAACAGAATTCTTAATATTGTAAGCATAATGATATTGTCGCATTGTGATATTTGGCCATAACTCCCTCCTCTGAGGGAGCTACCTTTGGGGAAGGGGGTTGTTGTCCAGACAGGGGCCAGACTGGTGAACTGTGGGTCATGGGTTCAATAGTGGGTGAAACGTTACAATGGTAATATGTTGTAAAGCAATGAGTAATGGTAATATTTAGTGGTTTTCACTTTTACAAAAAAATTTTTTTTAATAATATAATATAATATAATATAATATAATATAATATAATATAATATAATATAATATAATATAATATAATATAATATAATATATAATATAATAATTCTTCTTAACCGTGCACTTGCACGACAGCAAACCTATTCTGGGGAACATTCACCAAAAGCAGCTGATCTACAAGCTCACAAGCTGTCATGATGTTGTGCAGCCTATATATTTAGGTTTTTTGATTTTATATAGTGCTTAAATTAGTCCTTTAATGCAGACCGATAAAAATATGGCAACATAAACCCATAATAATTGAATAAGTGTGGAAAACATCATTGGTTTGTGTTCAGTTTGACTGCTTAATGAACAGTAAAGACATCAGGATTAGGTTAAACCTGGCTGTTAGCCTGGTCCGGAGCAGGCTAAATCCAAAGCATTAGTTTCCATGGTAACTAATGTAGCATCACTTTCATGAAACCGAATCAAGCCTCAACATATCCAGGTTAACTGGTTAAATTAATCTGGCAAGATTAACCAGCTTTCATGAAACCGGTTAATCGCTGATCCAGGATATATTAAACCAGGATATCTGTTAAATCCCGGCTTAATCTCTAATCCAAGTTTCGTGGAACGGGCCCCAGGACAACGTTTTGGTCAAACAACGTGGTAGGTTTTCTAACCAGTTAGCATCAAGTGGCTACATTACATTACTAAATATTTACAGGTTCACATCGATCTGTAGATTAACATTGGAATGAAAGTGTGGGGCTCTTGGGAATCAAGAGGATGAATTATAATGATTCATATAGCACTGCCTGAAAAGCTCCATTCTCTTGTAACTTGTAAAAAATAAATAAATGCAAATGACTTACAGATCTTCAAGGAGATAATTCTCGTGTTCCTGGAGAGCTTTGTGGAAAGTGTCTCTGGCTCTGCTGGAGGTCAGGAGTTCATAGAGTGCCCTCATCATCTCCTGATGGGTGGGCTTGGACCTCACATTTCTGTAGCTCTCACCGTCGATGATATCCTTCTCAAGGAGTACATCTAGGATGGGACCCACATTCCTCACGTTGCGAATCAGGGAAGACCGATGTTGGTCCACAAAGTGTTTCTCTGAAGTTAAGGAGGATTGAACATTGAGTTGTTGGTGAAACTATGTGTGAGTGAAACATGTTTAAACTTTCATTTGACATTGTTTTAAAATGGAAAGCCATAGGTCTATAGGAGAAAACAATTCTTATTAAAATAAATTGCCCTACTTGATCTCACTACAGTGTCTAAACACTAAAACACTTGATCTCACTACAGTGTCTAAACACTAAAACACTTGATCTCACTACAGTGTCTAAACACTAAAACACTTGATCTCACTACAGTGTCTAAACACTAAAACACTTGATCTCACTACAGTGTCTAAACACTAAAACACTTGATCTCACTACAGTGTCTAAACACTAAAACACTTGGGGCAGTATTATGCGTGTCTTAAGTACCAGGTCTTATTACTTAACTTAAGACCTGGAGGCGTGGTCAGTGCTGTTTGGCCACTCAGAATAGCCAAATGGCATTGATCACGCCTCCAGGTCTTAAGTTAAGTAATACGATCTGGTACTTAAGACACGCATAATACTGCACTTAGTCTCAACAGTGTCTAAACACTAAAACACTTGATCTCACTACAGTGTCTAAACACTAAAACACTTGATCTCACTACAGTGTCTAAACACTAAAACACTTGATCTCACTACAGTGTCTAAACACTAAAACACTTGATCTCACTACAGTGTCTAAACACTAAAACACTTGATCTCACTACAGTGTCTAAACACTAAAACACTTGGGGCAGTATTATGCGTGTCTTAAGTACCAGGTCTTATTACTTAACTTAAGACCTGGAGGCGTGGTCAGTGCTGTTTGGCCACTCAGAATAGCCAAATGGCATTGATCACGCCTCCAGGTCTTAAGTTAAGTAATACGATCTGGTACTTAAGACACGCATAATACTGCACTTAGTCTCAACAGTGTCTAAACACTAAAACACCTGATCTCACTACAGTGTCTAAACACTAAAACACTTGGGGCTGTATTTTGCGTGTCTTAAGTACCAGGTCTTATTACTTAACTTAAGACCTGGAGGCGTGATCAATGCCATTTGGCTATTCTGAGTGGCCAAAGAGCATTGATTTTTTTGTGTGTAAATAACTTTGTAATACTGACATTTGTGCGAAACTCTCTTGAAAACAAAGTAGGCTATTGCATTTTGGGTTTGAGCTTCCCTTTTCGTCTATTAATCAAATTAATCAAGTGAAGTCACTTTAATTCAAGTGGGAGATGACAAAAATAGTTTTAGTTTTTATTTAAATTATGTATTTTAACAGATCTACAAGCTAGAAACTCACCTGGTGCAGAAGCAGCTGCTCCTGTAGATTGTGCTGCAAGAAATAAAAGTGTTCAAATTATGAACAGAAAACTAACCAGAGAGTCTCTACATCGAGGCCCATCTCACCCAAGCATGGTGAAATAGCACGGACTGGCAAGTCCCTACATAAACCCCCACAATCCCTACATATTACACTACTACTGTTTTGACCGTGAACGTATTGCTATTTCACCGCGTGAGGGGAGTGAGCTCGGGTTTGACATGATTTACGATTCGGTTGCAACTCGACCGGGGCAGAGTCGTCTCTACCGAACTTCACAAGGTTCGACGCTACAACTGGCGCGCTTCAGCGTGCTCGGTGGTGTCCCCAAGCCCCCAGTAAGGCTAATCCAACGTTGACGCTGCCACTACCTACTGGCGAAAAGTGGAACTGCAGCACGTTCCATGGAAGTGGATGTGACGTTCAGGAGATAGGGGCCCCTATGTGGAGATAGGGGCCCCTATGTGGAGATAGGGGCCCCTATGTGGAGCATTTCAGTTTCAGTGTAATATGTACGGATTTGGGGGTTTTCTAGGTGTGTATTTGAATTGCCAATCTGTGCTATTTCACCGTATTTGGGTGAGACCGGCTGGCTACATCCCAAGGTTGAATGAAAGTCCATAACTTTACCTTCCAGGGTAATGCCTTGCTACATCCCAAGGTTGAATGAAAGCCCATAACTTTACCTTCCAGGGTAATGCCTTGCTACATCCCAAGGTTGAATGAAAGCCCATAACTTTACCTTCCAGGGTAATGCCTTGCTACATCCCAAGGTTCAATGAAAGCCCATAACTTTACCTTCCAGGGTAATGCCTTGCTACATCCCAAGGTTGAATGAAAGCCCATAACTTTACCTTCCAGGGTAATGCCTTGCTACATCCCAAGGTTGAATGAAAGCCCATAACTTTACCTTCCAGGGTAATGCCTTGCTACATCCCAAGGTTGAATGAAAGTCCATAACTTTACCTTCCAGGGTAATGCCTTGCTGCCAGACCGGTCCAGAGTCGGGGCTCAGTTCCCTTCTCAATTCCATTGAGAAGCGTCCTGCATTGACATCCATAGTCACCAGGAACTTTGCATGGTAATTTGGTCCATAGTCTTCAAAATAAGGGACTGCAGCCTGAAAAACAGAGACTTTTTTAGTGCTACAGTAGTGATTATAGTTGTGTACTAATGGTAGTAGTGCTACAGTAGTGATTATAGTTGTATACTAATGGTAGTAGTGATACAGTAGTGATTATAGTTGTGTACTAATGGTAGTAGTGCTACAGTAGTGATTATAGTTGTATACTAATGGTAGTAGTGCTACAGTAGTGATTATAGTTGTATATTAATGGTAGTAGTGCTACAGTAGTGATTATAGTTGTATACTAATGGTAGTAGTGCTACAGTAGTGATTATAGTTGTATACTAATGGTAGTAGTGATACAGTAGTGATTATAGTTGTATACTAATGGTAGTAGTGATACAGTAGTGATTATAGTTGTATACTAACTAGAATTTCGCCGCCCTTCGGGCGGCTCATCCTAGTTCCGTTGCAGCGCAATGGGAAGAAGGAAATTGCGAGATTTGACAGACTCCACTTCATGTTTCAGCTGTGTTTTTAAACCCAGTATTGTGCCCTTCACATGTATTAACAGATGGGTATTATTATTATTTGTTGTATTTTATTTTCACATCAAAGCAAATTAAATTAATTTAAAATAAGCACACATGAAACTGCTTTTTACTGTTTTGGTTTACTTACAATAAGTTAGTGTTTTTGGAAACCAAAAGATGTTGAGAATGGAGCAGAACATACTGTAGTATGTTTTTGTGGGGACCTTGACTGCATTATAGTAGGCCTACAATATTTTGGATTGCAGTGACCCCACATTGTTTCTTCGGGAACAATATTTGTAGTTACAATGAGGGCTACATGAGCCGAAGGGAGAGAAACACGTCGCCTCTCTCCAGTCCGTGCGTATGTTGCTGCTGGTGGCTGAATAACAACGGATCGCAGCGGTGACTGACATAAACGCACAGTTACAAATCAGAGGCACTTCAATAAGAAAACTCAACTAATAACACTGGTGTGTGTTAATCTGCCCGATGCTGACGTTAGTATATAATGTTTAGATTGTTTTCCTCTTGTACATGCGTTTGTGGGCACAGTGGCAGGGGGTGAAAAGGCGATTTGTCCCATGGTGTGCACTGCAAAACATGCTGAAATCAAACCCCACACACACACACACACACACACACACACACACACACACACACACACACACACACACACACACACAGTCACTCAGTCACAAATCCTCCACAGTGTGATTACGTGTCTGCAGTGACACTGATGCGAGGTTACAATGAGTCCGTGGTGTGGTGAGACTGGGAAAGGAATACATCGCGGAAGAGCTTGGCATCCGACTGCGCGCGTTGTGTCGATGAGATGGGCGCGTTGGGAAATACCGCGGCGAAGCACACTCGCCTATTAGTTTGCATTGCATTTGCACAGTGCGCTCAGTGCGATATTTGCGAACGTGGCCGTTGTGTGTGTGTGGCTGGCTGCGTGGGGATCGCCATGTGAGGGGGCTAGGCAATAAGGGGCCTGTGTTGCATGTGGAGAACTGTGTAGGTGAGTGTGTGTGGTGTAGCCGAAGGGGGTGCTGAGAACATGAGGGGGATGTAGCACAGCAATCGGTGACCCCTACATTAAGCTGTGTTGCTCCCATCATGCAGTGCAAATGCGTGTTGTAGCAACCGTAGCCAATGGGAAAACAGGATGCAGTGTTGCCAGGTCCGCGAATTGTAAGCGAGTTGTAAGTAGCGTGTTGAATGGCATTTTTTCTGGGCTAGTTTTCATAGACCTGGCAACAAATTAGGCGGGGGTGTCGGTGCTTGTGGCGTGTTTGTGTTTATTATTGATATTGATGTTGTTTGTGAGTGTGGACGGGAGGCGGCTTTAGTGGCAGTGCAATGACAGTGTTTACGCGGGTGTTGTTGAATGTGGTCGTGCGGCGCGACATGAGGAGATAGCCGTGGATCGACGCGGAGGGTAAGGCTGTGTCGTGTTAGTGTGTTGTTGCAGTGTGTGTTGCAGCGTGTTGCAGTGTGTCAGTGACGTAGTAGCTGGTGCCTTTTGTTCCTGTGCGTGCGCTTGGGCACATGTTTTCAAATGTATAATAGATGGTAGTAGTGATACAGTAGTGATTATAGTTGTATACTAATGGTAGTAGTGCTACAGTAGTGATTGTAGCAGCAGTAATAACATTAGTATTGGTAGTAGAGGTGTAGTGGTTATACTAGTAATAATGTTAGTTACTTAGTAGTAGTGTAGCGCCGGCCGGGAGGCGAACCCGGAACCTCGTATCAGTCAGCCGCGTATGTTACCATTCGGCTAAAGAGCCATGGCCCGATAGGCAAGTAGTAACGCAGCCACCTGTAGTAGTAGCAGCAGCAGCAGCAGCAGCAGTAGTAGTAGCATTAGTAGTAGTAGTAGCAGTAGTAGCATTAGTAGTAGCAGTAGTAGCAGTAGTAGTAGCAGCAGTAGTAGCAGCAGCATCAGCAGCAGCAGCAAGCAGCAGTAGTAGTAAGTAGCAGCAGCAGCAGCAGCAGCAGCAGTAGCATGCTACTGCTGCTGCTACTGCTACTGCTGCTACTACTGCTACTGCAGTAGCAGTAGTAGCAGCAGCAGCAGCAGCAGCAGTAGTAGTAGTAGTAGCAGCAGCAGCAGCAGCAGCAGCAGCAGCAGTAGCAGCAGTAGCAGCAGCAGTAGCAGCAGCAGTAGTAGCAGTAGTAGTGGCGGAGGAGTGAAAATAACAGTTTCCTTGACTCACACTGCTTTACCATACAATAAACAGATATTGTAGGTGTAAAACGTACCTCAGGTTGTACGTCCTGTGAAGGACACTGCAGCACTGACAGACTGTAGCGTTGGTCTGGGATGAGAACACAGTCGGAGGTGACCTTGATGCTTTGATTGTCTTCATGAGCTTCCTTCACCTATAATGACACCAACACAGTTTGATCAGATGGTTCATTCATACCTTCACCTATAATCACACCAACACAGTTTGATCAGATGGTTCATTCATACCTTCACCTATAATCACACCAACACAGTTTGATCAGATGGTTCATTCATAGTGGCTGGTATGTAGGCAGAGCTGGTATGTAGGCAGAGCTGGTATGTAGGCAGAGCTGGTATGTAGGCAGAGCTGGTATGTAGGCAGAGCTGACATTTCTCAGGAGCCAAATGAAATGACCCCCCTAGGCCAGTGGTTCCCAAAGTGGGGTCCGGGGACCCCAAGGGGTCCTTGAGGGAGTTCCAGGGGCCCCCCAGCTATATGATAGTTAGGAACCAAATGGACCCTCATGGCTCTGTAACTCTGAGAGTGCACTAATGGAACTAATGGTTCCATTACCATTCCATTACCTAACAGATATATTTACCTCTCCGTAAGGCACATTACTTAACAGATATATTTACCTCTCTGTAAGACACATGACTTAACAGATATATTTACCTCTCTGTAAGACACATTACTTAACAGATATATTTACCTCTCTGTAAGTCACATTACTGGGCAGCAGTAACACACTCAGCGTCCTCCGTATCCGTGACTCTTGACGGAACAGCAACACCTGAGCACGTTTTGGTTTGGGTTGTTGAAAGTAGCTCAAGATTCTTTCCAGGATCCCAAAGAGAGACAGATGGTTCACATTTACAACCACATGAGTCTGGGTCACTCTCTGTGGTTGTAAGAGTTCCAGACCCTCCTCTGTGATGTGGGCCACGGACAGATCACCTATGTAAACAAAATCTTAAAAGAAACACAAGAGATGTTACAGTACCTTAACACAATGTCTAAACCACTTCACCCTTCGCTAAGCCCCACCCACTCCTCTCTGTGCTTCTCACTCATTGACTTACTTGTTATATGATGGATTTCTCCAAATTAACAATATATCATTTTAGTAGCAATTAAGAGCTTCAAAATGTCTTCTAAATCTAGTCAACAAGGCCTGCAGTAGGCTATGAACTGGAACATTTAAATCTATAGTCAACCAGGCCTGCAGTAGGCTATGAACTGGAACATTTAAATCTATAGTCAACCAGGCCTGCAGTAGGCTATGAACTGGAACATTTAAATATATAGTCAACCAGGACTGCAGTAGGCTATGCACTGGAACATTTAAATCATATAGATATAGATAGACACCAGGTGGCTATTAGCTTTGTTCGCGCCATGCCCGTCCGCGCAACTTCTCGTCTTTGCATTGACTTTCTATGTAATCACGCCGCTCTAACCATCCAAGTCTCAACAGTGACTCACCAGGTGTGACGTCACAGTGTGGCAGGTGTAGCTGGCAGACAGACTTCTGAGGACACTGGATGTCAAACAGAGGACCTGCAGGAGTCCTTCCTGTTGGCTGGAACCATCTCTCCTCCCACTGAACAGTCCTGTAGAGGACCTCTCCTTCGCCTGTCGTTTTAAACACCAACGCTGTCTCGCTGCACTGGAACAGTCCGGACCTGGTGAACTTGAACCTGTGACCAGTGGTGGAAAAAAGTACTCAAATGTTTTACCTAAGTAAAAGTATCAATACTGCAACGTAGACATACTCCGTTAGAAGTAAAGTCCTGTATTCAAAATGTACTCGAGTGAAAGTACAAAAGTATTGGCATAAAAATGTACTTAAAGTACTAAAAGTAAAAGTACTCGTATGTCAGAATGTCCCATTTCACAAGTTCAAAATGTGTACAAAATCTTGTGAAAATAGCTATTTTCAGCAAGTGTAAAAACTGTCATTACGACAGCATGAAGGCCCGCCAAAATACACTTTAGTCGACTGAAATCTTATGACATTTAGTCGACTAAAACTAGACTAACACTAAGACATTCCAGGTGACTAAAATGTGACTAAAACTAAAATAGAAATTTGCTGCCAAAAACAACACTGGTTGACTGTCCTGTGTTTAGGATAACTCACCTGTAGTGATTGGTTGACTAGGATAACTCACCTGTACTGATTGGTTGACTAGGATAACTCACCTGTAGTGATTGGTTGACTAGGATAACTCACCTGTAGTGATTGGTTGACTAGGATAACTCACCTGTAGTGATTGGTTGACTAGGATAACTCACCTGTACTGATTGGTTGACTATGATAACTCACCTGTACTGATTGGTTGACTAGGATAACTCACCTGTACTGATTGGTTGACTAGGATAACTCACCTGTAGTGATTGGTTGACTAGGATAACTCACCTGTAGTGATTGGTTGACTAGGATAACTCACCTGTACTGATTGGTTGACTAGGATAACTCACCTGTAGTGATTGGTTGACTAGGATAACTGACCTGTACTGATTGGTTGACTAGGATAACTCACCTGTAGTGATTGGTTGACTAGGATAACTCACCTGTAGTGATTGGTTGACTAGGATAACTCACCTGTACTGATTGGTTGACTAGGATAACTCACCTGTACTGATTGGTCGACTGCTCTGTGTGCACACTGGGTTCAAAATGGCTCTGAAAGACACAACAAAGCAGACAGGAAACGATGAGTGTCTTTCCTGGTGTTCAGTCAGTGTGATTATTGTGCAGAGCAGAGGGTTCTGTACTCACTATGTCCACTAGAGGGTTCTGTACTCACTATGTCCATGTTGGAATGATGGAGTCTAGAGAGTTCTGTACTCACTATGTCCATGTTGGAATGATGGAGTCTAGAGGGTTCTGTACTCACTATGTCCATGTTGGAATGATGGAGTCTAGAGGGTTCTGTACTCACTATGTCCATGTTGGAATGATGGAGTCTAGAGGGTTCTGTACTCAGTATGTCCATGTTGGAATGATGGAGTCTAGAGGGTTCTGTACTCACTATGTCCATGTTGGAATGATGGAGTCTAGAGGGTTCTGTACTCACTATGTCCATGTTGGAATGATAGTCTAGAGGGTTCTGTACTCACTATGTCCATGTTGGAATGATAGTCTAGAGGGTTCTGTACTCACTATGTCCATGTTGGAATGATAGAGTCTAGAGGGTTCTGTACTCACTATGTCCATGTTGGAATGATAGAGTCTAGAGGGTTCTGTACTCACTATGTCCATGTTGGAATGATAGAGTCTAGAGGGTTCTGTACTCACTATGTCCATGTTGGAATGATAGAGTCTAGAGGGTTCTGTACTCACTATGTCCATGTTGGAATGATGGAGTCTAGAGGGTTCTGTACTCACTATGTCCATGTTGGAATGATGGAGTCTAGAGGGTTCTGTACTCACTATGTCCATGTTGGAATGATAGTCTAGAGGATTCTGTACTCACTATGTCCATGTTGGAATGATGGAGTCTAGAGGGTTCTGTACTCACTATGTCCATGTTGGAATGATGGAGTCTAGAGGGTTCTGTACTCACTATGTCCATGTTGGAATGATAGAGTCTAGAGGGTTCTGTACTCACTATGTCCATGTTGGAATGATGGAGTCTAGAGGGTTCTGTACTCACTATGTCCATGTTGGAATGATGGAGTCTAGAGGGTTCTGTACTCACTATGTCCATGTTGGAATGATAGTCTAGAGGATTCTGTACTCACTATGTCCATGTTGGAATGATGGAGTCTAGAGGGTTCTGTACTCACTATGTCCATGTTGGAATGATAGAGTCTAGAGGGTTCTGTACTCACTATGTCCATGTTGGAATGATGGAGTCTAGAGGGTTCTGTACTCACTATGTCCATGTTGGAATGATGGAGTCTAGAGGGTTCTGTACTCACTATGTCCATGTTGGAATGATAGTCTAGAGGGTTCTGTACTCACTATGTCCATGTTGGAATGATAGAGTCTAGAGGGTTCTGTACTCACTATGTCCATGTTGGAATGATGGAGTCTAGAGGGTTCTGTACTCACTATGTCCATGTTGGAATGATGGAGTCTAGAGGGTTCTGTACTCACTATGTCCATGTTGGAATGATGGAGTCTAGAGGGTTCTGTACTCACTATGTCCATGTTGGAATGATGGAGTCTAGAGGGTTCTGTACTCACTATGTCCATGTTGGAATGATAGTCTAGAGGGTTCTGTACTCACTATGTCCATGTTGGAATGATAGAGTCTAGAGGGTTCTGTACTCACTATGTCCATGTTGGAATGAGAGAGTCTAGAGGGTTCTGTACTCACTATGTCCATGTTGGAATGATGGAGTCTAGAGGGTTCTGTACTCACTATGTCCATGTTGGAATGAGAGAGTCTAGAGGGTTCTGTACTCACTATGTCCATGTTGGAATGATAGTCTAGAGGGTTCTGTACTCACTATGTCCATGTTGGAATGAGAGAGTCTAGAGGTTCTGTACTCACTATGTCCATGTTGGAATGATGGAGTCTAGAGGGTTCTGTACTCACTATGTCCATGTTGGAATGATAGAGTCTAGAGGGTTCTGTACTCACTATGTCCATGTTGGAATGATGGAGTCTAGAGGGTTCTGTACTCACTATGTCCATGTTGGAATGAGAGAGTCTAGAGGGTTCTGTACTCACTATGTCCATGTTGGAATGATGGAGTCTAGAGGGTTCTGTACTCACTATGTCCATGTTGGAATGATAGTCTAGAGGGTTCTGTACTCACTATGTCCATGTTGGAATGATAGTCTAGAGGGTTCTGTACTCACTATGTCCATGTTGGAATGATGGAGCTCATCAGAGTGGAGTCTAGAGAGAGACACACACACACACACACACACACACACACACACACACACACACACACACACACACACACACACACACACACACACACACACACACACACACACACACACACACACACACACACACACACACACACACACACACACACACACAATCAATAATAGATTCCAACGTTAACTTTGAGTGACATAATGCTATTATATATCTGCCCATTATTTTGGGGGTCCTCAGTTCAAATATGATTATTTTGGGGGTCTCCAGTTCAAATAAAATCACACTGTGGAGACTTTAAGTTTAAGACATTCTGCCCCCTGGTGGTTGGACTCTAACACTTCACCCGACAGTGACGATCTTCTTTATTACATTTTAATTGTATTGAGTCTTAATTCAGTCGACTAAGACTAGACTAAGACTAAATAATGTACAAATGACTAAAATAGGACTAAAACTAAATGGTGTGTTATTCAAAAGACTAAATCAGAATTGTGTGTGTGTGTGTGTGTGTGTGTGTGTGTGTGTGTGTGTGTGTGTGTGTGTGTGTGTGTGTGTGTGTGTGTGTGTGTGTGTGTGTGTGTGTGTGTGTGTGTGTGTGTGTGTGTGTGTGTGTGTGTGTGTCCGTCCATTGTACTTACTGCTCACACAGACACACTGAGGAGGAGTAGGGTAACCTGAACCCAGCATAGAGAGGTCCAGTGGACGTGGTCTGGAAGGTGTACAGGTGTCTCAGTGAGTCAGAGCACACTGTGTAGAAGGACAGAGTCCCAGCGGGACGGTCCACATACACTGATACTCTGTTGGAGCCTCTAGAGGGACAGACAGGGAGGACAGTCCTCTGACTGTTGTGTCTGACAGAGTACCTGAGACCATCATCACCATCACAGGTCAGACTCCAGGACTTGTCATTCCATCCAAACCAACAGTCATCACCAGCTCCTTTCCTGCTGATTGTTCCATCAGCCACTGCTATCTCAACCCATCCACTGCACTCTACCTCCCAGGAACAGCGTCCAGTCACACTCTGTGAACTCAGAACCTGTTCACGGACATCAAACCTGTCTGGATGATCAGGAGGACGCTGACCCCCTGACCTCTGTGACCCCCGTGTGACTGTGACCTTCCTGTTGTCCTCAGACAGAGAGAGGTCACAGTGTGCTGTGTTTGTGTCCAGTGTGAGACGCTGGAAATCTGATGAGAAAACAACACAGTAAACATTAAATACATCATTCACTGACTGACACTAGCATAGACACACACACACACACACACACACACACACACACGCAGAATGTCTTAAAGTCTCCACCAGGGGGCAGAATGTCTCTGCACCCCTGGGCAGACACATTCCACAGTGTGATTCTATTTCAACTGAGGACCCCCAAAATAATCATATTTTGAACTAAGGACCCCCCAAAATAATCATATTTGAACTGGGGACCCCCCAAAATAATCATATTTGAACTGAGGACCCCCAAAATAATCATATTTGAACTGAGGACCCCCAAAATAATCCAGTTTGAACGGGGGACCCCTAAAATAATCATATTTGAACTGAGGACCCCCAAAATAATCATATTTGAACTCAGGACCCCCAAAATAATCCAGTTTGAACTGAGGACCCCTAAAAGAATCATATTTGAACTGAGGACCCCCAAAATAATCCAGTTTGAACTGAGGACCCCTAAAATAATCATATTTGAACTGAAGACCCCGAAAATAATCATATTTGAACTGAGGACCCCCAAAATAATCATATTTGAACTGAGGACCCCCAAAATAATCATATTTGAACTGAGGACCCCCAAAAGAATCCAGTTTGAACTGGGGACCCCAACATTGACAAGCACTTGGAATTGTAGGCATTGAATTTAGTTTGAGGCATTGTGAGCTTGTAGATCTGCTATTTTCACAATATTTTCCACTTTCTTACACTATTTGACATTTTTGGCCAATTTGGCCATCTGGGGACCCCCCACAATCATCATGGGGACCCCCACAATCATCTGGGGACCCCCACAATCATCTGGGGACCCCCCACAATCATCTGTGGACCCACCCACAATCATCTGTGGACCCCCCCACAATCATCTGGGGACCCCCCCACAATCATCTACTTTTGGTACTTTAAGTACATAATTGATACCAATAAATACTGTTGTACTTTTACTGAAGTAAATGTTGAATTCCAGACTTGTACTGTAACAGAGTATTTCTATATTGCAGTACAAGTTGTCAACGTGGTGAGACTCGACGCCTTGAAATCTCAGATCTGTAGTTTTATGAGCGGTGCCTCCTCTCCATTACACAGCTTTGTACCTGTCTGTCTCTCTGTGTACCTGTCTGTCTCTCTGTGTACCTGTCTGTCTATCAGTGTACGTGTCTGTCTCTCTGTGTACCTGTCTGTCTCTCTGTGTCTGTCTCTCTGTGTCTGTCTCTGTGTACCTGTCTGTCTCTCTGTGTACCTGTCTGTCTCTCTGTGTACCTGTCTGTCTCTCTGTGTACCTGTCTGTCTCTCTGTGTACCTGGCTGTCTCTCTGTGTACCTGTCTGTCTCTATGTGAACCTGTCTGTCTCTCTGTGTACCTGTATGTCTCTGTGTACCTGTCTGTCTCTCTGTGTACCTGTCTGTCTCTCTGTGTACCTGTCTGTCTCTCTGTGTACCTGTCTGTCTCTCTGTGTACCTGTCTGTCTCTCTGTGTACCTGTCTGTCTCTCTGTGTACCTGTCTGTCTCGCTGTGTACCTGTCTGTCTCTCTGTGTACCTGTCTGTCTCTCTGTGTACCTGTCTGTCTCTATATGAACCTGTATGTCTCTCTGTGTACCTGTATGTCTCTGTGTACCTGTCTGTCTCTATGTGAACCTGTCTGTCTCTCTGTGTACCTGTCTGTCTATCTGTGTACGTGTCTGTCTCTGTGTACCTGTCTGTCTCTATGTGAACCTGTCTGTCTCTCTGTGTACCTATCTGTCTCTATGTGTACGTATCTGTGTCTCTGTCCGAGCACGGAAAGTTGCAACACGGTAACTGGGCCGGCCCCCTGAGCGCGTTCCTGGGGGTCTGGGTGTTCTGGGGACCCCCCGGGGACCCCCGCGCTGTAACACACGGTAACTATTTCCCCCCCCAAAATAATCAAAGTACAGCATAGAGCACAGTACCCTACAATACAGTACAGAGCACAGTGCAGTACAACAATAAATGTATAGTTGCACCGCTCAGTTCACACACGTGTGATTTATATTTCCGGTTGTCTTGTATGTTGTTAAATGGAGCGTGGAACGATGCCAATGATCGACACGGGAGATCACTTGTGACTTTCAAACCAAAACGAGATCCACCTGTGATCTGCACACATCACGGCATCATATATTCATCATATATTACCTTGTATTTCTATTAACTATTCAATTAATTTGAACATGTATATATTTACAATAATCATGAAGAATTTATAGATTTAACATTTGTAAAACATTAAAATATTGGTAGGATAGGGTAGGCCTACTACTGGCCAATCTTTCATGCATCGCATGTCAGAACTGAACTTATGCCAATATAGACGAAATGTTGTTTACGACCAGGTTAGTGAATGAGGCCCATTGTTTCTGTCAAACCACATGACCTCATCTTGATGGTGTTAAGGACCAGGCCAAGAGTAGAGAGCACAAGAGTTTTCAGGACAACATCAACCAAGTATACAACAGTGTATAAATGTTAATGTTGACACAGACAGACAGATACTCACGTTTTGAAATGTGTGTAGAATTAAACCAATCTTCTCCATGTTTCACTCTGTAGGAAGTAGAACAACAATGCATCAATGTCTAACTGACTATGAAAACCCACCTCTTCAGACTCCATCTTAGCCCGTAGCCCCTCCCCTAGCCTCCAGTGCCGTCTCCAGGCACTAATCAGCAGGGGGGCATACTTTACTCCAAAGGGGGCATTTATTTCCCCCCCCCCCCCCCCCCCCCCTATGTATAACAAATAGTCACCTATTAACAAAGTGATGCTTGAAAAAGGCTACAAGTAGGCTACAATAAGCAGCACCAACAACAAACAAAGAAATACTAATATGTTGAGCATTATAATGTCTTCTGCATGCATATATTACCTTTCTATTTCTTCCTTTCTATTAACTATTCAATTAATTTGAACATGTATATATTTACAATAATCATGAAGAATGTATAGATTTAACATTGGTAAAACATTAAAATATTGGTAGGGTAGGGTAGGCCTACTACTGGCCAATCTGGACTGGAGGGGCACAAAATCAGATTTGGGGGGGCAATGCCCCCCAATAGAGATGGCACTGCTAGCCTCGACGACCTTACATGCGTATGCAATGGCCAAATTATGTAATTTAGATAGCATTATGTAGACGTAGCACTCTATAGTGTATATGCATAGTTTAATTGTACAGATATTCTACTGTTAGATTCTTAGCTTACTTATGACTATTTCTATGTGTTTGATGTGTTTCCATGCGTTCTTGCTTACTGTAAATCGCTCTGATTAAGAGCGTCTGATAAATGCCTACATTGTGACAGATGTTCATTGTTTACGTCTGATATCCTAGAGTTTCTTTGAGGCACTGCATTGTTCTCTCTGCATGCTTTGTGACGTCGTGTCAGAGTGAATACACTGTTAACACAGCCGACGCGAATCGCGTATCAATACGTTATCAATTAATCAAACGTCGGGTGCGGATCACGTATCAATACGTTTCAATCACTTTTTTATAGCATACTTTCATTCATCTTTTTACCCACCCGGACAATGAAGAACCATCGCCCTATCATTGTTGCTTAGTCCCGCTCACGTGATCAGAAAAAAAACCAAAAAAAAAACCCCCCCCTCCCATCCTGAAAACAGGAGGGCGGGCCGCTTTACGTGTAGAAGCCACTAAGCCAGTCTAAAATGGACGCGCCCATGCGCGCCCATGGAATGATCCAGTCGGTGTTCACCTAACCTCGCCTCACCAGGCTTTCCTCCAGCTATTGGCTTTCACACAACACTATACTACTCGATTCCCCCCTCCCCTCCTGTTTCTCCTGCAGGAGGAGCCTTGCGAGATGGGGGCTCTGTCCTGGCTGGCTCTGTCTCTCGGAAAAAAACAACCGATCGGCATTGCATTGCGTCTGCAACACACATGGACAGATGCATGTTTCCTTCTTCATACTGTAGCGACCAAACGATCCCCGAGCCTACAATACTACGAACTAACCACAGTATCGAGGGGCCGCCACGACAAGACAGTGTGCCGTTGGTGGATCACGTATCGCCATGCAGAACCGTCATAATCGGAGATCGCTCGGACGTGTGATTGTAACGCTTTTTTATTCATTATAATTGTAGTGATAAGACCGCAATGAACGCATCGGGGACGTAATCGACCCGGGTGTAATGTATAACGAACTTTTCCGCGTCCTAAACCGTGGTGTTGTGATCCGTTGTCGTTGACATCACAGCCGGGGGAATCTTTTTTTTTCCTCCATCGCCTCCAACCTGCATGCCCAGGCATGTTCTCTTGTTAGTAAATATACTTCACTAGCTTGAAAAACAAAATCAGCTGATGATGACAACGCGTCTCACCGTTATACTATAGTTCTGAACCGAACGGTGGAATGGGACTTTTTATAGCCGTACGGATCAAGACTTTTGCTGCCCAATGTGCCCATGAACCCCCCCCCCCCAATGTTTTGCGATCAAGACAATGAGGCAATCATCATCATCATCTAAGAAAGCAAAGAGTTATGAAGGTTTATAGTCAGACATTGACAGGCAGATATAACAATAAACACAATAAATATGCTATACATCCTATACACCGAATGAAAGCCCTGAATGTGTACTTTTACGAGGAAAAGAGTAAACATTGATCCCATGTACAGTTTGTCATAAATTGGTTACATTGCACATTGCGCCCATCAGATATAACTGTTACTGCAGAGAAGACATGGACCCGAACTCAATATTCACAAAATAAGGCCTATAGCGACATATAAATACTATATACCGTATGAAACAGAAGACTCTCTGCTTTCATAAGAAAAAAACTTCTACTGTAGTAATAATAAAAATCACACCCATGTGAAGTGAGTGGTGCAACTCTGTCCCATATTCTGTACAGTTGCACCGCGCAACTGTAGAGAACAGTTGCACCGCTCACTTCACAGGGGTGTGATTTGTATTATTACAGTAGAAGTTTACAGACCAAACTGTAAATAAAAGCTTTACATGACTGTCTGTCTCAGTCCGTATATAGCGAGCTGTAGTGAATAAGTAGAGAATTAGAGTTGCACTGCTCACTTCACAGGGGTGTGATTTTTTTATTATTACAGTACAATTTTTTTCCTTATGAAAGCAGAGAGTCTTCTGTTTCATACGGTATATAGTATTTATATGTCGCTATAGGCCTTATTTTGTGAATATTGAGGAGTTCACGTCCATGTCTTCTCTGAAGTTATCTGGTGGGCACAAGCTGCATTCAATAACCAATTACTGTCTAACTGTAGATGGGATCAATGTTTACTGTTTTCCTCGTAAAAGTACACATTCAGGGCTTTCATTCGGTGTATAGGATGTATAGGATATTTATTGGGTTCAATTTTATATCTGCCTGTCAATGTCTCTGACTTTAAACCATCCATAACTCTGCTCGCTGTTCAAGATAACCACTTCCAGGCAAATGCAGGTGTTGCAAAAAGGTCAATATCTCCAGAATGGAACATGGTAAAATCAAAATGTATTTTTTTAATTGAAGTGGACAAGTTCAGCTTTCTTTTGATGTAGGCGTGTGATTCTCGCTATAAGAGAACATTTTACTGTGGGCCCCCGAACAAGGCCTTTGTGCAATGTTAAATGGCAGCAACATCCAAATAGGCCTGTTGAGATCTTCCAGCAATCAAAGTGTTAAGGGAAACACTGCACTGTCCAACATGGACACAGCCCAAGTCTACTCACTTGCAGTTCTCCAGGACTGAATCATTCACCATGTTGAGGCTCAGGTCCAACTCTCTTAGGGAGGGATTAGAGCTTACAGCTGAGGCCAGAGCTTCACAGCATCTCTCTGACAGGAAGCAGTGAGCCAGGCTGAAACACCAGATGAAAACATACATACATAAATAAATAAATAAATTAATAACACATTTAAATATGCATTATTCCTGGATTTAGAACCTGCTTCCAGCATCTATTAAAGGACTCTCTTGTCCCACTTAGGGTGCATTCACACCTGGATGCTTTAGTTCAATTAAAACAAACCCTGGCTCCCAAAATAATTATATGTAAACTGGGGACCCCCCAACATAATCATATTTGAACTGGGGACCCCCCAACATAATCATATTTGAACTGGGGACCCCCCAAAATAATAATATTTGAACCGGGGACCCCCCAACATAATTATATTTGTACCGGGGACCCCCCAAAATAATAATATTTGAACTGGGGACCCCCCCACCCTTAGAAGCACTTGGAATTGTAGCCATTACATTAATGTGAAAATATTACCAAACTACAAGCTCACAACGCCTCACGGTGAACTTGCAGATCTGCTATTTTCACAATGTTTGCCTCTTTCTTCTGTAATATTAATATTAATTATTATAATATTATTAAGAAGCTTGATAACTGTGGCGTAGCTACAACGGGTCGCACGTCGAAAAAAGTCAGAAACTCTGTTATATGATGAAGTAGCCAAGTGTGGTTTATCTTAAAAAAACAGTTAGTCCTGACCCAACCCTTTGGTGTGGGTTGGGCTTTAGAAATGTGCAGATAGTCTGTATACTGTATAACTGTAACTTATACTGTACGTTATACTGTTGGTTTGTCTACTGTTCAGTGAGAAAACAATGCTGCACATTAAGCTAATCCTCTGGGGACCCCCTTGTGGGTCCAGACCCTCAGTTTGGGAACCACAGACCTAGACTAATATAATGATAATTGATTGGTACAGTAGGTAGATGCAGACTATTGATTATTTATTCATGCGTACCACGGTAAAGATCGATAACTGCGGCGCAGCTACAAGGGGTTGAACGTCGAAAATAGCCGATCTACAAGCTCACAAGTGTTGCGTCCTCGACGTGCTGCGATTCAATTCAGTTCAATGTTACTAAAGTGTCAACTCACAACAAGTTGTCTCAAGACACTTTACATGTAGAGCAGAGAAGCAACATAGATCCCACCCTGAGCATTAAGACATTTGGAGACAGTGAGCTTGTAGATCAGCTATTTTCGGTGTGCAACCATCTATGTCAAAGTAGCCTGTACATTTGCCTTAAAGGGATATTACACTTTCAATATCAAGCTTACTAACCCTGAGGCCGATTCTACAAAATGTCTTCTAAATCTGAACATTTCTGATGTAATAGGCCGCCGACCCCCATCTGAAAACATCCCCCCCCCCCCCCCCCCCAGAAGCAAAGATTTGAGTTAAAAACGTTCGCTCTGAGAATATATATTCAAAGATTTGCGCCACATGCCGCGCTATGTGCTTGTAGATCTGCTATTTTTCAATAGCTAAAGTATAACATAATGCTTAAAACACCAAAAGGGGTTCCCGCCAAGAATGGATTAATACATTCTCACCACAGCATTCATATTCTATTCACATAATACAGTACATAATAAAACAGAAGTGATGAAAATAAATGTGGTAAATGTATCTTACTTTAGAACTTCCAGTCTACAGTGTGGGCTCTTCAGTGAAGCACAGAGCAGCTCTACTAGTCCTGAGTCCTGCAGGTCGTTTTCACTGAGGTCCAATTCTCTCAAATGGGAAGGATTAGAGCTGAGAGCTGAAGACACAACTTCAACACCTGTCTTACTGAGCTCACAGCCAACAAGTCTGTAAATGCAGATTAAATAAGAGATTATAAATACAAAGTATACCTATAGTTCACTGTCATGGAAGTTAACTGAAAACAAATTGATGTAGTTATAAAAAAATAAAATACCAATCTAGATGTAAAGAGTGTTTAGAGGAGCAGAGTGTGGGATAGACCAGGGGTTCTCAACCTGGGGGTCGCGACCCCTCAGGGGGTTATTAACCCATTTAGACCTGAGTTAAAAACATTCACTTTGAAAGAATATATATTCAAAGATTTGCGCCACATTTTTACGATTTTTCAAAAATAGCAGACCTACAAGCGAGCTTTCACAGATTGAGCTTGTAGATCTGCTATTTTTCAATAGCTAAATTATAACATAGTGTTTAAAACACCAAAATGGGTTCCCGCCCAAAATAAAAATGGGTTAAAAAAACAAACATATTTTTTTTCTTTTGTAACTGAATAGCTGGAAAATGGAAATTTTGCGTTTACATACACAGTGCATGCATCAACTCTCCTTAATGATTATATCTGGGTTTCAGTATTTATTTATGATGTATGTTCTCTATTATTAAAGGACAACATTAGTAAAAGATGAGTCTGGCCACGAAAGATCACAGGATCTACTGAATGTGAAGGGGGTGACAAACTAGATCCTGTGGGCCAGATGTAATTTCAATGTGTTAACTACTAACCGAGCCTTTCTGCAGTTCCTCACAGCTGGGACCAGTCTCCTTCGCCCCTCCTCTGATGTGTTGTATTTGTTCAGGTCCAACTCCTCCAGAACCTCCTCTGACATCTGCAGCATGACGGCTAGAGCTGAACACTGGGTCTCAGACAGTTTCTCTTTTCTGTTCTCTGACTTCAGGAACTGTTGGATCTGCTGATGTAATGAGTGGTCGTTCATCTCCATCAGACAGTGGAAGATGTTGATACATCTGTCAGGAGAGACATCACCACGAGTTAACATCTCCTTCAGGTTATGGATGGCTTCCTGGATCTCCCATGGACTGTTCTCTGTCTGACCCAGCAGGCCTCCTAACAGACTCTGGTTGGACTCCAGTGAGAGGCCATGAAGGAAGCGGACAAGTAGGTCCAGGTGGCCATTTTTACTCTTCAGGGATTTTTCCATAGCAGCTTTCAGGAAGTCTGAGAGGGAGCTGTTACTGTTGTATTGATCATTCAGGAATGTCTTCAGGACCTTCATGTTCTTCTGTGTGAAACAGTGGAACAGGTAGACTGCAGCAAGAAACTCCTGGATGCTCAGATGGACAAAGCTGTAGACCGTTTTCTGGAACAGCACACTCTCTGTTTTGAAGATCTGTGTGCACACTCCTGAGTACAGCGCGGCGTCTTTCACATCAAGACCACACTCTTCCAGGTCTCCTTGGTAGAACATGATGCTACTTTTCTCCAGATGTTTAAACGCCAGCTTGCCCAGATTCAGAAGAACATCCCTGTCAGACTTCATGAGCTGCTGTCGATTATCTTTCTTTTTTTTGTTTCTTTTCTTTTTTCTCTTTTCCCCCTCATGAGTCTCATCATACTTCTGCTTCTTCGTGTTTGTCTGAACCAACAGGAAGTGGCAGCACATCTCAGTCAGGGTTTTGGGCAGCTGTCCTATCGTGGTGAGTGTCCTCAACATGTCCAGCAGAACGGTAGCAATGATCCAACAGAAGAGTGGGATGTAACACATGATGTGGAGGCTCCTCGATGTCTTCAAGTGTGAGAGGACTCTGTCGGCCAGCTTCTCTTCACTGAATCTCTTCCTGAAGTACTTCTCCTTCTGGGGGTCTGTGAACCCCCGCACTTCTGTCACCATGTCAACACATGCAGGAGGGATCCGATTGGCTGCTGCAGGTCTGGTGGTTATCCAGAGGAGGGCCGAGGGGAGCAGATTCCCCTTGATGAGGTTTGTCAACAGAGCATCTACCGATGATGTCACTGTGACATCAGAGATGATTTCATTTTTGTCGAAGTGCAACGGAGACCTGCTTTCATCGAGGCCATCGAAGATGAAGCAAACTTTCCAGGCAGCGAGCTGCTCTGCTGTGACCTTCTTTAACGTTGGGTGGAACTCATGGATCAGGTTGAGAAGACTGTACTGCTCATCTCTGACCAAGTTCAGCTCCCGGAATGAAAAGAGAACCAGGAGATCTATATCTTGATTCTCCAAACCTCTTGCCCAGTCCAGAGCAAACTTGCGCGCAGAGAATGTTTTTCCGATGCCAGCGATGCCATTGGTCAGAACTGTTCTGCCAGGGAACAGGATCTTAAGGATTTTACAGCAGTTGATTGGATCGTCATGGAAGGTCTTCATGTTGGAAGTTCTCTCAAGCTGTATCACCTCATGTTGGCTATTAACCCCTTCACTCTCTCCCGCTGAGATGTAGAGCTCTGAGTAGGTGCTGGTGAGGGAGGTTCCAGACTCTTCCGTCATGTTGTCTTTCACTTTATCAAGACTGTCCAAACTGACCTTGTAATCGTTCAAATCATCTGAAATGAGGAGAAAATGTATGTTTTAAACATTCAGGTTAATTTATAACGTTACATGTTTACAGCACACATTACTAATTAATTACCCCCAGAGAATATGCTTTTTGATAAGAAACATTGGCAAAGGTAACAACACAAGATCAGCAGTTTTTGTCCAGAGTTCATTATTGTTTAGCTTCATTATTTGCACTTAGATATAATTGATACATACAGTCATTTGAACATTTAGTCTGACTATGAATTTTCAATCAGTGCACATTCTTACTTTGTCCACTTGTGGTTTGACTGGGTGTCTTCAGTCCAGGTGTGGTTTGACTGGGTGTCTTCAGTCCAGGTGTGGTTTGACTGGGTGTCTTCAGTCCAGGTGTGGTTTGACTGGGTGTCTTCAGTCCAGGTGTGGTTTGACTGGGTGTCTTCAGTCCAGGTGTGGTTTGACTGGGTGTCTTCAGTCCAGGTGTGGTTTGACTGGGTGTCTTCAGTCCAGGTGTCTGATCAGCCTCAGTCACAACGCCCGTCTCTCTGTGGACACGAATACATATAATAGTTATTCTAATAATTCGTATGTACATACGGTGTGTGTGTGTGTGTGTGCGTGCGTGCGTGTGTGCGTGCGTGCGTGCGTGCGTGCGTGCGTGCGCGCGCACGCACGCACATATTTATGTATTCATGTCTGATATAAGTATATGTTCACATGCAATAATAATATCTAATAATATCTCAGTGTTGTGTATTTTGTACAGAGGATTGACATACTGTGTATCTGGAGGTCCAGGTTCATTACTGAAGTCAGGAGCATCTCCTTTAGACGTGTCACTCTTCATAGACAGAAGGCTGGGTGTTGGAGACTCTGCTCTGTGGTACAGACTTCTGGAATCACACAAATAGGCCTAATGTTACATTTATCACATGAATAATACAAAATACCATGTGTTCAAAATTATTCATTGTTATGTCCCACGAGTGAAATCTTTAGGTTTTATAGCAGATTTTGTATTGACCTGTACTTTCTTTGAAATGTCCATTCTACAAACTGACACTGTTAATAAGATAATCAATCAATCAATCAATCAATCAATCAATCAATCAATCACACAACATACAACATGAAAACAGAAAATTAGCAATTCAATAATAGATATTGATTTAACAGTGTGTATCATAGACAGGACATTATGCATAGAAGCAGCCAGTCTATATAGTGCAGCTTCACCTCTGAACTCCACATTGTAAAATGGTACAACTTAATTCACAAACTGCACACATCATAGTAACTTAAACATATTATTTAGCCCTAGAACACTAAACACAGGTGGTTTTCACCCAGACAATTACATTTGTGTAATTTTCATAATGTTTCTGATGTCTGAGTCACTCTGAGGTGGGTGAGGCAGGTGTTTAGTGATAGAGAAAAATCCCATACACGCACAATGGGATTTTCTTAGTTTTTTCTTTTTTTCACTGGACTATTCTGACAAGTCCCAGGAATGGGTGGACCAAAGGAGAAGTTCTATAGAGCGTTGCAGTCCCGCCCCCTACCATGGACCAGGAAATGAATCCCAATGCATTTTTCCCATAGACATTTCATAAAGTATTTATTTAAAGACGGTTTAAAGACGCCGCGGACAAAGCCAACTCGAGTCGTGACAACTCATGACAACACAAACAATATTTTGGACCAAACAAATAATTACAAAGAAGAAAAACAACAACAAAAAGTGTTGTAACGTGCTGTTTTTTTCTTCTTTCCGATTATTTTTTCGGCCCCAAAAATGGTGTTTGTTGTCATGATTTGTCACGACTCGAGTTGGCTTTGTCCGCGGTGTAAACGTCTTTAAATAAATACTTTCTGAAATGTCTATGAGGAAAATGAACGGAGAATCATTTCCTGGTCCATGGTAGGGGGTGGGACTGCGACGCTCTATAGGCTACCAGTCACAGACTACTCTTGTTATCATAATCTGTATTTGTCATTCATGTAATTCACATTTTAATGCTACTCAGAATGTAATGTTTTCATATTTGGAAATGTGCGCTGTCACATATGGCATGCATGCATTGCACAAATGTGCAAATATCAATGGTTATACGTCATCGATATGTCATCGATATGTCATCGATGACTGAAGTCACAAGCTGGTCACCTGAAAGAGAGAGTGCTTTTTCACAAACAGGGTCAATGTTCTTCCAGTCACAGTCAGACTACTGTTGTTATGATATTCTGTATTTGTCATTCATGTAATTCACATTGTAATGCTATCCAGAATGTGTGTAGCAGGCCAATGTAATGTTTTCATATTCGGAAAGGTGTTGTCGTATATTACGGAGCCACATTACGATGAAATATCCATATTGCTTATATGTTATATACTGCTTAAGCATATATAGGTGATGACAAACAACTGGCTGCTACAGGGAACCCAAAAGTTGATATTGGAGGGTCCCCTGCCAAATTTGCCGCAGCCAAGAAGCGCCTATAGTGATCAATTCTAAAGGTTTGCTATGAGATTGTAAAGGCTATTGAATTGGACCGTGGATATACCATTGTATAGATTTGGCTGCAATAGTGTTACTGGGGACGCACATGCACGTGCACACCCCACATGCATTATTTGGAGAATTATATAGGGTCTCAAATGTGCGGAGATCCACAGTCAGTTGAGAGTTGACAGAGAGGCAGTGAGATCATGCAAGGTTCCAGATGAGATCGGGGACTGCTATGATAGGACTGCTCTAGGATGGCTCTGGAGTGGACTGATCATGATCATTTGGTAACTAAGCTTTGTCCTTAATAAAATGATACAGAAATAAGGACATGCCTGGTCTTCTCCAATAATTTATGCTACAAGGGTCAAAAGTGCTTCCTGGACACTCAATATACGACAGTGTGCTGTCACAATAATTAACCAGATGATCACACCAGCAAAACTATATGTTATTCATCACTAGTTGTATAGTGTAAAAGGGTAACATATTTTAGTTTCCTCTCACAACATTGCAGCAAAAGGAAAACTGAATAAAATAGCAACAAAAAATAATATAAATTGTTATGTTGTGGTTGTACTAGGCATGTAAAAAAAAAAGTGTAGTAGTTACAGGGCCTGGCCAAGAGGGGGCTGTCGGTAGGAGGAAGTGACTTTATTATGTGGCGATAGAGCTTCCAGTCTGTTTCTCACTTGGGAAATAAACAAGCATAATATTGTACTGTAACCTTGTGTGGCGTCTTTAAGTTACCACAGAAATATAAAATCTTACTAAATATACAATAGGCCTACACTAACCAGAGGCGTCTGGGAGAAATGCGAGGCCCTGTGCGATATGTTTTGGGGCAACAGTGTGCGCGCGCATTAGCGCGCGCGCGATTTTTTTGAATTCATTAATTAATTAATACATACTTCAGTGTATAATTCGACTGCGTTGCGCGGTCGCGCGGCCGATCTACAAGCTCACAACGCGTCGCGCTGCAACGCATTGTGAGCTTGTAGATCTGCTCTAATTCTGCAGCGCAAGCTAGCATGGCACTGCGCAGCGCAAAGGGGGACAACAGGGGGCCCCACGACCGGACGGCCGGGCGTTGCTTAACGGGAGGATGAATAAGTGACGCCGGTTAGGAGGAGGCGACGTGCGGCCGTCGGAGGCCCCCCTGGTGGGGGCGGCTCCAAACCGACCGCAGCTTAAATAGGTGAAAAATCAACTGCGACGGAACGGGCTGCGATGCGATTATTGTTTCTTAAAAAAAAAAAAAAACACTGCCATGCGCGAGGCCTCGCGCATGCGAGGCCCTGTGCGGCCGCACCACTCGCACTACCCTTAAAGCGGCCCTGACAATAACAGGTGACAGTTTAAATGTTATATGTGGCATACTGTACACTACTGTACACATACTGTACTCATACATACTGTACTCATACTGTACACATACTGCACACAAGCAGCCAGCCTGTCTACTGAACACCACACTGTGATTTGTACCACTTCATTCACAAACTGCTCACACAGTAACTTGTCTGTAATCAGATGAACTTTGAACAGGGTTGATACAACATTATTAGTCTTGTTTTTGCCATTCATGTAACTTAGCATGAGATCACATGGTTGTGTTATAGTGTTGTGTATATAATGCTGCTGCATTGTCTGAAGGAAGCCAAGCCAAAATAAGTTTACGCTTAGTATGTACAACAACATTGAACCTTGAATTGTAGGCTATTGGAGGATTGACATACTGTGTATCTGGAGGTCCAGGTTCATTACTGAAGTTAAGAGGTATTCCCATAGACGTGTCGCTCTTCATAGACAGAAGGCTGGGTGTTGGAGACTCTGCTCTGTGGTACAGACTTCTGGAATCATAGAAATGTTTCTATAATTATCATGTGAATGAAGAAGTCCATTTATTCAATATGTGTTGTTTTGTGAGGTCTGAAGTTTAGTGTTTAGTGACATTGAGATGTTGGAGAACCAAGAGGTGGAACATAGTCAAAGTGTCATTGAATGAATGAGGCTCCAGCAGGAGTCTAGAGCATACATGGGCAACTGGCGGCCCGGGGGCCGCATGTGGCCCCCACCTTCACTTAATGCGGCCCACAGGTTAATATCGGAATACTGATATATTATTGATTCAGACGTTACAATTCCAAACATGACGCGCTTTGAATTACTTCAGTCTATATTAGTAGCTGAATGACTAGTATTAGAATCTTATTATCTTTTTGTAATGTCCATGTTTCAGGATTCCAATTAAAAAATAGCAAAGTTGCACCACCCCTGGTCTAGAGACCCCTGATCTAGAGAGCACTTTAGTTGACAAAACAGTACATTCTGCCCAAAGATATTTCTTGATCATTTTCTTTATCACACATTTCAAAAGAAAGAAAAGTGTGCTTTTTCACAACTTGCACCAATTGTTCTTCCAGTCACAGACTACTCTTGTTATCATAATCTGTATTTGTCATTCATGTCATTCACATTTTAATGCTATTCAGAATGTGGGTAGTAGGTCAATGTAATGTTTTCATATTCGGAAAGGTGCGCTGTCACAATAATTAACCTGATGATCACACCAGCAAAACTGTTAAAAAAAATGTTATTCATCACTAGTTGTATAGTGTAAAAGGGTAACATCTTTTAGTTTCCTCTCACAACATTGCAGCAAAAAGAAAACTGAATAAAAAGAACAATTATCAATTAACAATTATCAATTATTATGTTGTGGTTTTACTAGGCATGTACAAAAAACTGTAGTTACAGGGCCTGGCCAAGAGGGGGCACAAGTACACCAGACTAGGACTAGGCTGTCAGTAGGAGGAAGTGACTTTATTATGTGGCGATAGAGCTTCCAGTCTGTTCCTCACTTGGGAAATAAACAACAAGCATAATATTGTACTGTAACCTTGTGTGGCATCTTTAAGTTACCACAGAAATATAAAATCTTACTAAATATACGATAGGCCTACAATAACAGGTGATAGTTTAAATGTATATGTGGCATACTGTACACTACTGTACTCATACTGTACTCATACTGTACACATACTGTACTCACACTGTACACATACTGTACACTACTGTACTCATACTGTACACTACTGTACTCATACTGTACTCATACTGTACACTACTGTACTCATACTGTACTCATAATGTACACATACTGTACTCACACTGTACACATACTGTACACTACTGTACTCATACTGTACACTACTGTACTCATACTGTACACATACTGTACTCACACTGTACTCATACTGTACACTACTGTACTCATACTGTACACATACTGTACTCATACTGTACATGCACCCAAGCAGCCAGCCTGTCTACTGAACACCACACACTGATTTGTACCACTTCATTCACAAACTGCTCACACAGTAACTTACAATCTGTGGATGAACTTTGAACAGGGTTGACACAACATTATTAGATGTTATGTCTTGTTTTTGTCATTCATGTAACTTAGCATGAGATCACATTGTTGTGTATATAATGCTGTTGCATTGTCTGAAGGAAGCCAAACCAAAATATGAATAAGTTTTACTCTCATGTACCTGTAGTGTACACAAGATGGAACAATAAAGTTGTATTCTTATGTACCTGTAGTATACCTGTAGTGCATTTCTGTAGACAGACTTATACCATGTTATGTAGACAGCACTATAATTGCATTGTATGTAGTCATAGCACATCATAGTACATATGTATAACATAGTATAGTATAGTATATGTATAGTTTATAATTATAGTTTCATTATATAGATATGCCACTGTTACGTTCTTAGCTTACGGTACGCATGTTTCATGATAAAATTTGTATGTGATGTATTCCCAATGCTTTTTTGTTATTGCTTAATGTAAATCGCTCTGGATTAAGAGCGTCTGCTAAATGCCTAAATTGTAAATTGTAATGTACACAAGCTGGAACAATAAAGTTGTATTCTTATGAACCTGTAGTGTACACAAGATGGAACAATAAAGTTGTATTCTTATGAACCTGCAGTGTACACAAGATGGAACAATAAAGTACAACATTGAACCTTGAACTGTAGGCTATTGGAGGATTGACATACTGTGTATCTGGAGGTCCAGGTTCATCACTGAAGTCAGGAGGTTTTCCCATAGACGTGTCACTCTTCACAGACAGAAGGCTGGGTGTTGGAGACACAGGTCTGTGGATGAGATGTTTGTCAGCTCCCTCCTCCTCTCTCTGCTCACACTGACTCCTCTCTGCTCTGTGGATGAGATGTTTGTCAGCTCCCTCCTCCTCTCTCTGCTCACACTGACTCATCTTTGGTCTTCAGGAAACTTGTCAAGATTACAGTCACAATACATCAGAAAACAGTCAATGTTTACTGTATATACTCACACGTGCACACGCACGCATGCGCGCGCACACACGCACGCGTACACACACCTATACAGTGAAGTGCAGAGAACGATAGAGGGGCAGACACTGACATTTGTATATGGGAACTTTTGGTGCAATTAGCCGATCTACAAACTCACGACGCATGGCAGTGTGTTGTGACGTGTGAGCTAAAGAGTCAAGACCAAAGATGATTGGCTATTTTTGTGGCTATTTTCACAGCAGATGATTGGTCCTGAACTAGGGACGAAACGGAGGAGTTTCACAGCGACTTTTTCCTCCTAAACGGCTCGGAATGTAAACACATTTCTTTTGGGTCGGCGGCGATTCACACCTTGTTAACAGCAAACCCGAATCGCAAGAACAAACCCCCGACTGGCAAAATGGATCAGACCCAACGCAGCTCCTCCAAGGAAAACAAACAAATTAACGGAGGTTCAGCTCCGTTAATTTGTTTGTTTTCCCCCCCACCGCCCACTCCTTTTTTTCCCTCACTGTATATGTTTCTTTTCCCTTTTTACCTCCTTTATGATGAATTCCTGTTCTGTCCTTTGTCTATATAGAAGTGTCTATTTGTACGTCTCTAAATGTTTTTGATGAATTGAACATTGTGGACCCTATTGGAAACAAGTGTAATGCTTAAATGGGTCGTCCACTCACAGTTAACAGCCTTTGTATTGAGTTTGTGCTTGAAATGTACTGTAATTCTGCAAACTGTTAATACATTTTTCAATCAATCAATCAAAAACTGTGATTATTCTTTGCCTGCTGTTAACTTTAGAGAGAGAGAGAGACTAAGCAGGA
Source organism: Electrona antarctica (assembly GCF_951216825.1). NCBI lineage: Eukaryota > Metazoa > Chordata > Actinopteri > Myctophiformes > Myctophidae > Electrona > Electrona antarctica. The sequence goes on from NC_136807.1 coordinate 50,520,879, forward strand.
AACAGCCTCCTCCCTCCTCTGATGTGGTCACATGGTTTACAGTAAACTGCTGTGGAGACTTGGCCTGGTTCCAGCAGAAGCGCTCTGTCTGTCTGTCTGTCTGTCTGTCTGTCTGTCTGTCTGTCTGTCTGTCTGTCTGTCTGTCTGTCTGTCTGTCCCTCTCCATATCCCTCTCCATATCCCTCTCTCTCTCTCTCTCTCTCTCTCTCTCTCTCTCTCTCTCTCTCTCTCTCTCTCTCTCTCTCTCTCTCTCAGCTCCAGACCATAGACCAAAGTTCAGATGTTCAGATGTACTTTTTTTCCCCAGTAAATGGTGATTAATTAAAAACACTTACCCGATATATTAACCTTTAGACTTTAATCCAACGCGTCATAAAGGGGTCCAGAGTGATCAGTTCTCTGTGGTGTTGTTGTCAAAATGGTGGACTGTGTTTTAACATAGAGTTGAATGTAGGAAGGGAGAGTCTGGTGGGAGGAGTCAGTTATCATACAGCAGGTACAGTGTGGGAGGAGTCACTGCTGAGCATTCTACTGTGATGACTCAACACTGTAAGTGCCCACACTTTTTTTTACTTGAGAGCAGTTTTGTTTTCGTTGAATAAAACTAAGACGAAAGATGTTCGTCGACTACCTTTTTTCACTGACGAAAACTAAATGGGCAGGCGGTGGCTCAGGGGTAGAGTGCCTGGATGGAAACCGTAAGGTTGCCAGTTGGAACCCGGGCTCCCCCAGTGTCACTGTCGAAGTGTCCTTGAGCAAGACACTGAACCCCTAATTATAATTGTAATTCGTCTTACAAATTATTTGATCAGCGAAAAACATTGTGTTTATTGTCATGATGTGTCACAACTCCAGTTGAAAACATTGTGTTTATTGTCATGATGTGTCACAACTCCAGTTGGCTTTTGGCGTAATCGTCTTTAAATAATTACTTTTTGAAAAGTCTGAGAGGAAAATGACAGAGGAATTCACTTCTGGTTCTAGCGTCGTCATGAAAGGGGGCGGGACTGGGCCTGGCATCGTCATGAAAGGGGGCGGGACTGGGCCTGGCGTCGTCATGAAAGGGGGCGGGACTGGGCCTGGCGTCGTCATGAAAGGGGGCGGGACTGGGCCTGGCGTCGTCATGAAAGGGGGCAGGACTGGGCCTGGCGTCGTCATGAAAGGGGGCGGGACTGGGCCTGGCGACGTCATGAAAGGGGGCGGGACTGGGCCTGGCGTCGTCATGAAAGGGGGCGGGACTGGGCCTGGCGTCGTCATGAAAGGGGGCAGGACTGGGCCTGGCGTCGTCATGAAAGGGGGCGGGACTGGGCCTGGCGTCGTCATGAAAGGGGGCGGGACTGGGCCTGGCGTCGTCATGAAAGGGGGCGGGACTGGGCCTGGCGTCGTCATGAAAGGGGGCAGGACTGGGCCTGGCGTCGTCATGAAAGGGGGGGGACTGGGCCTGGCGTCGTCATGAAAGGGGGCGGGACTGCGACGCTCTATAGTCTATAACTAGAAAACATCACACCTGTGTGAAGTGAGCGGCGCTCTTATCATCGTACATTATCATCTCATTCTGGCCAATCACAATTTGCGTCCTCACTTTTCTGCCCTCACTTTTTAGTTAGTGTAAAAACCAGAAATGATCCACTGACTGCATTGAGTCTTCATTCACGTCACATTCACAGGAAAAGAGGGCGCTGTTTCTCCTTTATTCTTTGACGATTGGTTCTCAGATTGCTACAGAATTGAACATGGTGGACCCTCTTGTAAACGAGTGTAATGCTTAATTGGGTCGTCCACTCACAGTTAACAGTCTTTGTATTGAGTTTGTGCTTGAAATGTACTGTAATTCCGCAAACTGTTAATAAATATTTCAATCAATCAATCAATCAATGCTCCTTGTCTGAATGAGGTCGAGAATATGTGACACCAAATGTGTGAGTCTGTCGCCCTCTGCTGGACAAACATCGGACATAACATTACAATAATAAACATCCACTTCTGCCGGTTGAGAGAGACAGACACAACATTTGTCACACCATAAACACAGTTTGCCGCCACCTCCAATCCCAGATATATAATTTTAGGTATATAATTTTACCCAATATAATAAATTCCATAAAAGGCCCTTTATTAAAGTACAGCAATGGCAATTAGAGGTACCGGTACTCTTCTTTTATATTAACAGTCAACCTGTGAATTTAAGCACAGTTCTGTGTGACACAGTCTGTGTTTTGCTGGTGAATAATTAGATGCCTTTTACTTCAGTGATTTCTGTTATCGGTGTGATTGGAAATTAATTAATTGCTTTGTGTGTATTTAAATGATCTAAACACAGATTCCACATGGATTCACTCTTCAAACAGTTCCACATGGATTCACTCTTCAAACAGTTCCACATGGATTCACTCTTCAAACAGTTCCACATGGATTCACTCTTCAAACAGTTCCTCATGGATTCACTCTTCAAACAGTTCCTCATGGATTCACTCTTCAAACAGTTCCTCATGGATTCACTCTTCAAACAGTTCCACATGGATTCGCTCTTCAAACAGTTCCTCATGGATTCACTCTTCAAACAGTTCCACATGGATTCACTCTTCAAACAGTTCCTCATGGATTCACTCTTCAAACTGTTCCACATGGATTCACTCTTCAAACAGTTCCACATGGATTCGCTCTTCAAACAGTTCCACATGGATTCACTCTTCAAACAGTTCCACAAGGATTCACTCTTCAAACAGTTCCACATGGATTCACTCTTCAAACAGTTCCTCATGGATTCACTCTTCAAACAGTTCCACATGGATTCACTCTTCAAACAGTTCCTCATGGATTCACTCTTCAAACAGTTCCACATGGATTCACTCTTCAAACTGTTCCACATGGATTCACTCTTCAAACAGTTCCTCATGGATTCACTCTTCAAACAGTTCCACATGGATTCACTCTTCAAACAGTTCCTCATGGATTCACTCTTCAAACTGTTCCACATGGATTCACTCTTCAAACAGTTCCACATGGATTCGCTCTTCAAACAGTTCCACATGGATTCACTCTTCAAACAGTTCCACAAGGATTCACTCTTCAAACAGTTCCACATGGATTCACTCTTCAAACAGTTCCTCATGGATTCACTCTTCAAACAGTTCCACATGGATTCACTCTTCAAACAGTTCCTCATGGATTCACTCTTCAAACAGTTCCACATGGATTCACTCTTCAAACTGTTCCACATGGATTCACTCTTCAAACAGTTCCTCATGGATTCACTCTTCAAACAGTTCCACATGGATTCACTCTTCAAACAGTTCCACATGGATTCGCTCTTCAAACAGTTCCACATGGATTCACTCTTCAAACAGTTCCACATGGATTCGCTCTTCAAACAGTTCCACATGGATTCACTCTTCAAACTGTTCCACATGGATTCACTCTTCAAACAGTTCCACATGGATTCACTCTTCAAACAGTTCCACATGGATTCACTCTTCAAACAGTTCCACATGGATTCACTCTTCAAACAGTTCCACATGGATTCACTCTTCAAACAGTTCCACATGGATTCACTCTTCAAACAGTTCCACATGGATTCACTCTTCAAACAGTTCCGCATGGATTCACTCTTCAAACAGTTCCGCATGGATTCACTCTTCAAACAGTTCCTCATGGATTCACTCTTCAAACAGTTCCACATGGATTCACTCTTCAAACAGTTCCACATGGATTCACTCTTCAAACAGTTCCACATGGATTCACTCTTCAAACTGTTCCACATGGATTCACTCTTCAAACACTCTTCAAACAGTTCCTCATGGATTCACTCTTCAAACAGTTCCACATGGATTCAGATTACAGCCACTCAGTGAAGCTGTTGAAATAACTTTGAGGACTTTAAGGAACAATAGAATCCATGGATTATTTGTAATCATATAATTCCTGAAGGTCATTGATGTATATTTTGATAGCTTATGCCTCTCAACATATGTCATAATTGTACACATAACACTTCGGCCTATAGGAGGTCACATGCAGGGAAGCCCTTAGTGAAGAGGTCATATAGGATAGCAAGTCACTAAAGATGGCCCAGGGACACTTTAAGATCTGTTAAAGCTTACAACAGCTGTGAGTTCATCCTTTCATATATATTGGACAGTGACTTTTACCACTCGGAATCCTTTTACAGAAGGACCCCTGTGGTAACTTGCTAGCCTGGTATCCAGCCTGCTTCGCTACGTTCGGCGGATTTTTTTTTCTCTCTTCGCTTATCAGTCTGGAAAGCCTCCCATTGGGAGGTTTTGCAGAACTACACTAGAACTACATATGTTACGTAGTCAACGTCGTTGCTGATTGGATGTTGTTCCAACGAATGAGAGTAGCGTTAGGCAACCTACGTCATCAGCCAGCGCCACCCTCCATGCTTTTCACACGCAGTAGCTGCGCTTTGCTATGACGTCTCACTGGTGCTTTGTCCCGCCCCGCACCACAGACCAATCAGAAGCCACGTTAGGTTTCGAAGCTTTTGGCATGTCCCGCCTCCCTTGGAGATAGGAGGCTTTCCAGACTGATAAGCGAAGAGAGAAAAAAAAATCCGCCGAACGTAGCGAAGCAGGCTGGATACCAGGCTAGTAACTTGCTGACCCTGTGGTAACTTGTTGACTGAGGCTTAAGGGTCAACCGACACACACACACACACACACTAAGGCTGTACCTTAGCCCTTTTTTTAGGACTCGAACTTCGGCAGGATTTTTCGAGCGAACATCCGGACCATTTGTTTCTAATTAATTTAAAAAATAACCTTTGAGATATCCGTCTCGATCAGAGCGCAGCGCGTCTCCCCTGCTCTTTATCAATCTCTCTCGTCTCTCCCAAAACACACACACACACACACACACACACACACACACACACACACACACACACACACACACACACACCGTCAAGTGGTTCCGCGAAAACAGCTGATCTGCAAGCTCATGTGAGCTTGCTGGCAGGCAGCTAAAACAGCGTATATTGCTCGTTATTTGTTCCACCTGTGTATTATTCTCAGAAGCGCATTGAAGAGAGCATATGCTAATATATCATGGCTGCTAAGAACGGTTCCCCCTGTCAGCGATCATGCTGGTGTGTGTGTGTGTGTGTGTGTGTGTGTGTGTGTGTGTGTGTGTGTGTGTGTGTGTGTGAGAGAGACGCGTCAGACATTCCATTCAATGGAACTCTTTTGTTCTCACAGAACAAGGTGAGAAAGGTCAATCACCTCAGCTGCAGGCCAATCACCAAAAAAATAAAAAATAAAAAAAAGGAATGGTTCAATCCCATTAATTAAGATCCGAGTGCCAACCCTAACGAGCGAACATTCAAACCTTGAATGTTTGGGGACAGCCTTAACACACACACACACACACAAACACACACACACACACACACACACACACACACACACACACACACACACACACACACACACACACACACACACACACACACACACACACACACACACACATGTAGAGATGTATAAGATGGGACAGGGAATCAGTTAGAAGAGAGAGAGTAAGTAAGAGACAGCAGAGAGACAAGGGGGGACCTAGGCGCTCTGCCTGGGACGAAGGCCTCAATATGCTGTAACTATGGAACCATGATATCTGTAACCTGTCTGGGACGAAGGCCTCAATATGCTGTAACTATGGAACCATGATATCTGTAACCTGTCTGGGACGAAGGCCTCAATATGCTGTAACTATGGAACCATGATATCTGTAACCTGTCTGGGACGAAGGCCTCAATATGCTGTAACTATGGAACCATGATATCTGTAACCTGTCTGGGACGAAGGCCTCAATATGCTGTAACTATGGAACCATGATATCTGTAACCTGTCTGCGACGAAGGCCTCAATATGCTGTAACTATGGAACCATGATATCTGTAACCTGTCTGTAACTGATTGCTGACCAATAAATGGAAAGAAGGATTATGTGCCTGCTTGGATCTCCTATTCATTTCAACAGCAAATTCAACAAAGGAATTAGGTAAAAGCTCCACGGAACCCTGTAACAAAGTGACATCATCATAGTTCATAGTCCAGTGAAACTCACCCGTTGAAATAACTTGAAGTCAGAGGTCCTAAAAATATATATATTAGCCTACATGAATTTCAAAAGTATTTAATGCATTAAAATGATACTGTACCTCTAGGACTGATACTGTACCTCTAGGACTGATACTGTACCTCTAGGACTGATACTGTACCTCTAGGGTTGATACTGTACCTCTAGGACTGATACTGTACCTCTAGGGTTGATACTGTACCTCTAGGGTTGATACTGTACCTCAAGGACTGATACTGTACCTCTAGGACTGATACTGTACCTCTAGGGTTGATACTGTACCTCTAGGGCTGATACTGTACCTCTAGGACTGATACTGTACCTCTAGGGTTGATACTGTACCTCTAGGACTGATACTGTACCTCTAGGGCTGATACTGTACCTCTAGGGTTGATACTGTACCTCTAGGGTTGATACTGTACCTCTAGGACTGATACTGTACCTCTAGGGCTGATACTGTACCTCTAGGGTTGTTACTGTACCTCTAGGACTGATACTGTACCTCTAGGATTGATACTGTACCTCTAGGGTTGATACTGTACCTCTAGGACTGATACTGTACCTCTAGGATTGATACTGTACCTCTAGGACTGATACTGTACCTCTAGGGTTGATACTGTACCTCTAGGGCTGATACTGTACCTCTAGGGCTGATACTGTACCTCTAGGGTTGATACTGTACCTCTAGGGTTGATACTGTACCTCTAGGGCTGATACTGTACCTCTAGGACTGATACTGTACCTCTAGGGCTGATACTGTACCTCTAGGACTGATACTGTACCTCTAGGACTGATACTGTACCTCTAGGATTGATACTGTACCTCTAGGGCTGATACTGTACCTCTAGGGCTGATACTGTACCTCTAGGACTGATACTGTACCTCTAGGATTGATACTGTACCTCTAGGGCTGATACTGTACCTCTAGGACTGATACTGTACCTCTAGGACTGATACTGTACCTCTAGGGTTGATACTGTACCTCTAGGGTTGATACTGTACCTCTAGGGCTGATACTGTACCTCTAGGGTTGATACTGTACCTCTAGGACTGATACTGTACCTCTAGGGCTGATACTGTACCTCTAGGGCTGATACTGTACCTCTAGGGTTGATACTGTACCTCTAGGATTGATACTGTACCTCTAGGGCTGATACTGTACCTCTAGGGTTGATACTGTACCTCTAGGACTGATACTGTACCTCTAGGATTGATACTGTACCTCTAGGGTTGATACTGTACCTCTAGGATTGATACTGTACCTCTAGGGCTGATACTGTACCTCTAGGGTTGATACTGTACCTCTAGGACTGATACTGTACCTCTAGGATTGATACTGTACCTCTAGGACTGATACTGTACCTCTAGGATTGATACTGTACCTCTAGGATTGATACTGTACCTCTAGGGCTGATACTGTACCTCTAGGGTTGATACTGTACCTCTAGGATTGATACTGTACCTCTAGGGCTGATACTGTACCTCTAGGGTTGATACTGTACCTCTAGGACTGATACTGTACCTCTAGGATTGATACTGTACCTCTAGGGTTGATACTGTACCTCTAGGGTTGATACTGTACCTCTAGGGCTGATACTGTACCTCTAGGACTGATACTGTACCTCTAGGACTGATACTGTACCTCTAGGATTGATACTGTACCTCTAGGGCTGATACTGTACCTCTAGGACTGATACTGTACCTCTAGGACTGATACTGTACCTCTAGGACTGATACTGTACCTCTAGGATTGATACTGTACCTCTAGGGCTGATACTGTACTGTTATAACAAGATTAATTATGCACACGATGACAATTAAAGGCTCTTGGAGAAATGGTCTGGTCTGAGATGGTATATTTATTCCATGGTAAGATTGTACAAAATTATGCAGACACGACTTCTCCGGACAGAGACTTCGCATGAACATGGATAAATGCACTTTGGTTCGGGTATATAAACACACAGAATCTGCAAAAGAGGTGGTCCTATTATGACAAGTTCTTAATTTACACGACAACAACTGGCTTGCTTCCAGCAAGGAGTGCAGTTTAGGCCGGAACAAGACAGTGACCCATTGATGAATTGTAGCATGGGAGTCTCGACCTGATAAGATAAGCGTCTGAGAAAAAGGTACATTCCGCCTAGCCGAATACTATACGCTCGGCAGATGCCCGTTCTCTTTCAGAGCCTCTGACCTTGTCCTTAATTCATCAGTGTAAACCTCCTCGCATCAACAGGAACTATGAGACCGAGGAGAGCATGGTCTGAGTACTTGACATGTAGGAATGTAAAGAGTACACATGGAAAAATAGAATAGCAGACTTCAGCATTATATGGAAATCTCAATACACATGTGAAATGAAAAATTATAGAGAATTAATTGTATATTAGCGAGAGGAGAATTAATATTCTCCTAACAGTACCTCTAGGGTTGATACTGTACCTCTAGGGTTGATACTGTACCTCTAGGACTGATACTGTACCTCTAGGGTTGATATACTGTACCTCTAGGGCTGATACTGTACCTCTAGGGTTGATACTGTACCTCTAGGACTGATACTGTACCTCTAGGGTTGATACTGTACCTCTAGGACTGATACTGTACCTCTAGGGTTGATACTGTACCTCTAGGGCTGATACTGTACCTCTAGGGTTGATACTGTACCTCTAGGGCTGATACTGTACCTCTAGGGCTGATACTGTACCTCTAGGACTGATACTGTACCGCTAGGACTGATACTGTACCTCTAGGGCTGATACTGTACCTCTAGGGCTGATACTGTACCTCTAGGGTTGATACTGTACCTCTAGGGCTGATACTGTGTGGCAGCAACAACTCCACCTCCCAGAGGGCCGTGCAGCAGCAGAGCTGGGAGAGAACTCCACCTCCCAGAGGGCCGTGCAGCAGCAGAGCTGGGAGAGAACTCCACCTCCCAGAGGGCCGTGCAGCAGCAGAGCTGGGAGAGAACTCCACCTCCCAGAGGGCCGTGCAGCAGCAGAGCTGGGAGAGCACATGGCAGAGCAAACAAACAGTCCAAGGAAGGACAGAGAGCTGAGGGGGTCGGAGGTGGAACGCGGTTTTGAAATGGAATCGGAGTTGGAACATCCAGCTGAGGAAGGAGATAAAAGAGGAAATACAAATAAGAAAAGAAAGGCATCTGAAGGAAGCGATAAGGAAGAGTCCGACGAGCAATTTGTGATTGGAATTGTTGCTGAGAAACAGGTTGATGGCCTCTTCAGCGACCCACATGCGCTGGGAAAGTTTGTTGTCGGAAGGCTTGGAGAAGTCAACTCAGTCAGAGTTAGCAGAAGAGGCATGGTCATTGTAGAGTGCAAAAGCGAGGATCAGATTGTCACAGCTGTTGATAAAATCTACTCATTCAGAGAATGCCCGCTAAATGTGTTTCGGTTGGGAATGAGATCTTGGAAAAAGGGGGTAATAAGTGGTGTTCCGCTGTCAGTGAAGAAGGGAGCATTTGCCAAATATGTCGACTATGTATGTCAGGAGAAAAGAATGACACGGTTCAGAGACGGGGTACGGGAGGAAACCACATCAATGTGCTTAACGTTTGAAGGGAATACATTGCCAGAGCGTGTTTATTTGGATTGTGTAAGTTATAGGGTCAGGCCCTACGAAAGAGCACCGCTCCGATGTTTTTGCTGTCAACAGTACGGGCATGTCGCGGCTGTTTGCAGGGGAAGTAAGAGGTGTGGGAGATGTGGGGTGGAAAGCTGCAAGGAGGAATGCAGAGAGAAACAGGAACCAGCAAAGTGCTTACATTGTGGAGGTGAGCACTACGTAGGGTCGGCACAGTGTCCCAGGAAAGTGAAGGAGATCCAAGTGAGTAAGATCAGAGCAGGAAAGAAGCTGTCATACGCTGAAGCGGTTAAGAGAGTGGAGGGGAGCAATGAAAAGATGGTCTCACATCAGGCTGAACAGGAACCTCATCTGAGGGAAAAAGTGAATGGAACTGAGAAGGGTGTCTATATGGATAAGAAAAGATTCCTTGCATTCATTGCCATGGTGATCAATTGTGCGGTGGAGATAAAAAGCAAGTCAGAAAGAATTAAAATGATTTTAGATGCAGCGAGAAGGTTTCTGGACGTGATGGATGTTAGTGGAGAGGATCTGGACATTATCCTGAGAGAGGGATTCACGCCTGCTCCGACCCCGGAGTAGGATGCACACAACAGAGCGGACAAATGTTGAATGGGATACACGGGTGTTTATTTTTTGTAGTAAGAGTATAGTAATTAGTAACTCCAAGAGTACAGTAGGTGGCGGTAATGCACAGATTTGTTTGCCAACCGCCAATAAACCCCACAAGAAGAAGAAGAAGAAGAGAGCTGAGGGCTGGACGGAGCTTGACCCCAAGGACTGACCGGAGACAAGTTAGTCACTGTTTGGACATTATTCTCCCTTTGGGACGTTTGGTGTTGTCTTTGCAAACTGCCTCATGTTGGCCTAAATACACCTGAGTTAATTAAATACACCTGAGTTCATTAAATACACCTGAGTTCATTAAATACACCTGAGTTCATTACATACACCTGAGTTCATTACATACACCTGAGTTCATTAAATACACCTGAGTTCATTATCTGTGTGAAAGTTGAACCTCATTTCATTTGTAACCCTGGATTTATCCTGTTTGTTCTGCCCTGCCTCGCACTAGCCCGCTCTGTAGCTCTCATGATGACATCACAATATGTTGTTTCACTAGCCTGCTCTGTAGCTCTCATGATGACATCACAATATGTTGTTTCACTAGCCTGCTCTGTAGCTCTCATGATGACATCACAATATGTTGTTTCACTAGCCTGCTCTGTAGCTCTCACGATGACATCACAATGTGTTGTTTCACTAGCCTGCTCTGTAGCTCTCATGATGACATCACAATATGTTGTTTCTGTGTATTATATTAACCATCTGAACCCCAGCAGTTGTTTAACGTTGTTTAATGCAATCAGATAGGACTTTAATGTTTGGATGCATGGGCTGTCAATCAGATAGGACTTTTCTGATTGGATGTATGGGCTGTCAATCAGATAGGACTTTTCTGATTGGATGTATGGGCTGTCAATCAGATATAGAACTGTTTTGATTGGATGTATGGGCTGTCACATTCGTTGAAATGTAAATTTTACATTTCAACATTAAAGTTTCACAATTTACATTGTAGGCAATAATTAATAACGGTACAGTATATAAAAAAGAAAAATACAGAAGCACAAAACTAAGATTTTCTAATTATTTGCTATATGTATATGTTTTTTTTTTTACTTTCTCTTGCCAACCTCCCATATTTAATTCGATGATTTACAAAAACAGTGTTGGACCTGTAAGGGTCCATTTGGTTCCATGTGCACACTCTTAGAGTTACAGACATGTACAGACATGGGTACATTTGGTTACATGTGTACACTCTCAGAGTTACAGACCTGTAAGGGTCCATTTGGTTACATGTGTACACTCTCAGAGTTACTGTCTGTAAGGGTTCATTTGGTTACATGTGTTACACTCCGTGTTACAGACCTGTAAGGGTTAGCGTGTGCGTGTGTGTGTGTGTGTGTGTGTGTGTGTGTGTGTGTGTGTGTGTGTGTGTGTGTGTGTGTGTGTGTGTGTGTGTGTGTGTGTGTGTGTGTGTGTGTGTGTGTGTGTGTGTGTGTGTGTGTGTGTGTGTGTGTGTGTGTGTGTCAGTGTGTGCGTGTCAGTGTGTGCGTGTGTGTGCGTGTGTGGGTGCATGTGTGCGTGGGTGCGTGTGTGCACGCTTCAATGACCAGTGTTGGACCCCATGGGGACCCATCAGGGACCACAGGGAGGCCCCGAACCACACATTGATAACAGAGAGGAGAGGACAACTGAGGAGGAGAGCTATTAGGAGAGGAGATCACAATTGTTATGTTGGTAAGCAACATTAGTAACTTTAAGTTACAAGAACGCTGTCATCTCTAATGTGGACAAACAGAAGGGAGGATGGTGAGTGACAGGCTCAACGCTCAATCAGGACACTGACTTTTGCACCAGCAAATACCGGCTCTCTCATCAGGCTTGAAACGTCACGTCCAATTATGGGGTTAGAACAGTATCAAAAGTGTCATGGTATATATTACAGATTTGTAACTCACAAGTTCAGATTTGCAACTCACGTGAGTGAACTCACAGGTTCACATTTGTGTTTTGTATCCACAAGTTCAGATTTGTGTTTTGTATCTGTATTTCGCATCTGTGTTTTGTATCCGTGTTTCGCATCTGTGTTTTGTATTTGTGTTTTGTATCTGTAATTTGCATCTGTGTTTTGTATCCGTGTTTCACAACTGTGTTTTGTATTTGTGTTTCAAACACAGATGCGAAACGTGGATACAAAACACAGATGCAAATTACAGATACAAAACACAAATACAAAACACAAATACAAAACACAGATGCGAAACACGGATACAAAACACAAATCTGAACTTGAGGATACAAAACACAAATGTGAACCTGTGAGTTCACTCACGTGAGTTGCAAATCTGAACTTGTGAGTTACAAATCTGTGAGACCTTTGAGACTGTGCTAAAACTCTGCTGCTCTACTTTTGAGACTCTTCTGACATTGGGCGTTAACGAACGCCATCATTGGCTGAGGGAATCTGTCAATCATTCTGATTGACAGATTCCTGGGCCAATCAGATCGGTCCGCCTTCAGCCAATCCTATGGCTCTAACGCCCTGGGGGCACGCTGGTCCATAGCTCTAATGCCCTATGGTGGGGGGCACGCTGGTCCATAGCTCTAACACCCAGGGGGCACGCTGGTCCATAGCTCTAATGCCCTATGGCGGGGGGCACGCTGGTCCATAGCTCTAATGCCCTATGGCGGGGGGCACGCTGGTCCATAGCTCTAATGCCCTATGGCGGGGGGCACGCTGATCCATAGCTCTAATGCCCAATGGCGGGGGGCACGCTGGTCCATAGCTCTAATGCCCTATGGCCGGGGGCACGATGGTCCATAGCTCTAACGCCCTATGGCGGGGGCATGCTGGTCCATAGCTCTAATGCCCTATGGTGGGGGGCACGCTGGTCCATAGCCCTAACGCCCTATGGCGGGGGGCACGCTGGTCCATAGCCCTAACGCCCTATGGCGGGGGGCACGCTGGTCCATAGCCCTAGCGCCCTATGGCGGGGGGCACGCTGGTCCATAAGTCTAACGCCCTATGGGGGGTGCTCTGGTCCATAGCTCTAACGCCCTATGGGGGGCGCTCTGGTCCATAGCTCTAGAGCCCTATGGCGGGAGGCACGCTGGTCCATAGCCCTAACGCCCTATGGCAGGGGGCACGCTGGTCCATAGCTCTAATGCCCAATGGCGGGGGGGCACGCTGGTCCATAGCTCTAATGCCCTATGGCGGGGGCAATTCATTTCCAATGGGAGTCACATGGTTTGATACATTTTTGTTGTATGAGGGGGAGGGGGCAGTCGAAACACAGCCGAAATCCGTACAAAAAAAAGGTTGTGTCAAACCATGTGACTTCCATTGGAAATGCATTGGGGCGGCCATGACACTTACCTTTGTTTACATCTAGCATGCAACAATGTTGTATGCTAGATGTATAGGGCGTCAGGCCTTAGGCCTCACTCACACCTTCGCTAAAATGTTGTCAAACCATGTGACTCCCATTGGAAATGAATTGCGAGCTTGCATCAGTAAACAAGTCTCATGCATCAGCTATACAACAATCTGTTGTGAAGGTCTGAGTGAGGCCTAAGGCTTCACTCAGACTTCACTTTAGTACATACACGAGGGCACTAGCTGTAGCCTGCTATAGATATTTCAGCTGTCACATCTGTAAATGTAAAGCAGCGGTAACTGTAACTCACAAGTTCAGATTTGCAACTCACGTGAGTGAACTCACAGGTTCACATTTGTGTTTTGTATCCACAAGTTCAGATTGTGTTTTGTATCTGTATTTCGCATCTGTGTTTTGTATCCGTGTTTCGCATCTGTGTTTTGTATTTGTGTTTTGTATCTGTAATTTGCATCTGTGTTTTGTATCCGTGTTTCACAACTGTGTTTTGTATTTGTGTTTCAAACACAGATGCGAAACATGGATACAAAACACAGATGCAAATTACAGATACAAAACACAAATACAAAACACAAATACAAAACACAGATGCGAAACACGGATACAAAACACAAATGTGAACCTGTGAGTTCACTCACGTGGGTTGCAAATCTGAACTTGTGAGTTACAAATCTGTGAGACCTTTGAGACTGTGCTAAAACTCTGCTGCTCTACTTTTGAGACTCTTCTGACATTGGGCGTTAACGAACGTCATCATTGGCTGAGGGAATCTGTCAATCATTCTGATTGACAGATTCCTCGGCCAATCAGATCGGTCCGCCTTCAGCCAATCCTATGGCTCTAACGCCCTGGGGGCACGCTGGTCCATAGCTCTAATGCCCTATGGTGGGGGGCACGCTGGTCCATAGCTCTAACACCCGGGGGGCACGCTGGTCCATAGCTCTAATGCCCTATGGCGGGGGGCACGCTGGTCCATAGCTCTAATGCCCTATGGCGGGGGGCACGCTGGTCCATAGCTCTAACGCCCTAGGGTGGGCGCTCTGGTCCATAGCTCTAACGCCCTATGGGGGGTGCTCTGGTCCATAGCTCTAGAGCCCTATGGCGGGAGGCACGCTGGTCCATAGCCCTAACACCCTATGGCGGGGGGCACGCTGGTCCATAGCTCTAATGCCCAATGGCGGGGGGCACGCTGGTCCATAGCTCTAATGCCCTATGGTGGGGGGCACGCTGGTCCATAGCCCTAACGCCCTATGGCGGGGGGCACGCTGGTCCATAGCCCTAGCGCCCTATGGCGGGGGGCACGCTGGTCCATAAGTCTAACGCCCTATGGGGGGTGCTCTGGTCCATAGCTCTAACGCCCTATGGGGGGCGCTCTGGTCCATAGCTCTAGAGCCCTATGGCGGGAGGCACGCTGGTCCATAGCCCTAACGCCCTATGGCAGGGGGCACGCTGGTCCATAGCTCTAATGCCCAATGGCGGGGGGGCACGCTGGTCCATAGCTCTAATGCCCTATGGCGGGGGCAATTCATTTCCAATGGGAGTCACATGGTTTGATAAATTTTTGTTGTATGAGGGGGAGGGGGCAGTCGAAACACAGCCGAAATCCGTACAAAAAAAAAGGTTGTGTCAAACCATGTGACTTCCATTGGAAATGCATTGGGGCGGCCATGACACTTACCTTTGTTTACATCTAGCATGCAACAATGTTGTATGCTAGATGTATAGGGCGTCAGGCCTTAGGCCTCACTCACACCTTCGCTAAAATGTTGTCAAACCATGTGACTCCCATTGGAAATGAATTGCGAGCTTGCATCAGTAAACAAGTCTCATGCATCAGCTATACAACAATCTGTTGTGAAGGTCTGAGTGAGGCCTAAGGCTTCACTCAGACTTCACTTTAGTACATACACGAGGGCACTAGCTGTAGCCTGCTATAGATATTTCAGCTGTCACATCTGTAAATGTAAAGCAGCGGTTCTCTAACTTTTTCATGTCAAGGACACTCCTGAATTACTATGAATTTCTACCACAGATCCCCATCTGAAAAGATTTCTTGGATTTTTCTTAATCATGATGCATTAATGGTATTTTTTCTTCTTTTTTTGTAGGTATTAAAGGTCTTAAAAGTCCTAAAATCACCACTTTACTGTCACACTGACCCACAGGTTGAGAACCACTGACCTGGAGCACCTGAGACCTCCTGGATGGAGACAGGCAAATCCGGCTGACGACTGTACGAGGACCAGCAACTGATTTTGATTGACTGTGGGCTTTACATAGCAACCTTTATTTCTTCTTTATAAATGTGTTGTAATAAATGATCACTAGACTCAACCCAACTATCTCCCAAACTCTCTCCCAGTGCCCAGTCAGAGTTTTAGGAGATTTAATGAATATAGAATTATTATAGTATAGATGTGAGGGCGGGGACTTACATTTAACTTTTTTGAATACTTAATTTTAAAAGAAAAAACCTCACTTATGCTTGTGATCTCCCTCCCTTGTGCCAATGTTGACACCTGTACCCAAGGTTGTCTATCACGTGAAGTTGAAACATTTATTCTGTACTTCCGCTTTCTGGTCTGGTGGTGATGATTATCACTTTCTGACCAGACACCTGTAAAATTGCTGACTTGCATCTATTATGGAAGGTTCAAAACCAAATTGCATGTCTCAATAATGGTTCCCAGATTCCAAAGATAAGCATGGTGTAGGGTGTAGCCTAGGCAACAAAGATTTATATTTTTTCAATTACAGCATAGATATGGTAACATCAGAGAAAGATTCTAGATGCTTATGAGTCAGAATCATGTTATAGATTTATCTCCATAAATGGAAGGTGAGCCAAATGTTGACACTTCTTCCCAGAGACACGTCACAAGACACTGTCTCGGTTTGAGGAAGATGCAGGAGCTGACGGAGGAGAGACGGGACATGGACGACAATTGATTCTTTTATGACTCCAGCTAACCATGCAACTAAAGCGTTGTGTTTTATTCTTTATAATTACATGTTAAAACATGTTACATTGATGGCCTTTGTAAAATATTGTATTTATTAAATTATTTATCCTGGAAAAGGTTATATTTTAGATTTGTGTTTTATTATTATAGCATAAAATGTCAGTAAACAGACCCGCTGTTGGAGAAGAAGTGAAAATGTATTCTGTACGCTAGCCCAGCGAGACCATATTTATTCTGAACGATAACTGGCTTGGTGTCTCCTTCAAAATGTGTAATGATGTGAGCATATAGAAATGTGGACTGAATATAAAAGAAAAGCACTAAATATGAAATGTATCTGTTCTGCCAAAGTAAGTTCAACATAGTAATTGCTTTTTTGGTTTGGTGTTGTAGTAGGCAAATGCAGTGCATGGTTCTCAAACTTTCATGTCAATGACCCCCAAATTGACACTCATTAGCCTGCGGGCCCCCATTAGAAATGATATGCCAGCCACAAAAGAAGATTTTTATGGTACTATTTGTACACTCTGAGCTACAGACCCATAAGGGTCCATTTGGTTCCTAATTATCATTTAGCTGGGGACCACCTGGAACTCTCTCAAGGACCCTTGGGGGTCCACGGACCCCACTGTGGGAACCACTGGGCTAATGTACACCTGATTACCACTGTCATGACAGTTGTAATCATAGCTGCTGACTTTCATTATCATCATTGTCATTATTAAGTAGCCTAGGCCTACTCTATTGATATGGGCAAAAATATAAATAATAGGAACATGATCTGTACAGTAGACCTATACATGACTTGGGAAAAGCCAACACATGGTAGCCTACATCATTACCCAGGGTCCCAACGTATTGTTTCTGCCCAACATGATTAGAGGTTTTTCAGCAGTGGCAATTTTAGAAATAGTCTATAATAAGTCATGAATACTTTACATTGACATGACTATGACCCTTTCATAATCTCCAGCCCAGTGCGCACCGTCACTGCCCGTCTGCCCAATGGGGAATGGACATGGCATTCATATTAACTTTGTTATAACTATACCAAACGATATGGAATGGTTTAAAGTGGGCCTAATTCATTTATGTCTCATCCGCTGATCCGGTGTGTAAAGCACTGATGTTTCTTTTATATTTTTGGTCCGTGGTCGCCAGGTGGGTAACTTTATGTGTACATTAAAGGAGAATTCCATACTAAAAGGCTTTCTTACCTTTCTTTGTAGTTGTTACGTCCCCACCAAAGAGGTCCAGGTGTTATTTTGTGCAAAAGCTCCTTATTGGCTATTTCCCCTACCATAAGCCCTAAATGAATTGAATGGGAATTGAATGGGCATGGGGCTATGGGGTGTTGTGCTAATTCGCTTATTTCCATCGCTCAATTTTTTTTAATTTTTATATCCTCTCTTCATAATGTAAATAATATCCCAAGCGGCACACTTTACTACTTATTTTGATGGAAAACATACACATACATACATAATGTACCATTGCTGTCATGGCTGTTGTAGAGCTACATGATTAAATTATTAAGAAACACACACACACACACACACACACACACACACACACACACACACACACACACACACACACACACACACACACACACACACACACACACACACACACACACACACAGGAGGGGCTGCGGGGAGGAATGTCACCCTCTGCACAGAGCAAGAGACACAGAGCTGCATGCTGCTCTCCCTATGTGCTCTCTGCTCTCCCGACCTGCAGGCAGAGCTCTATACATCTCCTTACAGTGGTGATTTACCGGATTTTGCTCTTTACATCTCCTTACAACAGTGAATTACCGAATTTCTCCGTTTTGTTAAATTACATCATAATAATACTACCGCCATTACCATTATCATCGCCGCACACCCCCGGGAGTTCCTTTGCGCCACCACTAGGGGTACGCGCACCATAGTTTGGGAAAGCCTGTTGGGAAAGCCTGTTCTAGACAACGAGCCCGTCAGATGACCGGTTGTCCAGAACCAGCACAAAAGGCTCTGCCCAGGCTCCGGACAGGGCCCAAATCCACATCACCCCTAGATCTCTATATATGGAGCTGGCCTGTTCTGGGATCACAATGTTGTTCTGACATCACAATGATGATGTCAGAACAACATGATGCACGACCTCGGCCTTTATTAGCCAATTGATCACACCTGTTCACCGGGCACTGTTCTAGTTATCAAAAATCACACCCGTGGGAAGTGAGGGGCACTCTTATCATCGTACATCATGACCTAAAATAGACACTATGAAGTAAAATTATCCATTCATTGTCAATGGGAATTTAATGCTTGTGTAGGACAAAGTTTGTGGACACACACCAAAAGCTGGATATAAGAGCCCCTCAATACAAAATCATGAGCTCATCCCTATTTCTGCATGGAGGAAAAACGTGACACAGGTATGATGTGTAAAGGACATCAGAAGCCCACAACTTGGCAGTTCTTTGTTTTTGAATACTTTATTAACAGTTTACTGCAAAAATGGTACAATTATACAAAGGATAACAGAGGAGAGGGGGGGGGGCATAAGGGCGCGTGTCCATTGTTGTGGTCCTTGTGTATTCAAGATATTTGAAGACATACAATAATATACAGGGCATTATCAACCATAGTATCACGGTATGTACAGTAAATATTGGTGTGTGTGTGTGTGTGTGTGTGGGGGGGGGGGGGGGGGCTCAGCTATTGAGAAATAGTAGATATAAAAGCTTGTAGATGTGCAATTATTTTAAATCGTGAAAACGTGTGCAAATCTTTGAATTTAGATTATTTCACAGCAAACTTTTAGAACTCACATCGTTGCTTCTGGGGGGTCCCTGGAACAACACATTGTTAGATGGGGATATGTGGCCAAATTCACATCATTTTGGGGGTATATACATTACATACAGCCTGGTACTGAGCTGTCGCAACACATAGCATCTTGAACCCTTAACACAGAGCCTGTTTACCACTTACTGATTTAACCACTTCAACCCCAGCGCCCATATTCTAGGGGGAACCTTAGGCCAAAATAGCAGATCTACAAGCTCACAATGCGTCACCAATCTGCTCGTTGTGGCAAAGAGATTAAAAGTACACCATTGTAACTCAAGGGTAACACTTGCAATACATTCTCGGTCTATAGTGTTGTCTTTTTTTTAAAGGTGAAGTAAGGTCTCTCACATACTTTTTATTCTGGCCAGGATCTTGTTTAATAATAATATCATTATAGATAATTACACAATACCTTATCACTGTTCATTAACACCTGGTGGACGAAAGTGGTGGTGCTTGGGTGCCACCGGATCAGAATCTGTTTTAGTATGACGCGCGTCTTGTTTTGGGTTCCATCTTGGATGTGAAATCATTAGCGTTAATGCTAGCAAGCTAAAATGAGGCCAATCCTTGCTCTATCAGAAAAGACCTGCGAACATTGGCGATTTGTTCAAAGCCATGGGACAGAAGTAGGTTCTGAGAAAAGAGCATGCAAAGGCCGTGCTTAAAACAGAAGCTAATGCAGTTGGTCGCACAAACTGCAGCTAAAGGTTTTCCCCCGCCTTTGTTAAACTGTACATGTGAACGGCTTTTCCCCTGTATGAGTCCTCATGTGTGTTTTTAGAGCACCGCTGCCACAAAAGCCTTTGTTACAAACTACACAAGTGAACGGCTTTTCCCCTGTATGAGTCGTGACGTGTGTTTTTAGAGTACCGTGGTCTCTGAAGCCTTTGTTACAAACTGTGCAAGTGAATGGATTTTCCCCTGTATGAATCCTCATGTGTCTTTTTAGATTACCGCTGTCAGAAAAGCCTTTGTTACAAACTGTACAAGCAAACGGCTTTTCCCGTATGAATCCTCATGTGTATATTTAGAGCGCTCAAACGCCAAAAGCCTTTGCCACAAACTTCACAAGTGAATGACTTTTCTATTGCTATTAATGGATTCCCCGCTGTATGATTCCTCTTGTGTCTTTTTAGATAACTGCTGTCAGAAAAGCCTTTATTACAAACTGTACAAGTGAACGGCTTTTCCCCTGTATGAATCCTCATGTGTATTGTTAGACTACTGCTGGTTCTAAAGCCTTTGTTACAAACTGTACAAGTGAACGGCTTTTCCCCTGTATGAGTCCTCCTCATGTGTATTTTTAGATAACTGCTGTCAGAAAAGCCTTTATTACAAACTGTACAAGTGAACAGCTTTTCCCCTGTATGAATCCTCATGTGTATGTTTAGATAACTGCTGTCAGAATAGCCTTTATTACAAACTGTACAAGTGAATGGCTTTTCAATTGCTACAAATGGATTTTCCCCTGTATGAGTCCTCCTCATGTGTATTTTTGTGTGTATTTTTAGACTACTGCTGGTTCTAAAGCCTTTGTTACAAACTGTACAAGTGAACGGCTTTTCCCCTGTATGAGTCCTCATGTGTCTTTTTAGAGTGGCGCTTTCCCAAAAGCCTTTGTTACAAACTTCACAAGTGAATGGCTTTTCAATTGCTACAAATGGATTTTCCCCTGTATGAGTCCTCCTCATGTGTATTTTTAGATAACTGCTGTCAGAATAGCCTTTATTACAAACTGTACAAGTGAACGGCTTTTCCCCTGTATGAGTCCTCAAGTGTCTTTTTAGATTACCGCTGTTAATACAGCCTTTGTTACAAACTGTACAAGTGAATGGCTTTTCCCCTGTATGAGTCATGACGTGACTTATTAGATCACTGTTGTGACAGAATCCTTTGCTACAAACTGTGCAAGTGAACGGCTTTTCCCCTGTATGAGTCATGACATGTCTTATTAGATCACTGTCATGACTCCATCAGTCCCATTAGGAAAATACCTGCAGGGCCACACAATCTGCCGACTCCGATCAAGTATTTACAGGTCAAACAGACTTTTTTTTATTTTAGCACGAATCTTGTAACATAATAATTCTTATAGATAATTATACAATAAAGTACATTCATTCATACATTCATTAATCATAAAAGGGGCCGATATAATTTGTCATCTCAGATGCTGCTTTGAAAAAAAGCATTTGTTTCTGTTTAACTAACAGCTTCTCTCGCTCAATCTATGTGCATTCAGACTAAAACGTTTGTCACAAACTGCAGCTACAAGTTTCCCCCCGCTGTATGAGTCCTCATGTGTCTTCTTATATCACTGCTGAAACGAAAGCCTTTGTTACAAACTGTACAAGCGAATGGCTTTTCCCCTGTATGAGTCCTCATGTGTCTTCTTATATCACTGCTGAAACGAAAGCCTTTGTTACAAACTGTACAAGCGAATGGCTTTTCCCCTGTATGAGTCCTCATGTGTCCTCTTAGAGTACCGCTGAAACGAAAGCCTTTGTTACAAACTGTACAAGTGAATGGCTTTTCCCCTGTATGGGTCATCATGTGTCCTTTTAGATTATAGTTTGAACAAAAGCCTTTGCTACAAACTGTGCAAGTGAACGGCTTTTCCCCTGTATGAGTCCTCCTCGTGTGTTTTTTTAGATTTTTGCCGTCACAAAAGCCTTTGTTACAAACTTCACAAGTGAATGGATTTTTAATTGCTACAAATGGATTTTCCCCTGTATGAGTCCTCCTCATGTGTATTTTTAGATAACTGCTGTCAGAATAGCCTTTATTACAAACTGTACAAGTGAACGGCTTTTCCCCTGTATGAGTCCTCAAGTGTCTTTTTAGATTACCGCTGTTAATACAGCCTTTGTTACAAACTGTACAAGTGAATGGCTTTTCCCCTGTATGAGTCATGACGTGTCTTATTAGATCACTGTTGTGACAGAATCCTTTGCTACAAACTGTGCAAGTGAACGGCTTTTCCCCTGTATGAGTCCTCCTCGTGTGTTTTTTTAGATTTGCGCCGTCACAAAAGCCTTTGTTACAAACTTCACAAGTAAACGGCCTTTCCCCTGTATGAGTCCTCATGTGCGTCTTCAGATAATTATGATTAAACAGTTTGTCACATATTGTACAACTAATACTTTTCTCCCGGGACATCTTGTTGCTCAAAGACAATCTCTGCCCTTCCAAAATGTGTGTCTTGTGTGATTTCAGTGTGTTTAAAGATGACTGATCTTCACTGGGCTGCCACTCATCACTGTCTTCAGTGATGTCAGATTCAGAACAGTGTGAAGAGAGGAGCTGGTCATCAATAGCTGGTTGTGATGTTCCACAGTCCTCTACATCAGCTTGTGTTTTCATGTGTTCAGTTGAGGTGCTGGCTACAGGCTCTGGGTCTCTGTTATCATCATCACATTTCACTGCTAGTAATGTCAACATTGGCCTATCAACCTCTTCTGGTCTTTGAAGTAGCTCCTCCTGCTCCTCTTTAATGTGTGGAGGCTCTGGTTCCTCCTTGACCAGACTGGAGCTCCTCTCCTCTTCAGAGGAAACCTCCTCTTTACACACAGGGAGGTGCTGGACGTCTAGGGAAAAGATACAATGAGAGAACGGTAAAAGGTTTGAACTTTACTTTTCCATGCAGTGTTATCTCTGTTTAATTAAAAACAACACACACACACACACACACACACACACACACACACACACACGGAGCCCGAAAATTGATACTCGGTTCGGCATTTATCGAGACCCGAGTATCAATAAGCTTTTAGCTTGTCGAACATGTTATCGGGTATAGCCGCAGCAGCTGACGTCTTGGGCCACTCGCTATATAATAAGGCGCAGGCGCGTAGCGTGGATTAAATGATTGACGGTGGGTGGCAGCGCATCTCCGACCGAGGTGTGAACGGTTTTGCCGACGTGCGAATGGGGGACAATTTAAAACAAAGGCGGCTTACATGCTGTAGTTTGCTACTGAAGTATATGAGCTAAAATAAATTTGCATGCATGAGGGCTGCCAAAGTAGGCTATCTTTTGCTGTTTTTTCACCCCCTCTTGGCTCTTCGAAGTTAAACTGGGCAAGCTCTAAAGTAAACTGACTGGGCCACGGTGGTAAGGGGTCGAGACGCGACGGGTGGTTGCGTTATGGTTGCGCTGTGGAAGTAGGGTGGAACAGGTGAAAAAGTTTTGGTTACATGTTTAACTAGAAAAAGTGCCCTTCTGGGCACAGGTCTCCACCAGGAGTATAGGACTGTGTGAGATGTTTGGCAAAATGTTTAGGAGTAATATAAACATGTTTGCCTTTGATGGCAATTGGATGATTTGAGGCATTTTGTTCCAAAAATCAACCTGTTGGTGGCGCTATAACAGGCCAATGTGAAGGGTGGGACATATTCCTCAGCCTAGTAAGAAAATATGTGAAAGATTTCACGTAAATTGCATGCTGCGTTCATGATTTGAGGCTTTTGTTCAAAACGGGGCAATCTTGCAAACTGTGAAAGCCAATTATAGCCAATTAGGATGGAATATGAAATATCGGACAGATCCGACTTGAGCACATGACCATAGAGATACTGTGTAACGATTTGTGAGATTTTTGGACAGAATCTGGAGGAGTAATATCAAAAAATGTGTTTTACAAAAGTCGGCCTCCTGGTGGCGCTATAAAAGGCAGATGCGGAAAATGCAGGTCAAAGGTTTGTCCTTGGCCTCTAGGGAGTGTGCATGCAACGTTTCACGCAGATCGGTGCAGTTTTAGGTAAAAAATGTGAAAAGCTGCCTCATGGTGGCGCTATAACAGGCCGTTCTGGAAAATGCGGGGCAGAGGTTCATCGTTGGCATCCAGGGAGTGTGTGTGCAAAGTTTGGCATCGACCGGGTTAACGGTGCCGGAGATTAGCTGTACACAGACGGACGGAAGAACGGACACACACACACACACACACACACGGACGGAGTGCAAAACATACTCTCTCCCCATGCCTTCGGCCTGGTGGAGACAAAAAGACAAGAGGGGAGCTAAATGCAATAATGAACTAGCCGGGGAGTGCATTTCATATGGAGTTGGGGCAGTCCATTGTCTGACCACGGACTTCCACGCTTTCTGCTTCGCATCGAAGACAGCTTGACAGCTTCATGCTGTGGTGAAATCACCGTCCTCTGTGAGACATGTTAAGCTAAAGCAGCTAGCATGGAAGCTAACGTTGGTCATAAGGATTATGCACACAACCATGCTGTTATCCACGCGTCCATCCGCTTTTAAATGTAAATGTCCCATCCACGGAGCAAAAGCGATAAAGCAGCTTCTTCATTCATTGATTCGTTTGGGCTTTGTTGTCTGTCTGACTGACTGACGGAGCTGTCTATCGTAAGGCAGATCTACAAGCTCACAACGCGGTGCAACCAGACGCAGTGTGAGCTTGTAGATTGGCTATTTTTGGTGCGTGACACCGTCGCACGATGACGTATACATTACGCTTTTAAAGTGACGGTACACAATATTAACAGTTCCCTCTGTCTGTTAGAAAAGTACTGTATTTCAAGCCAAGGCCCTAGTAAAATGTAGTGCAAGGGATGGTTAAAATTAAGAGAAGATTATAGAAAAGATATGCATCTGTGTGTGTGTGTGTGTGTGTGTGTGTGTGTGTCATGGCATAGGCCTACAAACTCACAACTGGGTAGAACTGGCCAATAAAAATAAGGTTCTGTTCAGAATGTATTGTCCCAGCTTTCCACAAAATAATAGCAAATGCTCGATAGTGGGCTCGATTAGGACCCGGCTCGTTAAGCCTCCTCGATAAGGTGATCGTTATCAATAAAAATTAACGAGCGCCCCCATCGTAGCTTTTGGCCAAACCTGGTCAAAGGTTTCATTTCTAAATATTGCTACAGCGCCCCCTTTGGCCAATTGGAGTAAGACTGGTTTCAGCAGTATTCGGCATGACCCTCTACCATACTGTAAAGTGTAATGTATGTATTAGGGGCAGAAGAATCATTTTCATTAGCATGGTTCACATGACGCTCGTACTTCACAAGCGCCATGGCAAAACTTCTGTCTGTTTTTCGCAGCTCCTACATTTACATTATTTAGGAAACGAGTAAACAAACATTCAGATTTAAAATATATAGTGCTCACCCACGGATGATAGAATTTTCAACATTCCATGTTGTTTAATAAGAAGCATTTTTATCCACCTTATTTTTTTCACTTAAGAAAATGTACTCCTGATTCTTTGTAGATATAGTACCAGACAATTTCGTGCATTTTAGCATTTTGTTCAAAGATCCCGGGAGGAGATAGATTTGAACTGTTTTTCATATATAAACATATCAAAACATTCAGTTGGACGGACACACACACGCCTTCATTAACTTTGTTGAGAGAGAGAGAGAGAGAGAGAGAGAGAGAGAGAGAAGACCAGAGGCGTGTTTGTTCACAATACGACGAGGCCAGGCCGCCGTCTGGATCCAGGGTGGGTCATGTTCTACCTTGCTATCAAAGAACGCAAGGGAGCAACATTTGACACACTACTGAAGGTATTTGATGCTTGCCCAGCTGATGTTTTTACCAGTGTGCAGGGCACTAATTACACTGTCATTGACCACATGTACTGTTAAACGCCTGTTTACTAGTGTACAAGTCTGTGTCTCCTAGCATTTGAGAGGTTTAAAGGGAAGATTTAGATTTTAAAAGTGAGCCCAGTGTCTGATTTAATCCAGCCGATTCGACCGTTATCATACCATCTTATGGGCCCAGTATGTCCCGTTTATCATCCATCTTATGGGCCCAGTATGGCCATACTGGCATACTCACCATAGCCTGGTCAAGGTTTCCCCCTGGTGGACGTGTCATTTCCAACTATTGTCGGCGCATGGAAACTAGGGGCTACTAATATATACTATTCTCTGCCTATCGGGACGTAACTCGGACGGCGCTGAGTCGGGTCTGGTGGCCTTCGCAACGCTCGGCACGGCGACTCGCTTGGCTAGCGCCTCGCTCGGCGGTGCCTCACGTAGCTCAAGGCCACCAGACACGGCGCGCCTCCGTCAGGACATCAGTGATAATGACAATCGCTGATAATGACATACTGAGACAGTGAGTATGCCAGTATGGCCATACTGGGCCCATAAGATGGATGATAAACGAGACATACTGGGCCCATAAGATGGATGATACCAGTCGAATGGGGTGTTTAATCGACACATTTTGCTCTTTACATCTCCTTACAACAGTGAATTACCGAATTTCTCCGTTTTGTTAAATTACATCATAATAATACTACCGCCATTACCATTATCATCGCCGCACACCCCCGGGAGTTCCTTTGCGCCACCACTAGGGGTACGCGCACCATAGTTTGGGAAAGCCTGTTCTAGACAACCACAGGGAGTTCAGTGCCCGGTGTCGAGCCCGTCAGATGACCGGTTGTCCAGAACCAGCACAAAAGGCTCTGCCCAGGCTCCGGACAGGGCCCAAATCCACATCACCCCTAGATCTCTATATATGGAGCTGGCCTGTTCTGACATCACAATGATGATGTCAGAACAACATGATGCACGACCTCGGCCTTTATTAGCCAATTGATCACACCTGTTCACCATCTACGGGCACTGTTCTAGTTATCAAAAATCACACCCGTGTGAAGTGAGGGGCACTCTTATCATCGTACATCATGACCTAAAATAGACACTATGAAGTAAAATGATCCATTCATTGTCAATGGGAATTTAATGTTTGTGTAGGACAAAGTTTGTGGACACACCAAAAGCTGGATATAAGAGCCCCTCAATACAAAATCACGAGCTCATCCCTATTTCTGCATGGAGGAAAAACGTGACACAGGTATGTGTAAAGGACATCAGAAGCCCACAACTTGGCAGTTCTTTGTTTTTGAATACTTTATTAACAGTTTACTGCAAAAATGGTACAATTATACAAAGGATAACAGAGGGGGGGGGGGGGGGTGGGGGCATAAGGGCGCGTGTCCATTGTTGTGGTCCTTGTGTATTCAATTCATCAAGATATTTGAAGACATACAATAATATACAGGGCATTATCAACCATAGTATCACGGTATGTACAGTAAATATTGGTGTGTGTGTGTGTGTGTGTGTGTGTGTGTGTAGTAGATATAAAAGCTTGTAGATGTGCAATTCTTTTAAATCGTGAAAACGTGTGCAAATCTTTGAATTTAGATTATTTCACAGCAAACTTTTAGAACTCACATCGTTGCTTCTGGGGGGTCCCTGGAACAACACATTGTTAGATGGGGATATGTGGCCAAATTCACATCATTTTGGGGGTATATACATTACATAGAGCCTGGTACTGAGCTGTCGCAACACATAGCATCTTGAACCCTTAACACAGAGCCTGTTTACCACTTACTGATTTAACCACTTCAACCCCAGCGCCCATATTCTAGGGGGAACATTAGGCCAAAATAGCAGATCTACAAGCTCACAATGCGTCACCAATCTGCTCGTTGTGGCAAAGAGATTAAAAGTACACCATTGTAACTCAAGGGTAACACTTGCAATACATTCTCGGTCTATAGTGTTGTCTTTTTTTTAAAGGTGAAGTAAGGTCTCTCACAGACTTTTTATTCTGGCCAGGATCTTGTTTAATAATAATATCATTATAGATAATTACACAATACCTTATCACTGTTCATTAACACCTGGTGGACGAAAGTGGTGGTGCTTGGGTGCCACCGGATCAGAATCTGTTTTAGTATGACGCGCGTCCGGTTTTGGGTTCCATCTTGGATGTGAAATCATTAGCGTTAATGCTAGCAAGCTAAAATGAGGCCAATCCTTGCTCTATCAGAAAAGACCTGCGAACATTGGCGATTTGTTCAAAGCCATGGGACAGAAGTAGGTTCTGAGAAAAGAGCATGCAAAGGCCGTGCTTAAAACAGAAGCTAATGCAGTTGGTCGCACAAACTGCAGCTAAAGGTTTTCCCCCGCCTTTGTTAAACTGTACATGTGAACGGCTTTTCCCCTGTATGAGTCATGACGTGTCTTATTAGATTACTGTTGTGACAGAATCCTTTGCTACAAACTACACAAGTGAACGGCTTTTCCCCTGTATGAGTCTTGACGTGTGTTTTTAGAGTACCGTGGTCTCTGAAGCCTTTGTTACAAACTGTACAAGTGAACGGCTTTTCCCCTATATGAGTCCTCATGTGTCTTTTTAGAGTGCCGCTGTCAGAAAAGTCTTTGTTACAAACTGTACAAGCAAACGGCTTTTCCCCTGTATGAATCCTCATGTGTATATTTAGAGCTCTCAAACGCCAAAAGCCTTTGCCACAAACTTCACAAGTGAATGACTTTTCTATTGCTATTAATGGATTCCCCCCTGTATGATTCCTCTTGTGTCTTTTTAGAGTGCCGCTGTCAGAAAAGCCTTTGTTACAAACTGTACAAGTGAACGGCTTTTCCCCTGTATGAATCCTCATGTGTATTGTTAGACTACTGCTGGTTCTAAAGCCTTTGTTACAAACTGTACAAGTGAACGGCTTTTCCCCTGTATGAATCCTCATGTGTATTTTTAGATAACTGCTGTCAGAAAAGCCTTTATTACAAACTGTACAAGTGAACGGCTTTTCCCCTGTATGAATCCTCATGTGTATTTTTAGATAGCTGCTAGAGAACTGCGGATGAGCTTTTTTGTCACCCTAATCCGCCCGTACATATTAATGATCCGCCCGTTATCCGACCGCATTAATTAATTAATCCAATTTATATATCCGCAACCACCCGAAATCCGCTGCAGGGATAGCCAATCTACAAGCTCACAACGCGTCGCTGGCTCGCTGCGACGCGTTGTGAGCTTGTAGATCGGCTATTTATAAGTTGTGTCACTCACCACTGCCGACAGTTCACCAAAGTTACGGTTGTATATTCCCATTTCCATGGCAACAAGGCTGCCGTCCGTTCAGTCAGTCACGTTCGCACATCGCAACGAACGTCTTTTCATGTGGCATATATCCAGCCCTCGCTCCCATGCAGTCCCATGGCACCGAGTCCCACGCCAAACTTATATTCTTCCCTTCTGTTTCAGTTAGTTGTAAGTTTCTTTCATACTCTCAGCTGCCTGTTAGCCTAGCAGCTAGCAGCCCACTCGTTGTTGTGGTCCTTCTTAGCCAATATAGGCGTCTAATTTGTGCCTGATGGAAAATATTAAAATACTACTAACGCACGCATGCTGAGATTTTGTGCCTTTTAAAAAATATATTATAAGACTATAGATAGATAATGATATCATTAATTTATTTCCGTTTTAAAAGTTATAAAGCCTATAGATAGATGGCTGCCATTCATTTATTATTTCCAGCATTATTTCACCCGCGGTTTATCCGATATTAATTTATAATATATTGAATTGACCCTAATCCACCCTAAACTGCGGTTCACCCGCGGCAACCGCGGCTAAATCCGCCACCCGCTGGTCTCTAATAGCTGCTGTTAGAATAGCCTTTATTACAAACTGTACAAGTGAATGGCTTTTCAATTGCTACAAATGGATTTTCCCCTGTATGAGTCCTCCTCATGTGTATTTTTGTGTGTATTTTTAGACTACTGCTGGTTCTAAAGCCTTTGTTACAAACTGTACAAGTGAACGGCTTTTCCCCTGTATGAGTCCTCATGTGTCTTTTTAGAGTGGCGCTTTCCCAAAAGCCTTTGTTACAAACTTCACAAGTGAATGGCTTTTCAATTGCTACAAATGGATTTTCCCCTGTATGAGTCCTCCTCATGTGTATTTTTAGATAACTGCTGTCAGAATAGCCTTTATTACAAACTGTACAAGTGAACGGCTTTTCCCCTGTATGAGTCCTCAAGTGTCTTTTTAGATTACCGCTGTTAATACAGCCTTCGTTACAAACTGTACAAGTGAATGGCTTTTCCCCTGTATGAGTCATGACGTGTCTTATTAGATCACTGTTGTGACAGAATCCTTTGCTACAAACTGTGCAAGTGAACGGCTTTACCCCTGTATGAGTCCTCCTCGTGTGTTTTTTTAGATATTTGCCGTCACAAAAGCCTTTGTTACAAACTTCACAAGTGAATGGCTTTTCAATTGCTACAAATGGATTTTCCCCTGTATGAGTCCTCCTCATGTGTATTTTTGTGTGTCTTTTTAGACTACTGCTGGTTCTAAAGCCTTTGTTACAAACTGTGCAAGTGAACGGCTTTTCCCCTGTATGAGTCCTCATGTGTCTTTTTAGAGTGCCGCTTTCCCAAAAGCCTTTGTTACAAACTTCACAAGTGAATGGATTTTCCCCTGTATGAGTCCTCCTCATGTGTATTTTTAGATAACTGCTGTCAGAATAGCCTTTATTACAAACTGTACAAGTGAACGGCTTTTCCCCTGTATGAGTCCTCAAGTGTCTTTTTAGATTACCGCTGTTAATACAGCCTTTGTTACAAACTGTACAAGTGAATGGCTTTTCCCCTGTATGAGTCATGACGTGTCTTATTAGATCACTGTTGTGACAGAATCCTTTGCTACAAACTGTGCAAGTGAACGGCTTTTCCCCTGTATGAGTCCTCCTTGTGTGTTTTTTTAGATTTGCGCCGTTACAAAAGCCTTTGTTACAAACTTCACAAGTAAACGGCCTTTCCCCTGTATGAGTCCTCATGTGCGTCTTCAGATAATTATGATTAAACAGTTTGTCACAGATTGTACAACTAATACTTTTCTCCCGGGACATCTTGTTGCTCAAAGACAATCTCTGCCCTTCCAAAATGTGTGTCTTGTGTGATTTCAGTGTGTTTAAAGATGACTGATCTTCACTGGGCTGCCACTCATCACTGTCTTCAGTGATGTCAGATTCAGAACAGTGTGAAGAGAGGAGCTGGTCATCAATAGCTGGTTGTGATGTTCCACAGTCCTCTACATCAGCTTGTGTTTTCATGTGTTCAGTTGAGGTGCTGGCTACAGGCTCTGGGTCTCTGTTATCATCATCACATTTCACTGCTAGTAATGTCAGCATTGGCCTATCAACCTCTTCTGGTCTTTGAAGTAGCTCCTCCTGCTCCTCTTTAATGTGTGGAGGCTCTGGTTCCTCCTTGACCAGGCTGGAGCTCCTCTCCTCTTCAGAGGAAACCTCCTCTTCACACACGGGAAGTTGCCGGACGTCTAGGGAAAAGATAC
This sequence comes from Electrona antarctica, assembly GCF_951216825.1. Taxonomy (NCBI): domain Eukaryota; kingdom Metazoa; phylum Chordata; class Actinopteri; order Myctophiformes; family Myctophidae; genus Electrona; species Electrona antarctica. The sequence goes on from NC_136807.1 coordinate 50,552,510, forward strand.
AATGAGAGAACGGTAAAAGGTTTGAACTTTACTTTTCCATGCAGTGTTATCTCTGTTTAATTAAAAACAACACACACACACACACACACACACACACACACACACACACACACACACACACACACACACACACACACACACACACACACACACACACACACGGAGCCCGAAAATCGGGTCCATTACAAACCCGGTTCGGCATTTATCGAGACCCGAGTATCAATAAGCTTTTAGCTTGTCGAACATGTTATCGGGTATAGCCGCAGCAGCTGACGTCTTGGGCCACTCGCTATATAATAAGGCGCAGGCGCGTAGCGTGGATTAAATGATTGACGGTGGGTGGCAGCGCATCTCCGACCGAGGTGTGAACGGTTTTGCCGACGTGCGAATGGGGGACAACTTAAAACAAAGGCGGCTTACATGCTGTAGTTTGCTACTGAAGTATATGAGCTAAAATAAATTTGCATGCATGAGGGCTGCCAAAGTAGGCTATCTTTTGCTGTTTTTTCACCCCCTCTTGGCTCTTCGAAGTTAAACTGGGCAAGCTCTAAAGTAAACTGACTGGGCCACGGTGGTAAGGGGTCGAGACGCGACGGGTGGTTGCGTTATGGTTGCGCTGTGGAAGTAGGGTGGAACGGGTGAAAAAGTTTTGGTTACATGTTTAACTAGAAAAAGTGCCCTTCTGGGCACAGGTCTCCACCAGGAGGATAGGACTGTGTGAGATGTTTGGCAAAATGTTTAGGAGTAATATAAACATGTTTGCCTTTGATGGCAATTGGATGATTTGAGGCATTTTGTTCCAAAAATGGGTTTTGCAAAAATCAACCTGTTGGTGGCGCTATAACAGGCCAATGTGAAGGGTGGGACATATTCCTCAGCCTAGTAAGACAATATGTGAAAGATTTCACGTAAATTGCATGCTGCGTTCATGATTTGAGGCTTTTGTTCAAAACGGGGCAATCTTGCAAACTGTGAAAGCCAATTATAGCCAATTAGGATGGAATATGAAATATCGGACAGATCCGACTTGAGCACATGACCATAGAGATACTGTGTAACGATTTGTGAGATTTTTGGACAGAATCTGGAGGAGTAATATCAAAAAATGTGTTTTACAAAAGTCGGCCTCCTCGTGGCGCTATAAAAGGCAGATGCGGAAAATGCAGGTCAAAGGTTTGTCCTTGGCCTCTAGGGAGTGTGCATGCAACGTTTCACGCAGATCGGTGCAGTTTTAGGTAAAAAATGTGAAAAGCTGCCTCATGGTGGCGCTATAACAGGCCATTCTGGAAAATGCGGGGCAGAGGTTCATCGTTGGCATCCAGGGAGTGTGTGTGCAAAGTTTGGCATCGACCGGGTTAACGGTGCCGGAGATTAGCTGTACACAGACGGACGGAAGAACGGACACACACACACACACACACACACGGACGGAGTGCAAAACATACTCTCTCGGCATGGTGGAGACAAAAAGACAAGAGGGGAGCTAAATGCAATAATGAACTAGCCGGGGAGTGCATTTCACATGGAGTTGGGGCAGTCCATTGTCTGACCACGGACTTCCACGCTTTCTGCTTCGCATCGAAGACAGCTTGACAGCTTCGTGCTGTGGTGAAATCACCGTCCTCTGTGAGACATGTTAAGCTAAAGCAGCTAGCATGGAAGCAGGCCCGCGGGAAGTACTTTACACTCGCAGGGGCTGAGCGTCTAGTAGGGGGTGCGCGCGCATAGCGCGCGCCGCAAAAATGCGCGTGCACGCGCATCATGCACGCGCATTTTTGCGCATTTTCACGCGCAAACATGGCCTTTACTTTCCCTCTCCACACGCAAGTTATATGAACGAACTGACACAGGCAATTAACCAGGATAAGGTGCCAATACTGTGATACAGCATATTTATTTATCTTTTTTTTTCCTTCCCCTCCTGTTCGAGGGGGGGCTGTGCCTGGGGGGAGGGGGTGCTACAGCCCCCCCAGCACCCCTACTTCCCTTAGCCATGCATGGAAGCTAACGTTGGTCATAAGGATTATGCACACAACCATGCTGTTATCCACGCGTCCATCCGCTTTTAAGTGTAAATGTCCCATCCACGGAGCAAAAGCGATAAAGCAGCTTCTTCATTCATTGATTCGTTTGGGCTTTGTTGTCTGTCTGACTGACTGACGGAGCTGTCTATCGTAAGGCAGATCTACAAGCTCACACCGCGGTGCAACCAGACGCAGTGTGAGCTTGTAGATTGGCTATTTTTGGTGCGTGACACCGTCGCACGATGACGTATACATTACGCTTTTAAAGTGACGGTACACAATATTAACAGTTCCCTCTGTCTGTTAGAAAAGTACTGTATTTCAAGCCAAGGCCCTAGTAAAATGTAGTGCAAGGGATGGTTAAAATTAAGAGAAGATTATAGAAAAGATATGCATCTGTGTGTGTGTGTGTGTGTGTGTGTCATGGCATAGGCCTACAAACTCACAACTGGGTTGAACTGGCCAATAAAAATAAGGTTCTGTTCAGAATGTATTGTCCCAGCTTTCCACAAAATAATAGCAAATGCTCGATAGTGGGCGATAGCTTTTGGCCAAACCTGGTCAAAGGTTTCATTTCTAAATATTGCTACAGCGCCCCCTTTGGCCAATTGGAGTAAGACTGGTTTCAGCAGTATTCGGCATGACCCTCTACCATACTGTAAAGTGTAATGTATGTATTAGGGGCAGAAGAATCATTTTCATTAGCATGGTTCACATGACGCTCGTACTTCACAAGCGCCATGGCAAAACTTCTGTCTGTTTTTCGCAGCTCCTACATTTACATTATTTAGGAAACGAGTAAACAAACATTCAGATTTCAAATAAATAGTGCTCACCCACGGATGATAGAATTTTCAACATTCCATGTTGTTTAATAAGAAGCATTTTTATCCACCTTATTTTTTTCACTTAAAGGTGTATTCAGTGATTTTACTTAATTCAAATATCACTTATTTTTTCTTTTTTTATGGATAATCCTCCCTACTATAGAGTGTGCTGACCATATAAGGAGTTCCTCCCTGTCCCCAGTGAGCCCCTGGGGTCAAAAAACCCTTGTTTCAGTTTTGGTGGCGGGTGGCAAAGCCTTCATCCAATCAGGATGAGAGGGGCCTTCCTCCAATCATGATCGAGTGGGGGCGGGTCTTGGTGCACATGATGTTGGCCTGTTGCACTGTAGAGCGTGCATGTGCACATTTTGTTACCGGGGCGGACTGGGTGGTATTCCAAATCACCCAAATCACTGAATGCTCCTTTAAGAAAATGTACTCCTGATTCTTTGTAGATATAGTACCAGACAATTTCGTGCATTTTAGCATTTTGTTCAAAGATCCCGGGAGGAGATAGATTTGAACTGTTTTTCATATATAAACATATCAAAACATTCAGTTGGACGGACACACACACGCCTTCATTAACTTTGTTGAGAGAGAGAGAGAGAGAGAGAGAGAGAAGACCAGAGGCGTGTTTGTTCACAATACGACGAGGCCAGGCCGCCGTCTGGATCCAGGGTGGGTCATGTTCTACCTTGCTATCAAAGAACGCAAGGGAGCAACATTTGACACACTACTGAAGGTATTTGATGCTTGCCCAGCTGATGTTTTCACCAGTGTGCAGGGCACTAATTACACTGTCATTGACCACATGTACTGTTAAACGCCTGTTTACTAGTGTACAAGTCTGTGTCTCCTAGCATTTGAGAGGTTTAAAGGGAAGATTTAGATTTTAAAAGTGAGCCCAGTGTCTGATTTAATCCAGCCGATTCGACCGTTATCATACCATCTTATGGGCCCAGTATGTCCCGTTTATCATCCATCTTATGGGCCCAGTATGGCCATACTGGCATACTCACCATAGCCTGGTCAAGGTTTCCCCCTGGTGGACGTGTCATTTCCAACTATTGTCGGCGCATGGAAACTAGGGGCTACTAATATATACTATTCTCTGCCTATCGGGACGTAACTCGGACGGCGCTGAGTCGGGTCTGGTGGCCTTCGCAACGCTCGGCACGGCGACTCGCTTGGCTAGCGCCTCGCTCGGCAGTGCCTCACGTAGCTCAAGGCCACCAGACACGGCGCGCCTCCGTCAGGACATCAGTGATAATGACAATCGCTGATAATGACATACTGAGACAGTGAGTATGCCAGTATGGCCATACTGGGCCCATAAGATGGATGATAAACGAGACATACTGGGCCCATAAGATGGATGATACCAGTCGAATGGGGTGTTTAATCGACACTGGGCTCACTGGACTACAATTCCCATAATATTTTGGTGCACTGCTCCTCCTTGTGGATAGGGGGAGGGCTGTCTTACTGAGACAACATGTAGTCCAGGTAGTGAGTCCAGTGTCGATGACATCAGAGACATCTCTAAACCCTCATATTACACACAAAGTGTTCTAGATCTTCTTATCGTCATTAACGTTTTTTTGCAAAAAAAGGCTGAAGCGTCCCTTTAAACCTCTCTCAAACGCCAGGAGACACAGACTATTTAGGCGAGAGGTTGTCATTGTACTTCTGCGTGGTGGGGGGGGGGGGGGGGGGTCAGCTTTTCACCTGGCCAATGTGTAATTCCTGCATTCGCTACTGGAGAAGACTAGTAGCTTTGCTCAACTTGATACATACTTCTATTCTCCACTCTGATGAAGGTACATGTTTGATATATCGTGCAGCCTTACTGTACAATAACTTATATTTTGTCTGTTAAAAAAAACGATTTTTCGATTATGAAATCAAATTGATTTGATTAATTGGTGGCATCCCTAATAAGTGTATGTGTATTGAAGTTGTATTACTGACGGTCAAACTGTTCATGAGCTGTGCCTGTTCAAAGTTTACATTTTCAATTGAGTGCTAGTTTCCAGCAACGTCTCATCATACAGAGCCCCCCTCTCTCTGATCTCTGCGGCTCCGCCCCCTCGCCCAATTAGTGGGCAAGCTGAACCATAGTTGAGTGCTGCACTGTCTGGGCTGTTGACAATGTATGCTACAGTAATGCATTTGATTGCCCATTGGCCTATGACATACATGGGCAACTGGTGGCCTGGGGGCCACATGCCCCCCTACAGAGTCCTGCAGGTTAATATCGGAATACTGATACTGATTATTGATTTCAGCTGTTACAATTCCAAACATGACCGTCCGAGTCTATATTAGTAGCTTAAAATGTTATTGTATTTTTTGTCCAATGTATTTGTATTTAACCTTTGCTGCCCCTAGTGTTAGCATGCTGTTACTTCCCCATATGCCGCCCGTCCAGGCCCACTATACGGAGCTTGTTGTCCTTCCAGCAGTAGGACCAGCTAAATTTTTTCAGCGATGCGATACAAAATCACAAATGATTTACGATCGTCGGTTGCGCGGCGGCGCACCATGGACAGCTCTCAAACCTTTGGAGATACGGCGCTTTGAAAATCGGGTTATAATGGAGGCTCAACGGAGCTGGATTTAAAAATCGCATCGCTGATGGGGACAGAGGAGGTCTCTACTAGCCAGAGCAATGCTAAAAGGTAAACAGACGGACGGCACGTTCAAATATGGATTAAACTACGATTAGTCTACGCTTATAAGCGTAGATGGCATAGATAGGTCCCAATAGCCTTGCTACGTTTATAAGTGTAGATGGCAATACAATAATTAAGTTCATAAAGTTCATTAACATAAGTATAACTAAATGTATTTGAAATGTAATAAACATTATATTTTTCAGGATTCCAATTAAAAAATAGCAACAAATGATTCAGGATTTCAATTTAAATATATAAACGAATAGCAGATCCACTGCAATGCGTTTTGACCTTGTAGATCAGCTACTTTTTGCCTACGACAGTAATATGCAATGTGGCCCTCTGGAGTGAGTGTGGAAATATAGTGGCCCTCTCCATCGTCAAAGTTGCCTACCCCTGGCCTACGAGAATACTGGCTCACCTGTTGATTTTGACTCCTCTCCTATTCTAGTACCAGATGTGTTGCATGTCCTGTCTACACTTGACCCAAAAAAGTCCTCTGGTCCAGATGGTCTCGACCCTTATTTTCTAAGAATTTCGGCCTTGGTGATTGCACAACCGATCACTGACATTTTTTATTTCTTTATCTACTCAGAGTTTACCAGAAGTGTGGAAACAGGCTCATGTTTCACCACTTCCCAAGGCTGGCGACACCTGTGACGTCAATAATTACAGTCTGGCTTCAGGGCAAAACATAGTACTGTGACAGCATGCCTCAATGTTATTGATGACATCAGGGATGCCCTGGGTTCTAAATCGTTCTGTGCAGCCTTATTCATTGGGCCTCATGCGCCAACCGTTCTTAAGAAGTTATTAAGAGGAAATTTGTTCTTAGACCCACTTAGGAAGTTTTTAAGAAGATTTTGGGATCCCTCAATCTTTTCTTAGCTGTCATTTGTTCGTAGGTAAGAACAGAATCTACGCACACTGTGGAGCACTCTTAGGGTGCCGTTTTCATTCTTAAAGGGGCAGGACACCCCATATCACCTTTTCTAGGATTTTAACAAGTATAAATGTGTAACTTGTCATAGGGAGCAATGATATGATACAATTTCCTCATAGTCTTGTGGACTCAGAGCTTTCTGCTGTTTCTGTAGCTGTTTTGGTGTACTTCCGGTTTTTGGGTGGAAAATAAATCTTTGGCGCCACTCATTACATATTTTATCAGACCGTACGAGGGGTGCAGCGTGACGTAATCGTATTTGCCTTACGGGGCGGAGTCAGTCGAGTGAAACAGCGACAGAAAAGCTGTCCGCCTCAAAAATGCGACTTCTGAAATCAAAATGAAAACTAGGTATTGTAGGAAAAAATAAAATACAGATTCCGCAACTTCATGGTATATTTACCGCTAAATATTATAAGTAGTTTACAAACAAGCCGTCAGAGGTTTGAATCGAGGATCTACTTTTCTCCTCCCGTGTACGGCTCGCCCTGTCCGGCTACGAGCCGTCGCTCGTCACAGCAGCCTCCCTGCTTCCTGGTTTACCTGGCTGAACACAACAACACACTTTTCCTACCACTGCCGCGATGGGACGTTCGTGTTCTTTCTTTGAATGCAAGGCCACCACGGGACTCCATGCCTTCCCCAAGAATCGTGATATAATCGTGTTGTGGTTGAGAGCGATGGGTCGGTCTGTGACCACCACCAACACCATGGGAATGTTCGCTTGTAACAAGCATTTCAGCCCCGAAAGTTACGAGAACTATGGAATATTCCAGATGGGGTTGATTGTCCAAAGTCAGCTACGAGTCAAAGCAGATGCTGTACCGAACGCTGCATATTTTGCCCTGCCTTCAAATTCAGTAAGTTAATTTTGTAACCTTCATTATTTGAGTTGAAGTCATTTCCCCATAAAAAATACACTACACACGTTGTGAGCTGTGCGGGGAACACACGCATGTGAGTTTAGAGACAGATGAAGCAGGGACCCCTTAGCTGAGAGAGAGATGAAGCAAGGACCCCTTAGCTGAGAGAGAAATGAAGCAGGGACCCCCTTGCTCAGAGAGAGAGAGAGAGATAGATGAAGCAGGGACCCCTTAGCTGAGACAGATGAAGCAGGGACCCCTTAGCAGAAAGAGACATGAAGCAGGGACCCCTTAGCTGAGACAGCCTGAGAGAGGCAAACGTTTTTTGTGCTGTGTAAATTCATGTTTATTTGTTTATTTACACATTATCCTTTCTATTAATATGTTGGATTCATATATCTTAGTCCTCAATATAGTAAACGTGACCCTGGGGTCTGTAGCCTACTTGTGATCTCCCCCTGCTCTACACAAACCTCTTTGCAGAAAATAGCTGATCTACAAGCTTACAACACGTTGCCAGAATAACCAGAATGGGTTACCATTGGCTGGGGTACCAAAACGTTCCTATCACAAAGATTTGGTGGCCTCCCAGTGGTAACTCTGAGAACCCCTATCTTGATTTGTCCTGAACCAATGCAAAATATGAGCATGAACAAACGTTTTTGTGAGCTGATTTATGTATTGTATTGTCTTGTCATGTTTTCTATCATTGTCAAAAGTGTCAGCTGATCAGGTATAATTGTATTTACAACAGCCTAAGGCATGCCAGGACATGGGGTGCCAGACAGAACCCACTACCAAGGAGGTTGGGTGCCAAACCTCTCCTAGCACTAGAGATATTGGTTTTCAACACCACAAGAAGCCAGAACGAAGAAGCAAGAGTGAGTTTCATATTGTACCCATACGATACCATATTCATGTTCAAACTAATGTCTTGATTTGTGTGTAATGCCCCTTTGTCTACTGTCATAGCTACTCAAGTCATCTTGCGTGTCAAGGAAAAAGCATCCAGCACTGATCCTGCAATAACACTTGTACAAGGTAGGGCTGGGCCATATCTATCTATCTAATAAATGCAAGTCTGTCTGTACGTCTGTGTGTAATCCACGTAACTCGAGAACCGTTTGCCCCACCGGCTTCAAATTCGACACACGCGTGCCACACCACCACAGGGGGTGCAGTGCCCGATGTCGAGTCGGTCGGACCCACGGTTGTCCAGAACCGCCCCAAAAAGGCCTCTGGCCGGGCTCTGGACAGGGCCCCTGCCCAGGGTCCATATATGGAGCTGGCCTGTTCTGACACCATGCTGACGTCTGCATATACTCCATATTTGGGTATGCCTGACAAATAACTCCATATATGGGCATAAAAGGGACACAGACATAATATCTGGGTGGGGCATGCATTTCCAACTTGCATAATTCGAAGTAGGCCAGTGCCCAACGGGCCTCGATATTATGGGCCACTGCTGTGTCTGTCTGTCTGTCTGTCTGTCTGTCTGTCTGTCTGTCTGTCTGTCTGTCTGCCTGCCTGCCTGCCTGTCTGTGTCTCTAATTTTAACTTCTGGGTCCAAAATGAACTGGAGATTATCTTTGTACCCTGGTGGTGTGCAGTTTTCATTTTTCATATACTGGTAAATATGAATGAAGGCAACGTTTCACTCTTTCTAATGTTGGACTTTAATCTTGTATTAGTTCTACCGCTGGCAGCCTCCACTCCAATTTCGACTCCAGCCTCCAGTTCCGACCTCTCTTCACTTGCCTCTCCTGCCAAAAGGCCAAGAACAGAGGACGACCCTGACTATCGGCTAGAGGAGACGGGCTCTTCAGCTTACAATGACAGGTAGGTCTCAATATTAGTAGTATAGTATCATTTCACTTTTCATGGAGCAATGACATGTTTTACTTGGGGGTCATCAATATGTCCATACACAGACAAATGTGTCCGTGCCATGGCAAGACTTCTTTGAAGAAATCTTTAGATTTATACACGTTATAATGTTCTTATTTTGATCACAAGACTCAATTACTGAGTGTTCTCGGAATATGTATTTTGAGCAATTGTTTTTTAACTTTTTATTTGCAAGGACCCTCTTAATTCAGACCTGTAATAGGGCTAGCTCTTTATGTGTTTGTCCACTCATTTTGTATGTCCATGGCAAAATTAAAATTTTGACAATGTCCACCCCATGCCACCATGGCGATGATCCTAGCCGCAATTTGCAACTCTAGATTTATTTTATAATGGGATGAATCTAGAGTTGCAATACCCTCCATTGATTCCCCATTCATCCAATTTGCTTTTGCGACCTGCTTGTATTAACCCATGTAGACCTGAGGAAGATTCTACAGATGCCTTCTAAATTCTGACATTTTCATGTCAAGGACCCCCCCAAAAAAGATGCAATTGGCCGCCGACCCCCATGTGAAAATATGTTGTTCCAGCCAGGTACTCCCCAGAGGCAAAGATTTGAGTTAACATTTGCTGTGAAAGAATATATATTAAAGATTTTTCAAAAATGGCAGATCTACAAGCTCGTAGCGCGGCACCAAGTGCCACGATATGAGCTTGTAGATCTGCCATTTTCAATAGCTAAAGTATAACCTAATGCTTAAAACACCAAAAGGGGTTCCCGTCCAGAATGGGTTAAACGACCAACATTGCAGCTCTTAGGCCAAGCTTGAATAATCTGCCAAGCTTTTGTTTCATAAAAATCCACCGTAGACATGTTATGGGCTATTTTCTGTCAAGACATTATGTGCAAGTGTTGGAGTTTGGAAGCACTTGTCGAAGTCACTGAACGGCCCTGTGTACCACCTGTTTCGAATTTGCACATAATGCAGGAGGCAGCAGCGCGACCCGTTAATAAAAACGAGTGCTTCCAAACTCCAACACTTAGAAAAGAATCACCTGCACAGAATTTCTTGACAGAAAGTAGCTCATAACATGTCTACGGTGGATTTTTATGAAACAAAAGCTTGGCAGATTGAAAGAGGATAATTCAAGCTTGGCCTAGAGCTGCAATGTTGGTGAGTCGTTTAATACAAGCAGGTCGCAAAAGCAAATTGGATGAATGGGGACTTTGGGGAGTCAATGGAGCGTATTTGCAACTCTAGATTCATCCCATTGTAAAAAAATCTAGAGTTTCAAATTGCGGCTAGTGATGACCCCTGGTTTCACTTCATTCTAAACCTTCACCGTACAATCATGATTTTCCTTGACACTGCCACAATGTATCTTTTCTATAGCACAATAACAGATACTCCACCTCAGACGATGAGAAAATTCATTGTTTATGAAGAGAACTTGATGGAGCTGTTCAGGAAATGCCCTGTCTGCTCAAGATCATGTACTCCGAGGACCAGGACGGTGGGAACATTGCTGCATGTGGAGCAAAAGTGTGGTCACTGTGATTATCACTACCAGTGGGACAGTCAGCCATATGCCCAAAACATACCGGCTGGAAACCTACAGCTGGCTGCAGCAGTGCTTTTCACTGGGTCGTCCTTCTTAAAAGTGGAAAAGGTGAGAGCAGTTTTGTTATTACTATTATTTTAAATATGTATGTGCTGTGGTCAGTCATATTTGTTGTGGTCAGTCATATTTGGTGTGTGTGTGTGTGTGTGTGCGCGTGCGTGTGCGTGTGTCTGTAGTTCATGAAGGCATTTCACATCGTGGGGATTTGCCATACGACGTACCTCAAGCACCAGAGAAAGTTTCTCTTTCCAGCCATCAACTGGCATTGGGCAGAAGAGCAGAGGCACATCATTAGAGAGGCCATTGCCAGAGGGGATGTTATTCTTGGAGGGGACATGCGCTGTGACTCTCCTGGTATGTACTGTACATTATAGTGACCAACGTTTTGTTTGTTTTTATGTATATTTATTTTTTAAAGATCAACCGTCCCCTCCCTCCCCCAGGATACTGTGCCAAATATGGGACCTACAGCGTAATGGATCTTCGTGCCAACAAGATGATTGACGTTCAACTGATTCAGGTAAAGGTTTACTGTTACAATGTACAATACCCTGAAGAAGGCAACTTGTTTGTCGAAACGTTGGTAACCCAATGAAGTATTTTTAGCATCGTGACTACGAGCTGTGCGACCTCTCCTTTCTATTTTAAACATGTACATGCATAACATTTTTCATCTGTCATTACAGTTGGAAAGTTATTTGTCATTTTGTATTTGATTTGTAATTTCAGAGCAATGAGGTTGGAAATAGCGCACGGATGGAGAAGGAGGGTCTTATAAGGAGTCTTGACCACCTGAAAAAGAATGGGATGAGCACTATTAAAAGAATCGTTACTGACAGGCATTCAGGAGTTCAGAAGTTCCTCAAATCGAAGCCCGAGATAGACCACCGCTTCGATCCATGGCACATGGGAAAAGGTATCCATAATTTGCTTATATTTATCAAATTTCTCATGCCCCTGGCAGGTAAATAAAACTTCCCGGGCAAGTACAGTTTGCTTTGCTTTCAGGTTGTGCTTTTTTTAGAGGGGATGCAACTGTCTGTAAACACAACACAAGTCTTCTGGTCTGTACAATGTAAAATAAGAGCACTGTGTCTATACATACTGTGGGGTCTCTATACGGGCCCGCCAGCCAGGTAAGCGCCTCCACACCAGAGAGAGGCAGGTAGAGGGAGGCGGGGCGCCGCGACAGCCGCTGGGACGAATCATAGAGGACCGCTACGTACCGGTCTCGATCCTAAATCAGGCCAACGCCTTCACACCTGCGGGCCGGGTATAAAAGCGGCCACCTCCCTCCATTCACCGCTTGTCCTCTCTGTGTGTGCACGCATATAGGCGTCTGGCGGTAAGAGATCTCACAGACAATTCCCTCTCTAAATAATGCCATATATTGTGACTGTATAATCATGCTTCTCTCGCCCCCCCGCAGGCATTCGACTGGCTCGACACGGTCTCAGGAGAGACTGAGTAACATAAAGGAAATACAGGAAAAGACGGTGATGACTGGCAAGCGCCACCGCGGATAGGAACCCCCCCCGTTCTGCCCTGGAATAATCAGTGACTATAACCATCCGTAGGGTTTCTCCTTTGCAACCCTGCGGAATTGACTCGGCCGCCGGCCCGAGAGTCCTAACAGGAAGAAAAACCTTTGTTATACTAAATCTCTATCTTCACCGCCCGGACCTTCCGGCCCCTGGAGAAGAAGAGAAATAGAGACTTTCAGTTGTAGTTTCGCATATAAGCGAATCCTCACCTCCTATCCGCCTTTCCTGGTACAATCACTTCTAAATAAAATACAGCCTACGGGCAAATCTCTCTCTCTTGTCTTGGTCTTGGGTCAAAGTGCGACACATGGTGGAGAACATGTGGGTACTACACTGATCCCAACCAACACAACAGAAAAGAAAAAAACAGTATAATGGAATACGCTCAAGCGCTCACCGCTCTCCTAAAGAGCCAGGCTGAGCTACAAGCCGTCGTACAAGAGTTGGCCAACCACACAATCAGAGAGAGAAACGCCACTAGAGCACCGGGCGATGTATTGACCAAATTATGTCCCACCGATGACGTTGAATCTTATCTTGAACAGTTTGAGCGCATGGCTGCCCGTGAACGCTGGCTGGTAGTTGACTGGGGGTCCGTAATAGCCCCTTTCCTCACAGGCGAAGCCCAACGTGTCTGTGCAGACCTGCCCTTGGCAGACGCCCGCGATTTTAGAAAATTAAAAGACGCGATCTTAGCCAGCCAGGGTCACAGTCTCCCCGCTAGGGCACAGCGCTTCCACCGGTGGAACTACCAGGCAAACCAGCCCCCCCGCCCGATGGCAAGGGCCCTTTGAAATTATGGAGCAAACAAGCCCGGTAAATTACAAAATCAGCCAACCTGGCAAGAGGAAAGGACAGCAAATATATCATGTGAACCTACTAAAAAAATGGCATGCTGCCGCTCCTCTACCAACACAGGCGCTGTTTTCCGCTGGCAACACGCACGTCGTCCCTCCCGTGCCCGTGGGGACGGATCTGACACCGGCCCAACGACAGGACTTAAACGAGATGTTGCTACGCAACAAGGACCGCTTCTCGGAGCTACCTGGACGCACGCACGTCATCAAACATGACATCCACACTGCCCCGGGGAAGGTAGTGAGACAGCGACCGTATCGCATCCCGGAGGCGCGCCGAGAGGCGATAAAAAATGAGGTACAATCGATGCTGAAATTAGGGGTTATCGAGGAATCCCACAGCCCGTGGTCGAGCCCCATAGTAGTCGTGCCAAAGCCTGATGGCACGCTCAGGTTTTGTAACGACTTTAGAAAGTTGAATGAAATATCGGACTTTGATAATTATCCTATGCAACGGGTCGATGAATTAATTGAGCGCCTGGGCCCCGCCCGATTTATTTCCACCCTTGACCTAACCAAAGGATACTGGCAGATTCCATTGACAGAGCGCGCCAAGGAAAAGACGGCATTCGTAACACCGGAGGGGCTGTTCCAGTACACCGTCATGCCGTTCGGAGTACATGGCGCCCCGGCGACGTTCCAGAGACTCATGGACAGGGTACTGCGGCCCCACCACACCTACGCAGCCGCCTACTTGGATGACGTCATCATCCACTCCACCGATTGGGAGCAACACATCGCACACCTCGAGGCCGTCATGGCTGCGCTACGCGGCGCAGGCCTCACGGCCAATGCGAAAAAGTGCCGGCTCGCACTCCGCGAGACGGACTATCTCGGCTACACGGTGGGGAGAGGATGTATAAAACCCCAGACCAAGAAACTGGACAGAATCAAGGACTGGCCACAGCCGCGCACGAAAAAGCAGGTTAAGTCATTTCTTGGACTCATATCGTATTACCAAAAATTAGGGCCGGGACTTTAACGCGTTAATTGAGATTAATTAACTACAGAAAAATTAACGCGTTAAAAAAATTAACGCATTTTAATCGCACTATTTTTTTCACCGCGGAACGTTGTCACTGGACAGTTTTCAGATGGACCGGCGCACCACCCAGTTCACCGAGTGAAGTGTCCGTTGTTACAGGGAGTGGAAACCACCCCCCTTTAGAATGGTATGCCCCAGCAGCATTGGGGGAACAATAACACCACCAGACAGTTCACCAGACCGGGGGAAGCCGCTGAGATCACTTTGCTTGTCCCCGTGGATTGGAAATAGGATTTAAAAGGCTATCCGATGATAGCGTGGATTACAGCACAGTTGTGTGCAATTATTCAATAAAGAATTTGCATATCACCGAAGACCGCACCTCGTCAAGCCTCCAGTATCGGCTCGATGCGAAACATGTTGCATGTTGCCTAGCCTGGAAGCTAACGTCAACAACAGTAGCTCTGGTCCTTAGCGTAGTTAGGACTCAGGAGGAGTTCTATGGTACTTAATTTGATCCTTTCCCCTCACACCCACGGAAGTGCAGGCTGTGCAGCCCCTCGTTTTTAGCACAAAAAAATATGTGAAAGCCTACTTTCCTCCTTCTAACACTATGGATCAGAGCTAACGTTATTCCAACTACCAGTAGCAATTCAAGGACCCGACCAGATGACATGGTTTCTAACTAAACGGTTATGGCCAAATAAAATGTAAAATCTGTTAATGGCTGTTACTGTATGTCCACGGAAGAAACACAGAGGTGCTTTCTTATGGTCATGTCACATATTTGCTGCACCAAGCCCCCCCCCCCAACCCTGTGGAATGCATTCCCCAAACTCTCAGAAACATGCCCCCACCATCCAAACCTTCAATATTGCTTTCCCCAGCTATTTCATCTATTTAATTCCTTAGTGTTTTTCCTCTAATAAAGTTGTTTTTGATTTATCATGTCCCCCTTGTAAAGCATTTTTGGGTACTCAGAAAAGCTCTATATAAATTATTAAATTTGAGATATTATTATAATTTATTACCCCTATTATTACTACAAAAACAATGTTTTATTGCTTAAACTTATGTATTCACTATTCATTGATTCACTAGTATACCAAAATCCATTTAAAAAAATAGCTTTCTCACTGTTCTCGGGTCAAATAATGATATGCGATTAAAATGCGATTAATCGAGATTAATTAACTACAAAGCCTCTGATTAATTAGATTACAAATTTTAATCGAGTCCCAGCTCTACCAAAAATTCATTAACCGATATTCTACCATTGCAGCTCCACTATACGAGTTGACGCGCCAGAGGGCGCCGTGTCACGTGAAGTGGTCTCCCGAAGCAGAGACCGCCTTCAGGTTGCTGAAAACGGCGCTCTGCGAGAAGCCCGTATTAATAACCCCCGACTTTAAGAAGCCTTTTCTCCTCCACACCGACGCCTCGTCCACAGGCATAGGTGCGGTCCTGGCGCAGGTAATCAACGGCGAGGAGCATCCCGTCACCTTCGTCAGTAGGAAGCTACAGAAACACGAGAGGAACTATGCTACCGTAGAGAAGGAATGCCTCGCCATTAAGTGGGCAATCCACCACCTACGCTACTACTTGTGGGGCAGACAGTTTACTCTCATCACAGATCACGCACCGTTAAAGTGGATGGCCACGAGCAAAGACAAAAACGCCAGGGTAACTAGGTGGTTCCTCGACCTACAAAGCTACACGTTTAAGGTGGAGCACCGGCCGGGAAAACAGATACCCCACGCTGACGCACTGTCCCGGCTTCATGAAGATGAGGCTGAAGTTCCCCGCTCAGGCGTTGAACTTAGAGGGGGGATATGTGGGGTCTCTATACGGGCCCGCCAGCCAGGTAAGCGCCTCCACACCGGAGAGAGGCAGGTAGAGGGAGGCGGGGCGCCGCGACAGCCGCTGGGACGAATCATAGAGGACCGCTACGTACCGGTCTCGATCCTAAATCAGGCCAACGCCTTCACACCTGCGGGCCGGGTATAAAAGCGGCCACCTCCCTCCATTCACCGCTTGTCCTCTCTGTGTGTGCACGCATATAGGCGTCTGGCGGTAAGAGATCTCACAGACAATTCCCTCTCTAAATAATGCCATATATTGTGACTGTATAATCATGCTTCTCTCGCGCCCCCCGCAGGCATTCGACTGGCTCGACACGGTCTCAGGAGAGACTGAGTAACATAAAGGAAATACAGGAAAAGACGGTGATGACTGGCAAGCGCCACCGCGGATAGGAACCCCCCCCGTTCTGCCCTGGAATAATCAGTGACTATAACCATCCGTAGGGTTTCTCCTTTGCAACCCTGCGGAATTGACTCGGCCTCCGGCCCGAGAGTCCTAACAGGAAGAAAAACCTTTGTTATACTAAATCTCTATCTTCACCGCCCGGACCTTCCGGCCCCTGGAGAAGAAGAGAAATAGAGACTTTCAGTTGTAGTTTCGCATATAAGCGAATCCTCACCTCCTATCCGCCTTTCCTGGTACAATCACTTCTAAATAAAATACAGCCTACGGGCAAATCTCTCTCTCTTGTCTTGGTCTTGGGTCAAAGTGCGACAATACCCATAGTCCCATAGTCATATTCTTAGCTAGTATGTCGGTATTTGGCATACAAATTGACATGTAACATTTTTTTAATCAAGAAGAAAAAGTGCTAAATTGAACTGGCAAGACCTTTTGGGCAAGTAGATCATGACCTGAACTTGCCACAGCTGAAATACGTGACAATCGTGTAGACAATCCCATAATGTCAGTGTCCGTATGTAAATCGTTGCAGTTTATTTATTATCAGAGTTCAACCTAGCGGTGTTCTGTATTTTATGTCTAGGAGTTGGCAAGAAAATCGATGCTCTTGCAAAAACGAGGGGTTGCAAAGAAGTTGGCCCCTGGAAGAAAGGGGTGGTCAACCATATGTATTGGTGTGGCTCCTCATCATCATCTGGGCGAGAGATTGTAGCCAAATGGAAGTCAGTGGCAAATCATGTGCAGGATGTTCACTCGCACGACAATGAGGACTTTCCAGAATGCCTGCATTTGCCTCTTGTGGGTGACCAGGCCAGACACTGGCTCAAACCAAGTATGTCCCAAATGATTTGATGTAACATTGGCAATTAATTTTATTTACACAAACTGATGGTAACATAAATTACATATTATTTAGTTTTTCTGTGTTGCAACTATTACTATCCTTTGAGCCTTTCTGAACTAATCTTGATAAAAATCTCGCATACTGTACTACACCTGAGCCAAGTTATCCTAATGTGTGGCAGGTACGGCTGCATGCGAAAAGTTGACTGATATCATCAAGGCCCCCAGGCTGTTGAAGGATATGGAGAAGATGAGCACTGACTTCCAGACCTCCTCAATCGAGTCCTATCACTCGGTCATACTGAAGTTTGCCCCCAAAAGTGTCGCTTTTTCATTCATCGGGATGATGTGCAGGTATAGTTTATTAGTGGGCAACCAGACTATAATAATTCTAATCCTAAACTTTGATACTCTACTTGTCCCACAGTTTTGATGGCGTCGGGAATGGTGTGCTTGTATTTTGCTAAGAGAAATGTTGTATAGTTTAATTGATATAAATTTTTAACCATCTGCCTCCATCTCACCGTGTTTCCTCTTCTCTCACACCAACTAACTTCATGTCCTCTTTCACTACATCCATAAATCTCCTCTTTGGTCTTCCTCTAGGCCTCCTGCCTGGCAGTTCCAACCTCGACATCCTTCTAACGATATACTCCTGTACATGTCCAAACCATCTCAGACTGGCCTCTCTGGCTTTATCTCCAAAACATCTGACATGCGCTGTCCCTCTGATGTTCCTGAGAACCTCAACATTTTACTCTGTTACCTCCACCTCTAGTCTGCTTCCTGCCTTTTTGACAGTGCAACTGTCTCTAAACCATACAACACCTTCCCTTACATTACATAGCGTCCCTATTTGTACATGTAATTCAACACAAGACATCATTGTTTTCCAATTACGGTAGTCATTAGTCATATATTACAACAGCATTGTAAGCTACTAGCTCTCAACACGTCTCAACGCTTGTTCTGTAGCTCAGCTATTCGACAAAGATTTGGAATAACATTTTCGATATGCAAGACATTGTGAAAATGTGTTTTACATCGCAACTAATGCACTCCTTATCCTTTTTTAGAACTCAGTTGGCAGCCGTTCACTACAATGAGAACTCCAAGCGGATTCAAGCAACAACCAGGGAGGGCGAGCTCAGATGGCACATTCTCTACCCACGGTACAAGCGGGGGGACTACTCAGTGCGACCCTTGAAAACCAATCCCACATTTAGTAAGTTTTTGTATTTTCATAGTGACAAAACTATCAACCCCTCATATTAGATATTGCAAATTTTCACATTATCTTTCTCCTACTGCAGAATATGTTGACGAGCTGCAAGACCTGGTGTTTGATGCTGTGCTGGACCAGCCTGAGACTTACCAGGACTTCCTCAGACAGATCCCGGTTCCTGCTGACCTGTGTTCACAGTTTTACCAACCAGACAAGCAAGAGGCTGTGGCTCGACACACATCACGATTTTTTCTTTCAAATAACTAAGATGATATTTTTGGTCATGTTGATGTGCATTTTCAAACATGCATGCATTACTTAGTAAACGTGAACTTTGGTGCTGTACTTCTGTCTGTTCTTTTTTTTCTCTCTACACCTGTGGTTTTCAACCAGTGGTCTGTGGACCACCAGTGATCCTTGATGTTCCAGGTAATCTAACTGTTGAGTGTACCATGAAAACCGAAAGGACCCCAAAGGGTCTAATTGGTTTCATGTTACGCTCTCGTGAGTTGCATTACTTTACAAGAAGTCTACACAATTAGAGAATGTAGAATAATTGTTATTTTGATCATTTGCCTGTTCTCTCCTATGGTTCCACATCAATACAGCATAGAATAAGAAATCTTATCCAATGACATCAAAACATTCTTTAGTTTTGGGTTTTGGGTCACTTTGCACCTTGACCGTTGTGAGCTTGTACATCTGCTATTTTCTGCTAATGTCAGAAGTCACTGCAGATTGGGGTAACTTCAGTGCCTCCTGCCTGTCAGGGAGAAACCACCTAACTCCAAAATGTTCATTTATCTGGAAATTAAAAATATACATTTTCCAGAAAATAAAGAAAACCTTATATTTTTAAAACAGTGCAATACTGCCTCATCAACATTGGTATTGTGACTTTATATATTGTCAATTACTGTTTTAGCAGGCAGTTTGAAACGCCTTTTAATTACTTTATTTTTTTAACCAACACACAGACGTAAAGGGTGTTCAATAGAATTGATTTATGAAAAAAGAAAATCAAAAACCTAAAATGGAATTAGGTGGTTTGCACTGGTTTCCTCCGGACAGCAACAATATGAAATATTGAAATATATTACTTTACAAACTTCACTAGTGTGGGAACGTATTCTACCAATAAAAAACAGGAATACTTATTTAGTAAAGTAAACATTGCTGGAGAGCAACTTTTATTCAAAGCCAAGGGGGGGCAAAAATCCCTTGTATGGTGAACCAGGAGCATTGGGGAATTCCTGTCTCACCCGGGTCACCACACAGGATGGGAGGACAACTCGGACTTTGTCGCCCAGGTACCCCCAACACCAACGGACGAAGTTCCGATACCCCAGGTGCCTGTAACAACTGCAGAAATGATCTGGTGTTAAATTACTATTTGTAATGGAATACTAGTAGTCTTCCATTGACTACAATATTACACTGAATAAATCTTTGACGGGCACACATGTACTAACTTGTTTAAAATGGGGTCTTCCATTGGTCCATGCTGATGCAGGTATTGGCCATACGCTGCCTGCAGCACAAAAGGGTTCAGTGCTACAGGTGAAAATCCTGGGTGGACAGTCATGCACTGCACCCCCCCAACCTGATCGCATCTGAACATGACCTGTATTTGGAAAGACATGTTTAGTGATTCATAAAATACTAGTGTCTAGTGATACATTTCAATTACTTATCATAATACAAAATGAGTTTGTCTATTTATACTGCAAACATGTATCGACTATGTTGATAGTACAGGTCATGGTATAGGTGGCTGGCCAATATGTGATGCTTTAGTGCATGGGTCGGCAACCTTTTTGACATGTTTTTATTTCCTGATGGTGTGTCATATCAACATGAAGTGGCATCACATTCAAATTCAAAAAGTAATATTTCCAACTGATTTTGATTTTCTAAAAGGCAATACATGTAACATGACATTTATTTTTTATCCTTTAGAAATATTTTCTTTCACTTCAGGATGTAGCCTAATGATCATTTGCATCAGAGCAATAACCCACATAGATCCCAGAAAGAAGTCAGGATGTACTTTATAAATGTGAGTGTAATATATATATATATATATATATATATATATATATATATATATATAAACCTTATTACACTTATGCCAATGATCACCCCCCTCCACTGTGCCAATGTTGGCTCTCCATAGTCATAGACAAATAAGGGGACCATACCTTGGCCACCTCTCTGCAGCAGACGTTTTCCTTTGGGGACAGTATCTCACAATGCCCACATGTGCACCTGTTGGAACAGATACGGTTACTAGATCAACGTGACGTTCATTTTCCAAGTGATTATATCGGTATTTTTATGAGTAGTACGAAATAGTTGGGCAAAGTTGTGTATATATTTACCAATCTGTGTCACCCATCCGATGATCCGCTGCCATAGCTTCACCTCCGACGGCTCCATCGTCGGCTTCCATAGCTGCTGGGCCAGGGCCGCCAGAAGCCATGGGCTCAAATTGGTAGGGCAGTGGTGGACCTGTTGCCCCACTCACTTGATTCCCGTGACCGGGAGATTCTGGGGGGGAGAAATCTTCCACCTCAGGCTCATCTGAATCTTCTCCGGGTGACTGGGGGGGTGAAAAGTCTTCGACTTCTAATGATCCGTCGGTGCTAACTGCGGTTCGGACTGATTCTGTGTCACTATCCATTGCGAGCAACAATAATAATAATAAATACTGGTGTGAACGTGACGTGTGTGAGAGACTGTGTGTGTGTTTGAGAGAGATGGAGAGGGGATGAGCGTGGTGGGTGTGTCTGTAGGTGTATCAATTCAATTAAATTCAAAGGGCTTTATTGGCATGAGAAAACATACGTTTACATTGCCAAAGCAGAAAGAACAATACAGCACTACAATCAAAACAAAAATGATGTACATTTGAAAGTCAGAATCTTCAATATTCATATCTTCATATTTGTCTCCCTTGTGGGAGACAAGTGACCGCGGACCCCCACCTGGGCACGAGACCGACGGGAGCGCGTCCGGGACGGCGGCCCGGTTCGAACGAGATTCCCCCCGTGCGAAACGGACGAGGGACGGCCGAGATAGGGCCGGGGACCCCCGCGGACCCCCTCCGCAGACCCCCGGCGGACCCCCGGCCCTATGGAGGGGCCGGGAGCTCTGGGGCTCCGGTCCCCTGTCCCCTGGCCGCGAGGCCAGAGACCCAGACATCCATGACTCCCAGGGGCGAAACTCTGTTTCGACGAGGATCCGTTTTGGTGTAGAAGAGTGGCGCGAGTCCCTGGCAGAGCCTGGAAGTCTGTCGTAGCCCAGCAGGTCTATCAGTCTAGCCGAAGAGAGTGCCTCACAGCACGGGAGGAGAAAATAAAGTGCCTGGATACGATCTCTGACGGCTTGTTTGTATAACAACTTATATTTTTTAGCGGTAAATATACCATGAAGTTGCGGAATCTGTATTATTTTTTTCCCTACAATACTAGTTTTCATTTTGATTTCAGAAGTCGCATTTTCGAGGCGGACAGCTTTCGGTAGTACATTTAGAAATTAGTATGCACGTTCGACTCCGCCCCCTCCCCCAGAACCACACCTACATTTCAGGTTTGTTTTCGTTTGTCAATTCTGAGCAAAAAGAAAAGAGGGGGGGTGTCCTGAACCTTTAAGTGCAATCTGAAAACAAAGGAAAAACAGCGCCATCTGCATGATGCTCAAAGTTTGGTCTGAGGACCTCAAGGGGTCCTTGAGGAAGTTCCAGGCAGTCCACAGCAAAATATGGAACATTTTACCACTTTAATCCCATTTTATACTTTGAAAATAGCCAATCTACAAGCTCACAAACACGTCCCATTACTGCCCATTTTGAGCTTGTAGATCGGCTATTTTCAAAACATTTTGATAAACATTTCCCTAGCAGAAAATATTTTCATATGGGGGTCTGCAGAATGCATGTCAATGTGGGGGTCCTTGACATGAAAATGTTTGAGAACCACTGGTTTAGAGTTCACAACCCAACCCAAACAAACGAATCATACCCACCACATAACCCCCCCATATACCGACAGCCACCACCTCCATTTTCCTGTAAGCTTCCTACCTGCAAGCCCCCCTATCCCACCATATCACCATCAACACTATATCCACTACTACTACTTCTGAACATGACATGGCTAATATGCTAATTTCAGCAAATTTACATCGATGTCTAGTGGTGAAAGTTGACTATTGTGAGATAAATAATAAAATACATTCATAAATATTAAAATGTTGAAAATATTAACATTTCTGTTCACTTCAGTACCTCCACAGTACTATTGATTTTTAATGTTTGGAGTCTGGTGTTTCACCATATTTAGACTTTAGTTTAGGTATTCTTGACTTCACTCAACTTTATTTCTGTGTGTGAGGTCCTGTGATTTCTGTGTGCTGCAATCACACACAGGTGTGACTGCAGGCAAGGCCATGGAGTCATGCAAAACCACACCCACCTGGGTGAACACAGGTAGGAAAGTGAATTCCCAATGCCTTATATGGGATTGGTGGGGCGGTTCCCTATGGTAATTAGGATGCTAATTAGGATATGTGGGGCGTCTACCTATGATAATTTGAATGAACTGGCGCACCCCTTCAAGTTACGAGGATTTGGATTCATCATCATAAGAACATGCTTACGAACAATTCTGCCTACTTAATAACGTTTCATGAATCTGACTGGACTTCTCTTAGGAATTCACTTAGGAAGAAATGTAAGAGGAAAAGTTAGGAACTTATTGGCGCATGAGGCCCATTGACCTTAGCAAGGCATTTGACACCGTGGACCACCAGGTCTTGCTAAATGTCCTCTCGAATACTGGTTCAAAAGCTACTTATTTGGCCGCACACAGTGTGTTAAATTTGGTGATACACTGTCTGACTCTATCACCCTGGAGAAAGGAGTCCCTCAAGGTTCCATTCTAGGACCTTTGCTTTTTCTGCTGTATGTAAACCATATTTGTAGTCAATCTAAGCATAGTAGGTATCATATGTATGCAGATGACACAATTCTGTATTCCTGTGCCCCCTCACTTGATGTGGCAGTGTCAAACTTGGCCTCTGACTTTGTCTCATTGCAGCATGAACTGCTAAACAGCAAACTGCTACTAAATGGCCACAAAACCAAGGCCATGCTATTTTCTCCATTCATATCTTCATATTTGTCTCCCTTGTGGGAGACAAGTGACCGCGGACCCCCACCTGGGCACGAGACCGACGGGAGCGCGTCCGGGACGGCGGCCCGGTTCGAACGAGATTCCCCCCGTGCGAAACGGACGAGGGACGGCCGAGATAGGGCCGGGGACCCCCGCGGACCCCCTCCGCAGACCCCCGGCCCTATGGAGGGGCTGGGAGCTCTGGGGCTCCGGTCCCCTGTCCCCTGGCCGCGAGGCCAGAGACCCAGACATCCATGACTCCCAGGGGCGAAACTCTGTTTCGACGAGGCTCCGTTTTGGTGTAGAAGAGTGGCGCGAGTCCCTGGCAGAGCCTGGAAGTCTGTCGTAGCCCAGCAGGTCTATCAGTCTAGCCGAAGAGAGTGCCTCACAGCACGGGAGGAGAAAATAAAGTGCCTGGATACGATCTCTGACGGCTTGTTTGTATAACAACTTGTATTTTTTAGCGGTAAATATACCATGAAGTTGCGGAATCTGTATTATTTTTTTCCCTACAATACTAGTTTTCATTTTGATTTCAGAAGTCGCATTTTCGAGGCGGACAGCTTTCGGTAGTACATTTAGAAATTAGTATGCACGCTCGACTCCGCCCCCTCCCCCAGAACCACACCTACATTTCAGGTTTGTTTTCGTTTGTCAATTCTGAGCAAAAAGAAAAGAGGGGGGGTGTCCTGAACCTTTAAGTGCAATCTGAAAACAAAGGAAAAACAGCGCCATCTGCATGATGCTCAAAGTTTGGTCTGAGGACCTCAAGGGGTCCTTGAGGAAGTTCCAGGCAGTCCACAGCAAAATATGGAACATTTTACCACTTTAATCCCATTTTATACTTTGAAAATAGCCAATCTACAAGCTCACAAACACGTCCCATTACTGCCCATTTTGAGCTTGTAGATCGGCTATTTTCAAAACATTTTGATAAACATTTCCCTAGCAGAAAATATTTTCATATGGGGGTCTGCAGAATGCATGTCAATGTGGGGGTCCTTGACATGAAAATGTTTGAGAACCACTGGTTTAGAGTTCACAACCCAACCCAAACAAACGAATCATACCCACCACATAACCCCCCCATATACCGACAGCCACCACCTCCATTTTCCTGTAAGCTTCCTACCTGCAAGCCCCCCTATCCCACCCTTTGCACCACCATATCACCATCAACACTATATCCACTACTACTACTTCTGAACATGACATGGCTAATATGCTAATTTCAGCAAATTTACATCGATGTCTAGTGGTGAAAGTTGACTATTGTGAGATAAATAATAAAATACATTCATAAATATTAAAATGTTGAAAATATTAACATTTCTGTTCACTTCAGTACCTCCACAGTACTATTGATTTTTAATGTTTGGAGTCTGGTGTTTCACCATATTTAGACTTTAGTTTAGGTATTCTTGACTTCACTCAACTTTATTTCTGTGTGTGAGGTCCTGTGATTTCTGTGTGCTGCAATCACACACAGGTGTGACTGCAGGCAAGGCCATGGAGTCATGCAAAACCACACCCACCTGGGTGAACACAGGTAGGAAAGTGAATTCCCAATGCCTTATATGGGATTGGTGGGGCGGTTCCCTATGGTAATTAGGATGCTAATTAGGATATGTGGGGCGTCTACCTATGATAATTTGAATGAACTGGCGCACCCCTTCAAGTTACGAGGATTTGGATTCATCATCATAAGAACATGCTTACGAACAATTCTGCCTACTTAATAACGTTTCATGAATCTGACTGGACTTCTCTTAGGAATTCACTTAGGAAGAAATGTAAGAGGAAAAGTTAGGAACTTATTGGCGCATGAGGCCCATTGACCTTAGCAAGGCATTTGACACCGTGGACCACCAGGTCTTGCTAAATGTCCTCTCGAATACTGGTTCAAAAGCTACTTATTTGGCCGCACACAGTGTGTTAAATTTGGTGATACACTGTCTGACTCTATCACCCTGGAGAAAGGAGTCCCTCAAGGTTCCATTCTAGGACCTTTGCTTTTTCTGCTGTATGTAAACCATATTTGTAGTCAATCTAAGCATAGTAGGTATCATATGTATGCAGATGACACAATTCTGTATTCCTGTGCCCCCTCACTTGATGTGGCAGTGTCAAACTTGGCCTCTGACTTTGTCTCATTGCAGCATGAACTGCTAAACAGCAAACTGCTACTAAATGGCCACAAAACCAAGGCCATGCTATTTTCTCCAAATAGCCTAGTCAATGGGCCTCATGCGCCAATAAGTTCCTAACTTTTCCTCTTACATTTCTTCCTAAGTGAATTCCTAAGAGAAGTCCAGTCAGATTCATGAAACGTTCTTAAGTAGGCAGAATTGTTCGTAAGCATGTTCTTATGATGATGAATCCAAATCCTTGTAACTTGAAGGGGTGTGCCAGTTCATTCAAATTATCATAGGTAGACGCCCCCCATATCCTAATTAGCATCCTAATTACCATAGGGAACCGCCCCACCAATCCCATATAAGGCATTGGGAATTCACTTTCCTACCTGTGTTCACCCAGGTGGGTGTAGTTTTGCATGACTCCATGGCCTTGCCTGCAGTCACACCTGTGTGTGATTGCAGCTCACAGGATAGAAATAAAGTTGAGTGAAGTCAAGAATACCTAAACTAAAGTCTAAATATGGTGGAACACCAGACTCCAAACAAAAAATCAATAATACTGTGGAGGTACTGAAGTGAACAGAAATTTTCACATTTTCAATATTTCAATATTTTCAATATTCATGAATGTATTTTATTATTTATCTCACAATAGTCAACTGGGGGGGGGGGGGTGATGGCGGGGGGGGGTTTATGTGGTGGGTATGGTGCGTTTGTTTGGGTTGGGTTGTGAACTCTAAACCAGTGGTTCTCAAACATTTTCATGTCAAGGACCCCCAAATTGACATGCATTCTGCAGACCCCCATATGAAAATATTTTCTGCTAGGGTAATGTTTTGAAGATTTATCAAAATGTTTTGAAAATAGCCGATCTACAAGCTCAAAATGGGCCGTAATGGGACGCGTTTGTGAGCTTGTAGATTGGCTATTTTCAAAGTATAAAATGGGATTAAAGTGGTAAAATATTCCATATTTTGCTGTGGACTGCCTGGAACGTCCTCAAGGACCCCTTGAGGTCCTCAGACCAAACTTTGAGCATCATGCAGATGGCGCTGTTTTCCCTTTATGTTTTCAGATTGCACTTAAGAACGAAAAAGGCACCCTAAGAGTGCTCCACAGTGTGCGTAGATTCTGTTCTTACCTACGAACAAATCACAGCTAAGAAAAGATTGAGGGATCCCAAAACCTTCTTAAAAACTTCCTAAGTGGGTCTAAGAACAAATTTCCTCTTAAGAACTTCTTAAGAACGGTTGGCGCATGAGGCCCAATGTCCCCTCAAATATCACCACTCTGGATGGAGTATCCATCGAATGGGTTGAGTTGTATAAATATCTTGGGATCTGGTTGGACAACAAGTTAAACTTCAAACACCACATTGACGCCTTGGCAACAAAGCTTAAGTTCACGCTGAGTTTCTTCTACAGAATGAAGTCCTACTTTTCGAATAAGTAAGTATCCTTGATGAGCCATGAGGCCCATAGGGCAGGAGCCTATCTCCTGTTTCTGTAGCGTGAGGCAGCTTGATGTACAAGTACACCCCCTGGACATGACGCTAGTATGTCGCAGGGACTTACCCCCAATCCAACCCTTGATGCTGAGTGTCAAGCAGGGAGGCACTGGGTCCCATTTTTTAGAGTCTTTGGTATGACCCGGCCGGGGATTGAACCCCGACCTCCCAGTATCAGGGCGGACACTAACCACAAGGCCACTGAGCTACTTTTCGAATGCTTCTCTCAAAAAGCTGGTTACAGGCCTCTTCCTGTCGCAGCTTGATTATGGCGATACTGTCTACCGCTTTGCTAGTTCCTCAACTCTGAGCAAACTTGACCCCCTGTTTCATGCTGCATTGAGGTTCATAACCAATTCCCCCTATAGGACTCATCACTGTACTCTGTACGCCCTAGTGGGTTGGTATTCCTTAACGTCTCGCAGGTTGCTACATTGGTATATTCTCATTTATAAAGCCATTCTTGGTAATCTCCCAAGTTACATTGGTTCTAAATTTGAACTTGTCCAAAACGCTCAACCTCAGATCAAATGCTTGGTTACGCTATGTCGTGCCCCCAACTAAATCTGAGGCTGGAAAAAAAAAAGCATTGCTTATTTCGGACCCTGGTCTTGGAATGACCTACAGACCAGACTCAAACTGGCTGCTGTGATTCCCCTAGTGAGCTTTAAAAGGATTGCCATGGGCACACTTCCCATGCACTGCTCCTGCTTTGACGTATAGCAAATGTCTGCTTGCTTTTTAGTCTACTAAGCAATGCTTAGTTTTTATTTATTAGTCCTTATTGGTCACGTTACTAAACGTTCCTGTTCTCCCTTTGAGCTTCTGAGCAGTGGGTACTGTGTTTATGAGCATTGTATGTCTGTCCTGTTTTTTTGTTGTGTATTTTTTTTGTTACTGGCAGAGATGTGTCACTTATTTTGCCTCTTGTCTTGGCCAGTTCACACTTGTAAAAGAGACTTCAGTCTCAATGTGGTTTTTACTGGTTAAATAAAAGGTTAAAAAAAATGATGATTTCCTGCATTCAGCACCCAACCGAGTAGCGCCGAAAATGCCGCTGGAGGATAATTTCACAGAGTCCGCAAGTGAAGAACCACTTTTAGAATGCTTTGAATTCAGCCAGTGGGAGCGGGACCAAATATTTGGAACAGAGTCCTTGTTTGACCTTCCAATAGGTGAATTCGATTTGTTCAAACTGTAAAATCTATCCAGACGCAAAACCAAAATTAATTTGCATATAGTCACTTTGAGTGAGTATGTGCGCAAAGGTGACATCCCATTTGGCCTAAGATACAATCAAATCCTTCCTTCTAAAGTTTTTCTGTTATTGCACAAGTATGAACTGAGCAAATCTGCACCATTCTAAGTCAATAAAGTAGTATGTAATAGCATGGAAAAGTCACTGTTTACAAGCTTGTCATGTCACTCTAGCAAAGTGATTGATCTGTGTCTGTCTGTCTATATCCCTCACTTGCCCCACAACAGGACGCCGGCCTCCCAAATGACAAATGTTTACACCCTCCCCCCACATTCTGCTGGGCCCTATAGCGCCACCATTTGGCCAAAGGCTGTGGGCTTCGACTCGAGTCTGTACCGTTTGGCATAAGCCCTAGTATACCATATTGCCAAGTTTCGCGAAAACCGTCCGCACGGTTAAGCCAGAACTGCTATTGTTGGCGGAAGAAAGAAGAAAAAGAACCAACCTGCTCTGTGTAGTCTGATGTGTGGCTGTAGAATCGCGTCCAACCGTTTGTTCTGTTTCTCCAGCAGAGTTTCTAGTGTCTCCATCTCTCTCTGGAAGAGGTTGAATATGAACTCTCCCACCTCGCTGAGGCGCTCCAGCACAAACATTCGGACCTTAAGCGTCACACTACAAACATCATCGCCAAGCGGTTTGTCCAAAACGCACAATATCTCCTCTCCCACCGACGTCATGTGTTCATTTATCTTCAGCCGTACAGACTCCATTTGACTCGTTTTACCTCCGTTATGTGACATTTTCACCAACTGTAATATACTAATATGTGTAATATACGTATAAGCCTATAGTGACTAATATAGTGTGTAAACTTATCTGTTCATACGTCGAGGATCACAACAAAGCGGTCCCGCTTCACGATTCCACAGCACTGTTCTTTTGGCAAATCTAAGTGAGCAAATATAAGACTTCCGGGGGACGATCTCTTCAAAATAAGAGTACCCTCTAGAGTATTGAAAAAAAGATTAATTTGCACATTAAAACTATAAATTAAGCATTTAAACGATGCTATAGGACACACATTATGTTTCTGTGTAAAAATAAGTAATAAGTAATGTTTCTGTGTAAAGATAAGTAATTAAAAAGTTATCTAAATGGATAAATGCTATTCACTGGAGAGCATGGACTTTATAAAGTGGACGCTGGACAAAAATCCCTGCTATGTTTCGACTAGTGTGACATATGCACGCGTCCGGGGAGACCTCCTCTACAACACCACACTGTCCGCTAAGCAGCAGAGGTGTAAAACAAAAATTGGCACCAGGTCAGATGTAAAAAATCTTAAAAAAACTTCCCATTTCCAGACTACAGTGGACTAAAGTGGACGCTGGACAAAAATCCCTGCTATGTTTCGACTAGTGTGACATATGCACGCGTCCGGGGAGACCTCCTCTACAACACCACACTGTCCGCTAAGCAGCAGAGGTGTAAAACAAAAATTGGCACCAGGTCACAGGTCAAAAAACATAAAAAAACTTCCCATTTCCAGACTACAGTGGACTAAAGTGGACGCTGGACAAAAATCCCTGCTATGTTTCGACTAGTGTGACATGCACGCGTCCGGGGAGACCTCCTCTACAACACCACACTGTCCGCTAAGCAGCAGAGGTGTAAAACAAAAATTGGCACCAGGTCAGATGTAAAAAAACTTAAAAAAACGTCCCATTTCCAGACTACAGTGGATTAAAGTGGACGCTGCACAAAAATCCCTGCTATGTTTCGACTAGTGTGACATATGCACGCGTCCGGGGAGACCTCCTCTACAACACCACACTGTCCGCTAAGCAGCAGAGGTGTAAAACAAAAATTGGCACCAGGTCACAGGTCAAAAAACATAAAAAAAACTTCCCATTTCCAGACTACAGTGGACTAAAGTGGACGCTGGACAAAAATCCCTGCTATGTTTCGACTAGTGTGACATGCACGCGTCCGGGGAGACCTCCTCTACAACACCACACTGTCCGCTAAGCAGCAGAGGTGTAAAACAAAAATTGGCACCAGGTCAGATGTAAAAAAACTTAAAAAAACGTCCCATTTCCAGACTACAGTGGATTAAAGTGGACGCTGCACAAAAATCCCTGCTATGTTTCGACTAGTGTGACATATGCACGCGTCCGGGGAGACCTCCTCTACAACACCACACTGTCCGCTAAGCAGCAGAGGTGTAAAACAAAAATTGGCACCAGGTCACAGGTAAAAAAACATAAAAAAAACTTAGCGGACAGTGTGGTGTTGTAGAGGAGGTCTCCCCGGACGCGTGCATATGTCACACTAGTCGAAACATAGCAGGGATTTTTGTCCAGTGTCCACTTTAGTCCACTGTAGTCTGGAAATGGGAAGTTTTTTTAAGTTTTTTTACATCTGACCTGGTGCCAATTTTTGTTTTACACCTCTGCTGCTTAGCGGACAGTGTGGTGTTGTAGAGGAGGTCTCCCCGGACGCCTGCATATGTCACACTAGTCGAAACATAGCAGGGATTTTTGTCCAGCGTCCACTTTAGTCCACTGTAGTCTGGAAATGGGAAGTTTTTTTATGTTTTTTTACCTGTGACCTGGTGCCAATTTTTGTTTTACACCTCTGCTGCTTAGCGGACAGTGTGGTGTTGTAGAGGAGGTCTCCCCGGACGCGTGCATATGTCACACTAGTCGAAACATAGCAGGGATTTTTGTCCAGTGTCCACTTTAGTCCACTGTAGTCTGGAAATGGGAAGTTTTTTTAAGATTTTTTACATCTGACCTGGTGCCAATTTTTGTTTTACACCTCTGCTGCTTAGCGGACAGTGTGGTGTTGTAGAGGAGGTCTCCCCGGATGCGTGCATATGTCACACTAGTCGAAACATAGCAGGGATTTTTGTCCAGCGTCCACTTTAGTCCACTGTAGTCTGGAAATGGGAAGTTTTTTTAAGTTTTTTTACCTGTGACCTGGTGCCAATTTTTGTTTTACACCTCTGCTGCTTAGCGGACAGTGTGGTGTTGTAGAGGAGGTCTCCCCGGACGCCTGCATATGTCACACTAGTCGAAACATAGCAGGGATTTTTGTCCAGCGTCCACTTTAGTCCACTGTAGTCTGGAAATGGGAAGTTTTTTGATATTTTTTTACCTGTGACCTGGTGCCAATTTTTGTTTTACACCTCTGCTGCTTAGCGGACAGTGTGGTGTTGTAGAGGAGGTCTCCCCGGACGCGTGCGTATGTCACACTAGTCGAAACATAGCAGGGATTTTTGTCCAGCGTCCACTTTAGTCCACTGTAGTCTGGAAATGGGAAGTTTTTTTATGTTTTTTTACCTGTGACCTGGTGCCAATTTTTGTTTTACACCTCTGCTGCTTAGCGGACAGTGTGGTGTTGTAGAGGAGGTCTCCCCGGACGCCTGCATATGTCACACTAGTCGAAACATAGCAGGGATTTTTGTCCAGTGTCCACTTTAGTCCACTGTAGTCTGGAAATGGGAAGTTTTTTAAAGTTTTTTTACATCTGACCTGGTGCCAATTTTTGTTTTACACCTCTGCTGCTTAGCGGACAGTGTGGTGTTGTAGAGGAGGTCTCCCCGGACGCGTGCATATGTCACACTAGTCGAAACATAGCAGGGATTTTGTCCAGCATCCACTTTATTAAGTCCATGCACTCCAGTGAATGGACTTGGGCACTCCAGTGCATGGACTTGGGCATTTATCCATTTAGATAACTTTTTTACGTTATTTAATTACTTATTTTTACACAGAAACATAATGTGTGTCTTCACAATAACTGTAATGTAATAACAATACTAATAATGTAATGTAATAATTATGTAATTAACCACGCTTTTATTCTGAAAGCAACCGGATGTCTTAAATTTGCTAGCTCTCTGGCAGGAAGTTCTAGATTTGCCAAAAGAACGGAGCCCGATTCCACCATTACGCTGAAAAACAACACGTGGGGTGACGTGACCGGACGTGAGGCATTCACTTCCGGGTCAACGTGTTACAAGCATGCGCCGCCCACCGGCAAAGGATCACTGCTGCCCATAGATATATGCTGCTGCTTTTCGCCATCTGGTGGAGGAGGTGTGTAACTGTTAAAATGGATGGATGAATATGGCCTAGCTGCCTTCCACGTGAAAGTTACACAAACATATGCCCGCTTTAATTACTTCAGTATATTAGCAGCTTCAAAGTAGCCTATAAACATTTTATTTACTTTTTTATGCCAAATATACGTATTTGTATTTAAGTTCATAAAGTTAACCAAGTCGGTAACACTTGCAGATAAGGGTCATGAAATAATGATTAACTCATGATTAACTAATACATTAGTTAAGCATTAGTTAATCATTATTTCATCATGAATTAATGATGACTTCATCATGAATTAACTGTAGTTAGTTAATCATGATTCATGGCATTCATGATTTCATTTATAGATCAGATTTTTTCGCCCAAATCTATGCCCACGATGAGTGCTCAAAGGCGGGTATAGGTTTAGTCAGCAGACGGTCTCTCTGGAGGTCCTTCCTGGTTGTCCCCAAGGGTATTTTTTCTCAATTCTATGCCCACGATGAGTGCTCAAAGGTGGGTAGGGGTCCCTGGTGTTTTATGGATCATTTTTTGACTCACCCATTTTGCTCAAATCTATACCCAGGATGAGTGCTCATAGACGGGTAGGATTAGTGAGCAGACTCGGCCTCTCTGGAGGTAATTTTTCTCAATTCTATGCCCACGATGAGTGCTCAAAAGTGGGTAGGGGTCTGTCCGAAGCTCTCCCTGCATGGTGCTTTATGGATCATTTTTGGACTCCCCCATTTTGCCCAAATCTATACCCAGGATGAGTGCTCAAAGGTGGGTACCCCTACCCACCTAAACCACCTGGTGTTTTATGGATCATTTTTGGACTCCCCCATTTTGCCCAAATCTATACCCAGGATGAGTGCTCATAGACGGGTAGGGTTAGTGAGCAGACTCGGTCTCTCTGGAGGTAATTTTTCTCAATTCTATGCCCACGATGAGTGCTCAAAGGTGGGTAGGGGTCTGTCCGGAGCTCTCCCTGGTGCTTTATGGATCATTTTTGGACTCCCCCATTTTGCCCAAATCTATACCCAGGATGAGTGCTCATAGGTGGGTAGCGGTTAGTGAGCAGACTCTGTCTCTCTGGAGGTATTGTTTCTCAATTCTATGCCCACGATGAGTGCTCAAATGTGGGTAGGGGTCTCTCCGGAGCTCTCCCTGGTGCTTTATGGATAATTTTGGACTCCCCTCTTCAGAGGTCTCCCTGGTAGTTTATGGGTCATTTCTGGACATTATCATCATCATGAACTAGCTGTAGTTAATAGTTAGTTAATGGTTATTTGTACCCCAAAGTAAAGTGACAACATTTTCATCATGAACTAATCATGAACTAGCTGTAGTTAATGGATATTTGCACCCCAAAGTAAAGTGACAACATTTTCATCATGAACTAGCTGTAGTTAATAGTTAGTTAATGGATATTTGTACCCCAAAGTAAAGTGACAACATTTTCATCATTAACTAATCATGAACTAGCTGTAGTTAAGGTTATTTGTACCCCAAAGTAAAGTGACAAAATTTTCATCATGAACTAATCATGAACTAGCTGTAGTTAATGGATATTTGCACCCCAAAGTAAAGTGACAACATTTTCATCATGAACTAGCTGTAGTTAATAGTTAGTTAATGGATATTTGCACCCCAAAGTAAAGTGACAACATTTTCATCATGAACTAGCTGTAGTTAATAGTTAGTTAATGGATATTTGTACCCCAAAGTAAAGTGACAACATTTTCATCATGAACTAGCTGTAGTTAATAGTTAGTTAATGGATATTTGTACCCCAAAGTAAAGTGACAACATTTTCATCATTAACTAATCATGAACTAGCTGTAGTTAAGGTTATTTGTACCCCAAAGTAAAGTGACAACATTTTCATCATGAACTAATCATGAACTAGCTGTAGTTAATGGATATTTGCACCCCAAAGTAAAGTGACAACATTTTCATCATGAACTAGCTTGGTTAATAATAGTTAATGGATATTTGTACCCCAAAGTAAAGTGACAACATTTTCATCATGAACTAGCTGTAGTTAATAGTTAGTTAATGGATATTTGCACCCCAAAGTAAAGTGACAACATTTTCATCATGAACTAGCTGTAGTTAATAGTTAGTTAATGGATATTTGTACCCCAAAGTAAAGTGACAACATTTTCATCATGAACTAGCTGTAGTTAATAGTTAGTTAATGGATATTTGTACCCCAAAGTAAAGTGACAACATTTTCATCATTAACTAATCATGAACTAGCTGTAGTTAAGGTTATTTGTACCCCAAAGTAAAGTGACAACATTTTCATCATGAACTAATCATGAACTAGCTGTAGTTAATGGATATTTGCACCCCAAAGTAAAGTGACAACATTTTCATCATGAACTAGCTTGGTTAATAATAGTTAATGGATATTTGTACCCCAAAGTAAAGTGACAACATTTTCATCATGAACTAGCTGTAGTTAATAGTTAGTTAATGGATATTTGTACCCCAAAGTAAAGTGACAACATTTTCATCATGAACTAATCATGAACTCTTGATTAACTAATCATGAAGTAATCATGAACTGGAAATTCAAAATCAATATAAATAATAGTGAAATGCAATACTAACAATACAATACAATCTGAATCCAAAATTACAATTACAAGCCACCTTCAATATTGCCATTTTTTATTTACAGCCACACCCTCCCCCCACACAGAAAACTAAAAACAAAATGTGATGTATATCAATAACAAAGTGTTAAATGGCCACTTATTACCAAATAGACAGCAGTAATATGAAAAATAACAAACAAAAAGAAAAGCCAGCAAAAATATGAAAACCCTTAGTTCCGTTGTCATTGGGGCTCTTTCATCTGAATTGTGACATTGTTCGATTGGTCTTTTTCCTACCACACAAACCGTGAGGGAGGGGAATCAATGTTGCACCATCAGTGTCCAGACTTGGATCCGTTAGCTTGCCATCCAATATGCACTGGGAATTTATCTGGGGAATTGTTGGGTATGGAGAATGTGGAGCCTCACATGGACCTGGGCTCCTCAGTGGATGGGAAGGGAAGCGCTGTCCTCTTCTCCATGTGCTCCAGGGGATGAAGATGGGGATCACCCAATCTAAAAAAAAACTGACCTATGGTAGATCGGACAAGATCCAATAGCATGTTATTCACACACTCTGTGTAAAATGTTTTTAAATCCCCATGAATTAGTAAAAATTAACACCTTTTTAACTTGCATTAATTAGCTTAATCATTTTCTTTTTATAGTAATCATTTCAAATACATTGAAAACCATTCAAAATAATTCAAAGTACTTATTTTCTTTTACAATGTTTCAAATATTCACTATATTCAATGAACTGTTCCTTTTCCACAAAAATACTATGAAATGCTCCTTTACGTATCACAATGCAATGAGTTAAATTGCATAAAGTGCACATTCAATCGCTTTACAGGGTGTTTTGTGCAGTAACTGAGGTATTCATGACTCAAATGTGCTTAGTATATCTCTCCCTGGCTAGCATCAGGTGAGAGATGCACTAAAAATGTACATTCAATCACCATAACCCAAAATACTCATGTACAGGAATAAGTGTTTCAAAATGTAAAACACCATTTAAGATAACCATCTTTGTTCTACATTGTCTCACTCACCACTGATCAATGAATGAATGGGCTCAGACTGCAATGTCACCTGTACTACTGGCTGCTCAGTGATTTGCAATACTCGCTCTCACACTGCTCTGCAAAGTTCAAAATGACACAATATACAAATCAGGAGTTGTCTAACAACATTAAGAATGTGGATGATTTGAATTGGAAGATAATTTTTTAGTCTTACCAAGTGGATTGCAAAGATTGTTCCTCTGTGTGTGTTTACAACAACACATGAAGAACCAGCCATGTGTTCAATTGAACAGGAAAGGGGAGTTTTCCTGCTTAAATACTGACAGGAAGTGGAATCACTGGTAGGCTGGACATAAATGCTTACAGGCTCACTGATTGGCCACTTAGGTTAGCAATCACAGAGCCAGGTAATTTTAACCCTTTGCAAAAACGTGTTAGACATCCTGTTTGTTTGTTTGTTTGTTTTCCCTTTCATGTATATAGCTTCTTGGCATTTTAATCAGACTTGTAGAGCAACATTTTAGATATATTGTATATAACTTAAATGCATTCATTCACTGTAAAAAAAATCACTGAAATGAACGTATGTATCCTATTAACTATTTTTTAATTCAGCCGACCCAGGCTTGAAAGCAGGCAGCCAATTTACAAGTGTTAAAAACGATCTAAAATGCTTTTGAAATAACACACATTTAAGTTCTAAAATGTTGCTCCACAAGTCTGTTTAAAATACAAAACAAGCTATTTACATGAAAGAGAAAAAATGCAAAACAAACAGGGTGTCTAACAGGTTTTAAAGGATTAAAATTACCTGGCTCTGTGATTGCCAGTGGCCAATCAGTGAGCCTGTAAGCATTTGTGTCCAGCCTACCAGTGATTCTACTTCCTGTTAGTATTTAAGCAGGAAAACGTCCTTTTCCTGTTCAATTGAACACATGGCTGGTTCTTCATGTGCTCTTGTAAACAAACACAGAGATACAATCTTTTGCAATCTGCCTGGTAAGACTAAAACATAATCTTCCAATTCAAATCATTCACATTCTTAATGTTGTTAGGCAACTCCTGATTTGTGTATTGTGTCATTTTGAACTTTGCAGAGCAGTGTGAGAGTGTTGCAAATCACTGAGCAGCCAGGTGACATTGCAGTCTCAGCATTCATGAAGTGGTGAGTGAGACAATGTAGAACAAAGATGGTTATCTTAAATGGTGTTTAGCCACAATACATCCTGCCAATGATTTATTGTTACATTTAAGTATTTAAGTTCATGTTACATTTTGAAAGACAGTTTGTTACTGAAGGAATACAATATGCATGTACATGAGAATTGTGGGTTATAGTGACTGAAGGTACATTTTAAGGGTACATACTAAGCACATGATTAGTTCATGATGAAAATGTTGTCACTTTACTTTGGGGTGCAAATAACCATTAACTAACTGTTAACTACAGCTAGTTCATGATGAAAATGTTGCCACTTTACTTTGGGGTGCAAATATCAATTAACTAACTATTAACTAATGATAGTTAATCATTAATAGAGTCCAACTCTCTAGTAAGTAAGTACAATGTAATGGTAGTTCATGATGAAAATGTTGCCACTTTACTTTGGGGTGCAAATATCAATTAACTAACTATTAACTAATGATAGTTAATCATTAATAGAGTCCAACTCTCTAGTAAGTAAGTACAATGTAATGGTAGTTCATGATGATAATGTTGCCACTTTACTTTGGGGTGCAAATATCAATTAACTAACTATTAACTAATGATAGTTAATCATTAATAGAGTCCAACTCTCTAGTAAGTAAGTAAAATGTAATGGTAGTTCATGATGATAATGTCCAGAAGTTACGCATAAACTACAAGGGAGACCTCTACAAGGGAGACCTACCCACCTTTGAGCACTCATCGTGGGCATAGAATTGAGAAAAAATACCTCCAGAGAGACCGAGTCTGCTCACTAACCCTACCCGTCTATGAGCACTCATCCTGGGTATAGATTTGGGCAAAATGGGTGAGTCCAAAAATTATCCATAAAACACCAGGGACCCCTACCCACCTTTGAGCACTCATCGTGGGCATAGAATTGAGAAAAATTACCTCCAGAGAGACCGAGTCTGCTCACTAACCCTACCCGTCTATGAGCACTCATCCTGGGTATAGATTTGGGCAAAATGGGTGAGTCCAAAAATTATCCATAAAACACCAGGGACCCCTACCCACCTTTGAGCACTCATCGTGGGCATAGAATTGAGAAAAATTACCTCCAGAGAGACCGAGTCTGCTCACTAACCCTACCCGTCTATGAGCACTCATCCTGGGTATAGATTTGGGCAAAATGGGGGGGTCCAAAAATGATCCATAAAGCACCAGGGAGAGCTCCGGACAGACCCCTACCAACCTTTGAGCACCCATCGTGGGCAAAGAATTGAGTAAAATGACCCATGGGTACAACCAGGAATGACCTCCAGAGAGACTGAGAGACCTACCCGCCTATGAGCACTCATCCTGGGCATAGATTTGGGCGGAAAAATTAGATCTATAAATCATCTACAAATCGTGGTTAACTAATGACGATTCATGATGAATCATCATCATCATGAATCATGATGAATTCATCATGATTCATGATGAATTGTGATGAACTAATGATTAACTAATGCTTAACTAATGTATTAGTTAATCATTAGTTAATCATTAGTTCATGAACCGTATCTGCAAGTGTTACCACAAAGTCAAATAAATACACTTGAAATTAAATACAATTTTAACTTTTCTTTAACTTTTTTACTATAAAGATAGCAAAAATCACACCTGTGTGAAGTGAGGGGCACTCTTATCATGTGTGATGATGCATACATCATCACACATCATCTCTTGAAATCTGAATTTATGTGATTGGTTAGCCGATTTGCTCGACTACATATGACGTACATTTTTCCTTCATTGTCAATGGCATTTCATGTTTGTGTTGCTACAAATTTACGTCATATTTGAGGCACATATATGACCAAATTTCTCCTTTCATTGTCAATGGCAAATATGAAACGTGTGGGGACAAAAGCTGTATGTATATAGGAGGGGCTAGCACCCCTCAAAAATAGCAGATTCCGCGTATTGTAAGCGAGTGGTAGTGTGTGTAAGTAGCGTGTTGAATGGCATTTTTTCTGGGCTTGTTTTTATAGACGTGGCAACAAATTAGCAACAGTAGCCAATGGGAAAACAGGACGCAGTGTTGCCAGGTCCGAGAGTTTTAAGCGAGTTGTAGTGTGTGAGTAGCGTGTTGAATGGCCTTTTTTCTTGGCTTGTTTGCATAGACCTGGCAACAGTGTTCCGTGGCCCGTGTGTGCATGCGGGGGTGTGGGTGCTTGTGACGTTTTTTTTTAAATTATTGATATTGATATTGTTTGTGAGTGTGGAAGGGAGGCAACTTTGGTGGCAGTGCAATGACCAATGTTCCGCAGGTGGTGTTGAGGCTCGGCGTTCGGCGCGACATGAGGAGATAGCGGCCGAACGACGCGGAGGGTAAGTGTGTGACGTGACGTCACTGCCGTGTGAGTGTAGTGTGTTGCAGTGTGTCAGTGACGTAGTAGCTGTTGACTTTGGGTCCCTTTTCCTGGGTTGGGTACAACTTCTCACTTGTATATATAGATAGGTGTCTGACAGTAGGCTATATGCAAGGTGGCCCTCTGGAGTGAGTGTGGAAACAATAGTGGCCCTCTGGAGTGAGTGTGGAAATATATAGTGGCCCTCTGGAGAGTGTGGAAATACAGTGGCTCTTTGGAGTCAGTGTGGAAATATAGTGGCCATCTGGAGTGAGTGTGGAAATATAGTGGCCCTCTGGAGTGAGTGTGGAAATATAGTGGCCCTCTGGAGTGAGTGTGGAAAAACAGTGGCTCTCTGAAGTGAGTGTGGAAATACAGTGGCTCTCTGGAGTCAGTGTGGAAAAACAGTGGCCCTCTGGAGTGAGTGTGGAAATACAGTGGCCCTCTGGAGTGAATGTGGAAATATTAAATATAGTGGCCCTCTGGAGTGAGTGAGTGTGGAAATATAGTGGCCATCTGGAGTGAGTGTGGAAATATAGTTGCACTCTGGAGTTAGTGGAAATATAGTGACCCTCTGGAGTGAGTGTGGAAATGGCCCTCTGGAGTGAGTGTGGAAATATAGTGGCCCTCTGGAGTTAGTATGGAAATGGCCCTTTCCATCATAAAAGATGTCCACCGCTGATCTAAATGACGGTCGTTTAAATCGCACATCAAGTCAGCCTGTGCCATACATTGCCCAATGCAATCTTATGGAAGCCCCGTCCACATACGCAGTACTGCTTCCGTAAGATTGCATTGGGAAAACATGGCACAGGCTTACTTCATACGCTTACTTCATACGCTTACTTCATACGCGACCGCTAAAAAAGAAATCATCTGAGAGCAGGTTAGGGGTGCTGACCTTTACTTTTTGGATACGATGTGGCCTATCGGCAGGCCAGGTGGGTGGGAGTCTCATGTCGGAGCTATAGCATAGTGGAGGGAGAGGTTCCATATGGGGCTAACAATAAGTATGTAATACATTAATGATGAATATAATAATGAGAAGAGTAAAACATAGAAAGGAGTGATGGAAGAAAATGGAAGGAAAAGTGGACAGGGTCCAGTTGCCTTGGAAGGCAACGGGAGTCTGACAGTGGTCTGGATGTTGGGACTAGTGTGACCTTTGCGTGGGACAGGCCCTCAGCAATTTCCAAGCCTTTTCAGGCATCCCACAAATTGAGACCCTGTCCCACATTGTGACTGGCAGGCATCATTGTTCTGTTCAAATGCTCTAATAGTTAGTCGCCTAATAGTTGGCCTTTTGTTGTAAAGCTCTCTCTCTTTGTCTCTTCCTGCAAGATGTGTGTTTTTAAGCCTGTTAAAATAACATGAGAAATATCCCCTAGGCTACAGTCCAATTCGGCCATACCACCCATGACCAAAATGTGCATTTTAAAACCAAAATGTGATACGCCCATAGGAATGGAGCTCGAAACCTGATACCGGAACAGACTCGATAACAAATGTATTGAGTAACTATAAGCTTTGGGGTTTTCAAGACTGTTATCGAGCATAGCGGTCCATGTTGTAATGTTTAAACAATCAAGACAAGAGGTGATCAATAAATAAATCTAATCACCCATGCTGGCACAAACACTGGAAAACAGGTCGGTCTAAAAGTGTATTGATACCCGTCAACCAGCGTTGCCCCGGTAAACAAGATTACATTTAAAGTGACGGTGCACACATTAACCAGCTAACAGTTTCCTCAATATTAAAAAGGTCAATTGCCTTCCGTCTGTTAGAAAAGTACTGTATTTAAATTTTGAAGGCCTAGTAAAATGTAGTGCAAGTCATATCGTTTGGTTAAATATGCATTTTCTGTTTATAAAGAGCTGAAGATACATGGAGATTTTATTGTAATTATTACATCATTTAATTTTAGATGGTGCATCAGCCACAAACTCATTCACAACTGGCCAATAAAAAAAGAGATACTGGTTATGTTCAGAATTTGTCGTCACAAGTCTTTCCACAAAATATTAGAAAAAGCTCAATATGTAACGTCTGTTATCCACGTAACTCAAAAACTGTTCGCCCCACCAACTTAAGATTTGACACACGTTATAGACCAGCGGTTCCCAAACCTTTTTGGTCGTGCACCCCCTTCCACCTCCTGACCTAGCATACGCACACATATACATATACATAGCCTATGTATATTTAATTAGGCCAGCCATTACTTAATTTCAGTTTAATTTTAGGGAGAGTGAGACACACACACACACACACACACACAATCAAGAATAATGCGCTCGTGCACCCCCTTCCACCTCCTGACCTAGCTTACGCACACATATACATATACATAGCCTATGTATATTTAATTAGGCCAGCCATTACTTAATTTCAGTTTAATTTTAGGGAGAGTGAGAGACACACACACACACACACACACACACACACACACACACACACACACACACACACACACACACACACACACACACACACACACACACACACACACACACACACAATCAAGAATAATGCGCTCGCAGCGGTTGTTAATTATTAGGGTACCTTGCGATGAGCACGGAGCATTCTCATCTCATCTAAGGTGGTCTTTACACGATAACGGTGTTCATAGAAAACGGCAAAATAAAGTATTGTTTGCTGGTGTCCCTTTAGACGAGAACGGTGTTTTCAGGAGGTGAAAACGCAACAAAGTGAAAACGCCTTCCAGAATGGAAATCTTTGAGAACGCTGTTGTCTCCTGTCTCCATGTAAACAGGCAAAACGGTGAATCCTCAAAACTTATGACATCATGGCTCACAACACATATGTTTATTACTCACCCTCCTCGCCTAGACGCCTACAAAGCGCCGCTCATCAGCGATGGTGAAAACCATGTAAAACCATGATGTAAATAAAAAGCCTTGTGATAGGCGGCAGCAGCGTTTATGTAGCCTAATGTAATTATGAAATATATAACCATCCCGGGGCGCGCTCCGCCTGCATGCTCTGGGCTGCCTAGCTGTCTCTCGATGCGTTGCAGCGTTAGTAGAAAGCAGGCAGCGAGCGACGGCCACAACCCTGTTGTGGTCTGGAAGCGTCATTCAAAACCCCGATAGGGCTGCGTGAAGGGGGAGCTACATGGTTGTTCTTCTTGTACGTGGATGACTGGTCTATTTGGCAGCTCGTTACCGCCACCTAGCGACATTATAGCGTTTTCATAAATTGTGCGGTTCTCGTGTAAAGGGTCAATAAAAAATGAGAACGCAACGGGACTTTGCAGTTTTATCTGGAGATGGTCGCCGTCTAAAAGAGGCCTAATTCTGACGTGTGGTTTTTTTTGTTGGATGTCAACAGTGTGGACTGGACAAAATGAGTTGTCGTGTCTTGGTTGAGAAAGCCGTGTGTTGCTGCCACTGGTGTGTGTGACCCCTCTGAGATCAAGAACTACAGACCGGTTTCCCTTCTATCCTTCCTATCTAAACTCTCGAACGTGCTGTCTTTAAACAACTGTCCTCCTATCTCCACCAGAACAACCTCCTGGACTCCAAACAGTCTGGGTTCAAAGTGGGTCACTCGACAGAGACTGCCCTGCTGGCAGTGACGGAGTCGCTCCATGCCGCTAGAGCGAACTCTCTCTCCTCCGTCCTGATACTCCTGGACCTGTCTGCAGCGTTCGACACGGTGAACCATCAGATCCTCCTCTCCACCCTCGAGGGGATGGGTGTCTCAGGCTCTGCACTCTCCCTGTTTGCATCCTACCTGACGGGTCGCTCCTACCAGGTGATGCTGAGAGGGTCTGTGTCAGAACCACACAGGCTCACAACTGGGGTTCCCCAAGGCTCGGTTCTGGGTCCTCTTCTTTTCTCTCTCTACACTACATCTCTGGGTGCTGTCCTCCACTCCCATGGCTTTTCCTACCACTGCTATGCCGATGACACCCAGCTGATCCTCTCATTCCCTCCCTCTGATACCCAAGTGGAGGCACGCATTGCTGCTTGTCTGGCTGACATCTCGGAGTGGATGTCGACAAACCACCTGAAGCTCAACCTGGACAAGACCGAGCTGATGCTCCTCCCGGGGAAGGGCTGTCCGCACCGAGACATGGCCATCACCATTGATAATGCTGTGGTGACCTCAACTCGGACTGCGAAGAATCTGGGTGTGACCCTGGACGATCAACTGACGTTCTCGGCAAACATCGCATCAGTGACAAGGTCCTGCAGATTCCTCCTCTACAACATCAGGAGGATTCGCCCCTTCCTCACGGAGAAGGCAGCCCAGGTGCTCATCCAGGCTCTCGTCATCTCCCGCCTGGACTACT
This sequence comes from Electrona antarctica, assembly GCF_951216825.1. NCBI lineage: Eukaryota > Metazoa > Chordata > Actinopteri > Myctophiformes > Myctophidae > Electrona > Electrona antarctica. The sequence goes on from NC_136807.1 coordinate 50,596,653, forward strand.
GCAACTCCCTCCTTGCTGGTGCTCCGGCATCTGCCATCAGACCTCTGGAGCTTGTTCAGAAAGCTGCGGCTCGTCTGGTGTTCAACCGCCCCAAGTTCTCCCACACAACCATCCTTCTCCGTTCTCTACACTGGCTCCCCGTAGCGGCTCGCATCCAGTTCAAAACCCTGGTGTTAGCCTATAGGGCAGTGAAAGGAACAGCTCCTTCCTACCTCCGGGCTATGGTCGATGCCTACACCCCTGCCCGACCACTTCGGTCTGCCACCTCGGGGCGACTGATTGCCTCGTCACTCAAGGGTCCTTCTGGCCGATCCACACGGTCACGACTCTTTTCTGTTCTGGCCCCACAGTGGTGGAATGAACTTCCCACTGATGTTAGGACAGCAGAGTCACTGCCCATATTTCGCCGCAGGTTGAAAACCCACCTCTTCAGGAAACACTACCCTTCCTCTCTGCCTGACCTACTTGTTGTTAACTAGTTGTACGAACGCTTGTTTTCTATTGTTGTATTGTTTATTGGATCTTGTTTAGTCGATACACTTAATTGTTTTAGCTCATGCTCATTTGATTTAGCTATTTTGTCTCATCTGTTTAAGGAAATAGGTAGCTGATATATTGCACTTTTACCTTAGCGCTAGGTATACTCTTGGTTGCTTGTTTTTGCAGAAAATGCACTAAAGACTTCTGGTGATTAGTAGTTTTTGTTCCCTACCTATGTTGAATACACTTATTGTAAGTCGCTTTGGATAAAAGCGTCTGCTAAATGACTGTAATGTAATGTAATGTAATGTGTGTGTGTGTGTGTGTGTGTGTGTGTATGTGGGGGGAGGGGAGGAGGGGCTGCGGGGAGGAATGTCACCCTCTGCACAGAGCAAGAGACACGGAGCTGCATGCTGCTCTCCCTATGTGCTCTCTGCTCTCCCGACCTGCAGGCAGAGCTCTATACATCTCCTTACAGTGGTGATTTACCGAATTTTGCCGTTTTGTTAAATAACATCATAATACTACCACCATTACCATTTTCAGGGTCGCGCACCCCCAGGAGTTCCTTTGCGCCACCACTAGGGGTACGCGCACCACAGTTTGGGAAAGCCTGTTCTAGACAACCACAGGGAGTTCAGTGCCCGGTGTCGAGCCCGTCGGATGACCCGTTGTCCAGAACCAGCACAAAAGGCTCTGCCCAGGCTCCGGACAGGGCCCAAATCCACATCACCCCTAGATCTCTATATATGGAGCTGGCCTGTTCTGGGATCACAATGTTGTTGTGATGATGATGTCAGAACAACATGATGCAAGACCTCGCCCTTTATTAGCCAATTGATCACACCTGTTCACCCCCCAACGGGCACTGTTCTAGTTATCAAAAATCAAACCCGTGTGAAGTGAGTCATCGTACATCATGACCTAAAATAGACATTATGAAGTCAAATTCTCCATTCATTGTCAATGGGAATTTAATGTTTGTGTAGGACAAACACCAAAAGCTGGATATAAGAGCCCCTCAATACAAAATCACGAGCTCATCCCTATTTCTGCATGGAGGAAAAACGTGACACAGGTATGATGTGTAAAGGACATCAGAAGCCCACAACTTGGCAGTTCTTTGTTTTTGAATACTTTATTAACAGTTTACTGCAAAAATGGTACAATTATACACAGATGTTAAAAGGATAACAGAGGGGGGGGGGGGGGGGGGGGGGGGACATAAGGGCGCATGTCCATTGTTGTGGTCCTTGTGTATTCAATGCATCAAGATATTTGAAGACATACAATAATATACAGGGCATTATCAACCATAGTATCACGGTATGTACAGTAAATATTGGTGTGTGTGTGTAGGGGGGGAGGGGGGGGGGGCTCAGCTATTGAGAAATAGTAGATATAAAAGCTTGTAGATGTTTAGAACTCACATCGTTGCTTCTGGGGGGTCCCTGGAACAACACATTGTCAGATGGGGATCTGTGGCCAAATTCACATCATTTTGGGGGTATATACATTACATACAGCCTGGTACTGAGCTGTCGCAACACATGGCATCTTGAACACTTAACACAGAGCCTGTTTACCACTTACTGATTTAACCACTTCAACCCCAGCGCCCATATTCTAGGGGGAACCTTAGGCCAAAATAGCAGATCTACAAGCTCACAATGCGTCACCAATCTGCTCGTTGTGGCAAAGAGATTAAAAGTACACCATTGTAACTCAAGGGTAACACTTGCAATACATTCTCGGTCTATAGTGTTGTATAAATATATACACTATATATATTATAATCTACAATATAATCTGCTTTTAACAGTAAGAACCCTACAAGCTAATGCATTATAACAATAATCATAACCGCTTATAAAGCCTTTTTTTAAGGTGAAGTAAGGTCTCTCACATACTTTTTATTCTGGCCAGGATCTTGTTTAATAATAATATCATTATAGATAATTACACAATACCTTATCACTGTTCATTAACACCTGGTGGACGAAAGTGGTGGTGCTTGGGTGCCACCGGATCAGAATCTGTTTTAGTATGACGCGAGTCCTGTTTTGGGTTCCATCTTGGATGTGAAATCATTAGCGTTAATGCTAGCGAGCTAAAATGAGGCCAAACCTTGCTCTAGAAAACGCCAATGTTCCAAACGCGATCACCGGACAATCAGAAAAGACCTCCGAACATTGGCGATTTGTTCAAAGCCATGGACAGCGGAGTAGGTTCTGAGAAAAGAGCATGCAAAGGCCGTGCCTAAAACAGAAGCTAATGCAGTTGGTCGCACAAACTGCAGCTAAAGGTTTTCCCACGCAGTCCTCATGTGTTTTTAGAGAACGGTTGTAACGAAAGCCTTTGCTAAACACTGTACATGTGAACAGCTTTTCCCCTGTATGAGTCCTCATGTGTGTTTTTAGAGCACTGCTGCCACAAAAGCCTTTGTTACAAACTACACAAGTTAACGGCTTTTCCCCTGTATGAGTCTTGACGTGTCTTATTAGCTCACTGTTGTCACAATAGCCTTTGCTACAAACTGTGCAAGTGAATGACTCGAGTCCTCATGTGTCTTTTTAGATTACCGCTGTCACAAAAGCCTTTGTTACAAACTGTACAAGTGAACGGCTTTTCCCCTGTATGAGTCCTCATGTGTCTTTTTAGAGTGCCGCTTTCACAAAAGCCTTTGTTACAAACTGTACACGTGAATGGCTTTTCCCCTGTATGAGTCATGACGTGTCTTATTAGATCACTGTTGTGACAGAATCCTTTGCTACAAACTGTGCAAGTGAACGGCTTTTCCCCTGTATGAGTCCTCCTCATGTGTTTTTTTAGATTAGCGCTGTCACAAAAGCCTTTGTTACAAACTGTACAAGTGAATGGCTTTTCCCCTGTATGAGTCGTGACGTGTGTTTTTAGAGTACTGTGGTCTCTGAAGCCTTTGTTACAAACTGTACAAGTGAATGGCTTGATGTCAGATTCAGAACAGTGTGAAGAGAGGTGCTGGTCATCAATAGCTGGTTGTGATGTTCCACAGTCCTCTACATCAGCTTGTGTTTTCATGTGTTCAGTTGAGGTGCTGGCTATAGGCTCTGGGTCTCTGTTATCATCATCACATTTCACTGCTAGTAATGTCAGCATTGGCCTATCAACCTCTTCTGGTCTTTGAAGTAGCTCCTCCTGCTCCTCTTTAATGTGTGGGGGCTCTGGTTCCTCCTTGACCAGACTGGAGCTCATCTCCTCTTCAGAGGAAACCTCCTCTTTACACACGGGGAGGTGCCAGACGTCTAGGGAAAAGATACAATGAGTGGACGGTAAAAGGTTTACACACACACACACACACACACACACACACACACACACACACACACACACACACACACACACACACACACACACACACACACACACACACACACACACACACACACACACACACACACACTTCTCAACAACGGAAAATAAAGTATGCACACATCGGTTAAAAAGTCTGTTTTTATTGCGCTCTCAAATCTCTAATGATCCGAGTCTGACTGAACAGATTAGTGATGTTTAACTGAAACCTAGTCCAGTTCATGGTACATTCAGATTGATCCAGGAATCCACGCATCGATGCAATCACATAGTGATTGATCCTAGATCACTGAGACACTACACTGTCTCTATACATTTGATGAATGTGCGTACCTTGCTTACTGTAAGTTGCTCTGGATAAATAGCATCTGCTAAATGCCTAAATAGTAAACTTTAAAGAGCTTGACACTTACTGAGATCTGTGTGGTCGTCAGGTTCCTGTTTAAGGTGTACTTTTCAACCACCACAATTGTTCTCCACTCATGGCTTTGTTTCATAGGAGGGCTGTGGGCAGTTCAGAAACCCGTCCACTATTTTGTATTATCGTGAGAACTATGGCTTCCATTATCGCATTGCAACTTTTCAGAAATAGAAAGCCTGCAGTTCCTATTCACTTGGATTCGTTGTTTCTGAACTGCCCACAGCCCTCCCATGAGACATAGTAAAACAAAAATGTGTTGGTGAGGACCAATTATAAGATATGTTGAAAAGTGGTGAAGTGGTCCTTTAAATTATTTGATGCGACTAGAATAAGGAAATTAACAATAAGCACTTTACATGATATGAATGAGGACATTTGTAATAAGGACTTGGTATTGTCAAGGAGATTTGGAATAAAAGAACTAATGTTATTCCATTAAGCTTTTTTGCCATTTACGTACATATTTCATTTCAATAATACTTTGAAAGTCTGAATTGTGTCTCATTATGTTATTTAATTGTGTTATGAGTCATGAGTTCTCCCCTGCAGATGTCAATATGAATAAGGACTTTAAAGGTAGTAGGCCTGTCAGAAAAAATTTCATAATATGAAAGAAATTTGAATATTCAAAAAATGTCCACGGCCGCTTCCACTGCATGTGAAAAGGTGCACGTCCGGTCACGTGATATCAACAGTAGTACCTGACTGAGCGAGACAACAAGCAACTTTAGCATTAGCAAGCACAGATCGTAAACACAAACATGGCAGAGGCTCAAAGCGACAGGGAATCGGCTCAGGCTGCACCAGAGATAATCACACCTGAACATTTTAGGAGTGATGTGTGGAGGATTTTTGGTTTTCCATCCAAAAACGGAAAAATTACGACAAGAGAGCACGCCATCTGCCGGGTCGAAATGAAATACCACACAACTACAAGCAACCTGAGGAATCCTGCTCCCACAATACACCCTGTTGAATTTGCAGCGTTGGCGGAGATGGACGAACCAAAGATAAAGCAGGCTAGGATGACCGCGTTCATGCTCCCCGAGCCACAAGGTTTACCAGCCCCACGCCAGCAAGCGATTACGCAGAGATGGACCCAATTCATCTGCAAAGATATGAGGCCGATTAACCTTGCACAGGGGGTGGGATTCAAAGCGTTCGTCAAGGAGATTGACCCAAGATACACGATTTCCTGCAATACTACCATCACGACAGTAAAGCTGTATGATGTCACCCAAAAGGACCTAAAAAAAATGATTAATGGAGAAAGGATTGCCCTGACCACGGATGGGTGGACGTCATTGGCCACAGAATCATACATCACAGTCACGGCACATTTTCTAGATGAGAAATGGGAGATGAAAGATTTCATTCTTAAAACTGTGGAAGCCAAGAAGAGCCACACGGCTGAGAATGTTGCCGGGTAAATTTGTGATATACTGGAAGACTACAACGTGACACGTGAGTCTATTCTCTCCGTCACCACAGACAACGCAGCTAATTATGTTAACGCTGTGGAGAGCAGAGGCGTATCTACAATAAGGCGAGGGCAGGCGGCCGCCTGTCCAAGTCTCAATCTCGCCTGTCCAAACTGAGAGCAAAGAAGAGATTGACCCAGAGCCAGGGGCAGAGGAAGCTACATTTCCTCGCCGACAGCAAGACGCCGCCGCCGCCATTAGCCGAGGAACTAACGCCGCCGCCGTTTGCCGAGGAGCTAACGCCGCCGGTCGCCGCCACCACCATCACCGCCAGCTTGGTGCAGCTGGTGCCACTACCGCCTGCACTAGGAACCGACGAGCTGCTTCAGGACGCTGGCAGCAAGCTGGCCAGCGCCAGCTTGATACTGCCTGTTGCCGAGTCAGGCAGTCAGGTAGCCAGCAGCAGCAGCGACAACACAGCGGCCGTCTCCCCAGACTCGGACTCCTATGGCTCGGCTACTGCTCCAACAGACCTGTCTGCTATAGACGAACCGGCAGTTCAGCCCAAGCTAAGCCGCTTCCCAGGTACAGTCCTCCCCACTTTGTTGTTAGCCGACAATCCAGATATACAACATGAGCAGAGCATTGGACATCAAGAAGCAGTGAAAAAGTCAAGGCAAATCAACTACTGGTGGCCGTTGCACAGTCCTAAATCAACTGACAAACGTCGATGAGATGCATGACATTAAAATAGACAAGATCCGGGATCATATCAAGGTGGTGTTGAGTATTATTCTTACCTGTGCAAAGCAAGGCATAGCACTGCGTGGACACCGAGAGATAGAGCCTGTCGATGATGATGATAGTCCCAAGAACACAGGTAACTTTAAAGAACTTTTCAAACTAATCAGCATGTATGACCCAGAAATACAAGCACGCCTTGATTCACTTCCCAGGAGTGCTACAATGACCAGTCCTCTCATTCAAAATGATCTCATAGAAGCCGCATCCACATTGTTGCTTCGTCGGATCAAGGAGGAATTGCATCATTCTGACCAGACATTTTATGCTATACTAGCCGATGAATGCAAAGACCTCTCTAAAAAGGAATTGGTGGCTGTTTGTTTACGTTATGTGTACAAGGGGTCTGTCAAGGAGAGAGCAATAGGATTTGTTGCCACTGGGGAGATGACAGCTAAAGTAATTGCAGAGAAAATCTTGGAAATTGTCCAACCTTTTGAGCTGTGTTGGGCGGGGATTTGATGGTGCGTCTGTAATGTCTGGACACAACTGGGGGGTACAGGCCATTCTTAAGCACACATTTACTAACGCTACCTACACACACTGTCACTCACATCGGCTTAATCTCGTCCTGGGTGCTGTAGCACGCACATCCGAAGATACAGAATGGTTTTTCACTACTCTCAACTCACTGCATGCTTTTATGACAGGCTGCCAGCGACATGCTAATTTTATAGACCTGCAAAGGCAGAAGTATCCTGATCGCAAACCCCTTGAACTCGAACGTGGCTGTGACACAAGATGGAGTTCACGGTCCAATTCTGTAAGAAAAGTACATAAACTCTTTGATGTGGTTCTAGACGTTTTGAGTGAGTATAGCATATGTGCTGAGGGGGCAAACCGAATCGAAGCAGATGCATTGTTATCTCGCATACAAACCAGGAAGTTACCAGGAAGTTTGTTTTTCTTCTTAATGCGTTTGAAAACCTGTTTACTGTATCAGATTGTGCCACAAAGGCTCTGCAGTCTAAAAAGACAACTGTGGCTGACACTGTAGATTTACTTGATGGTCTCAAAGACAGCATATCAAATATCAGGTCTGATGACAGCTGTCGCCTGGGTTTTCTGAGCATGCTGGCCAAAACAAACGCCACATGTACAGAAAATAACATTGACAAATGGGACGCTAATGAGGTTAGTGCAGCTAGACAACGCTTTGTTCCCACTAGATTTAAGCACAGTGTCATAACTACTTCCCTGGGTAAGCGAACAAGAGTCCAGTCCGACAATGATTTTCGCATCATTTTAAACCAGATAGTAGACTGTCAACAGAGCGAGTTGAATACCAGGTTTCAAAAAGACTCGTATGGTTTCATGGAATCCGCAAGTGTATTGTTAACGAGGCCTCGTGCTGATCCCACTGAAATAGTAAACACACTGAATGTGTCTGGTAGCCTTGACACCCTTCTAAATGTATTTGATGCGTGCCCAGCTGACGTTTTTGCCAGTGTATTTGACTTCTTAAGGGCACTAATTACACTGCCAATGACCACATGTACTGTTGAACGCCTGTTTTCTAGTGTACAAAGAGTAAAAAGTGCACGCAGAACCACAATGACAACCTCTCGCCTAAATAGTCTGTGTCTCCTAGCGTTTGAGAGAGATTTAACTGAAGGTCTGAACTATGATTCTGTGATAGAGATTTTCAAGCGAAAGCCCCGCCGTCTCATGTTCTGAGACCGATTGTGTGAGCACTGAGCACTTTAATTATTTTATTTTTGCTGTGTTTGATTTTGCTATTTGCTGTGAAGTGTGAACAATATTTATTTGTGCTGTTTGATTTTGCTGTGAAATGTGAACAATATTTATTTTTGCTGTTTGATTTAGCTGTGCTGTGCAGCGTGAAAACTAAAGATTGTCATGTGTAATGCTGTTGCTGCATGCATATTGCATACTACTTTTTGAGAATAAAAATACATTTAATATACTATACTTGCATATTCTCTTTTATACAAATGTATTAACTGTTTTTTGGATCATTGGCCATAATCGCCATTATATAAGTTATTTATATAGGCTTTAGTTTATTAACGTTTCGATGTGTTCTTGCTGCTTTCCGTCTTTTCCGGTCATTTCAACACGAGTCTGGCAGACATGTACCTCCTGGAGGCTAAGCAAGCGGCACTTGAAATTGACCCGAATAGGCTAATCAACGACTGCCCTACTCGGTGGAACAGCACCTACGGCATGGTGTAGAGCAGCTGAACAACAGGCTCCTGTAGCAGCAGTAATCATGGAAAAGAAACTCAGTCATTTGGAGTTGAGTACCAATGAGTGGCTACTAATGGAGAAGATCGCAGCAGTGCTTAAGCCTTTCAAAGTGGCCACTGAGGCTTTGTCAACCGACCGATTCCCAACAGCATCAGCCGTTCTTCCCCTGAAATATGTGCTTTTGTCGCATCTCCAAATTAAACCACTAGACTCGGACCCACTCAAAGAAATGAAAACAAAGATAGCAACTGACCTACAGAAGAGATACAGCCCGGACAAAGAAGCATTCATGCTACTTAACACTGCAAGCTACCTCGAGAGAGTTTTCTCCACCGCCGAGATAATAGTTAATAAAAAACGATCTGCATTGGCTCCCGAAAATGTGGATCGACTTGTTTTTTTTGGCCAACAACCTGACCTTGGACTGACTGACCGACCGACTGGACTGACGCTCGCCATTGTCGCCGACGCCGATGTTGTTTAAACTTTATTTATATTTTCATATTTTATTTTATTTGTTTGGAATAGAGCACCGAAGTCCTGACGTTACTGTCAGTAGAGGGCGTCAGTCCACAGGTTCATGTACTTTTTATTTGCATTGTAATCTCCATAGGGGGATTTCAGATCGCCTCATATAAGAACTGTGTTTGAAAAAAGAACCGATCACCCCGGCCTTTTCCCTCGTATGGATATGAAGCATCGACTGAAGGTGGAAATGTACAAATATACCCAAAGAGTAACAAAATAAGCGTTAGAAACGAGTCAAACAACCCAGAGACTACATTTCCGGGTAGGCGGGTGGCTACATCTGCCCGTCGCACAACAGAAACTGAATGTCAATTACGTTTATTTTTATTTTATTGATATGTAATGTTTCGTGGTTAGTACGAGTCGAGTCACCACCAGCTGAGCTTACGTCAACGAGGAATCTCAGGAACGCAATGTGTTGACAGCTGGGTATATTATAGCCTTCATAGTTTCAAGGCTTTTGCGGCCACATTAATTCCATTTTCTCCAGAAACTGGCTGTATCAATTCATTCATTCATCATTAACGACGCACAGCCAATCCCCTGACAGAAAGGCCGGGGTGGTCGGTTTATTTGTCAAACACAGTTCTTATATGAAGCGACCTAAAATCGCCCTATGGAGATTTCAATGCAAATAAAGAAATACATGAACCTGTGTATTGGTGCCCTCTACTGAAAGTGACGTCAGACTTCGGTGCTCTATTGGAAGTCAGTGTTTACACCGTTTACTGTTATTTACGTGTTTATTATAATACAGGTTTACAAATTGAAGATATTGATTTTGCCAACGATTTCTTGCATATAGGGTCTTTTAAGAAATGTATAGAATATTCTCTGGTGGGGCTATAAGGACACGAAATATCCTAAAAGGAATCTTAGAATGTCTGCTTTATCTGAGTTGATAACTATTTCTGTTATGTAGCTATCAACAATTGAATACATTGTGGTTTCACACAAAACTGAAAATACTATTCAGAAATAAATGCATTTGAAGTTTCATTTAGCTATATCATCATGTTCTATTATAGCTACATATGCATGACATAGGCTATATCATGGCTGTACATGCTGTAGTTTGCTACTGAAGTATATGAGCTAAAATAAATTTGCATGCATGAGGGCTGCCAAAGTAGGCTATCTTTTGCTGTTCTTTCACCCCCTCTTGGCTCTTCGAAGTTAAACTGGGTAAGCTCTAAACTGACTGGGCCACGGTGGTAAGGGGTCGAGACACGACGGGTGGTTGCGTTATGGTTGCGCTGTGGAAGTAGGGTGGAACGGGTGAATACGTTTTGGTTACATGTTTAAAAAGACAAGAGGGGAGCTAAATGCAATAATGAAATATAGCTGCAAGCAGCGATAAAGCGGGACCAAGATAGAAGAAGAACAAATGCGCAATAAGAACAACATGCACAAATGAGACTGACGAGCTGAGTTGTCGGTACCGGGATTTGAACTCACAACCTTGTGGACCGAAGGCGAGAGCTCTACTGACTGACCTACACAGAGACAATCAGTGACTATATTGTAAACAGTAAAACCATTCAGTGATTTGGTAACAAGAAGGTGTGTCCTCATTTTGGGCATGTCTTTATCCATTACTACAGTGTGTTTTCACGCACAGTTAAAGTGTGTGTGTGCGTGCGTGCGTGCGTGCGTGCATGTATCTCCATTGTTAACAGGAAAATCATTCAGTGTTAGTTCAGCATAAGTACTCAAACTTTTAGAAATTAGCAGATCTACATGCTCATAACATGTCCCGGTACAGTACAGTACAGTACAGTACAGTACGGTACGGTACGGTACGGTACGGTACAGTACGGTACGGTACAGTACGGTACAGTATGGTACAGTACGGTACAGTATGGTGCAGTACAGTATGGTACGGTACAGTACGGTATTACACATTGCACTTATTACACTACTATTACACTATTACACTATTACACTATTACACTTATTACACTATTACAAAATTTGACTCAATACACTATTTCAATATTACACTTATTACACTATTACACTATTACACTACTATTACACTATTACACTATTATACTATTACACTACTATTACACTATTACAAAATTAGACTTATTACAGTTACTAGTATCTCTATTATTGTGATGCCATGTCCTAGTGCCTGATGGGTCAAATGTAATCTACTTCAATATTTCTATAGTTGAGTCATCACAAATCTTGCAGCACACAATGCATACACTGAGTTGTCTTTACCCGGATTTGAACACACAACCTTGTGGTCCAACGGCGAGAGCTCTACCAACTGAGCAATGCAGACACAGTCAGTTGACTCATTCTAAACAGTAACATCATTCAGTATTCAGGTATTAGGTGCAGAAGAAGTTTCACAAAACAGCAATTTTCATTGGTTCATAAAAACTTCATTTTTTCACTTAGAAAAAATGTGCTACGATTATTCGTCCGTATAGGTCCAAAGTTCACGTGTAGAAGTTTTCATGCATTTTGAGCAAAGATTCTGGGAGGAGTTACATTTGAACTGTTTTTCATATAATTCAAAATGGCGGGTGATCTAAAGGTCAGAGGTCAAAAGTCAGAACACGAAAGTTGTTCGGCATGAGGAGACACATATGTGTATCAAAGTGTCATTGCCAATGGTCAAACGGTTCATGAGATATGCACGTTCAAAGTTTGCAAGTTTGCAAGTTTTGCATCAATTGAGTGCTATAGCGCCACCATTTGGCCAATCATGATGGGCTTCGCATAGTCACCGTTTGGCATGGTCCTCTATCATGTTGACAAGTTTTGCGAAAACCGACTGCACGGTTCAGTCAGAACAGCTATTTTTGGCGGAAGGAGAAGTACTGATCATATAATTCAAAATGGCGGGTGATCTAAAGGTCAGAGGTCAAAAGTCAGAACACGAAAGTTGTTCAGCATGAGGAGACGCATATGGGTATCAAAGTGTCATTGCCAACGGTCAAACGGTGCATGAGCTATGCACGTTCAAAGTTAGCATTTTCAATTGAGCGCTATAGCGCCACCATTTGGCCAATCGTCTTGGGCTTCGCATATTCACCGTTTGGCATGGCCCTCTACCAGATTACCGCGTTTCGCGAAAACCGACTGCACCATTCAGTCAGAACAGCTATTTTTGGCGGAAGAAGAAGGAGAAGAAGAAGGAGAAGAAAAATAAACACAAAAACAATAAGTGACCAAAGTCACTACGTGACTTCTTGGTCCCTAACTAGCTGGGGAGTGCATTTCACATGGAGTTGGGGCAGTCCATTGTCTGACCACGGACTTCCACACTTTCTGCTTCGCATCGAAGACAGCTTGACAGCTTCGTGCTGTGGTGAAATCACCGTCCTCTGTGAGACATGTTAAGCTAAAGCAGCTAGCATGGAAGCTAATGTTGGTCATAAGGATTATGCACACAACCATGCTGTTATCCACGCGTCCATCCGCTTTTAAATGTAAATGTCCCATCCATGGAGCAAAAGCGATATAAGCAGCTTCTTCATTCATTGATTCGTTTGGGCTTTGTAGTCTGTCTGACTGACTGACGGAGCTGTCTATCGTAAGGCAGATCTACAAGCTCACAACGCGGTGCAACCAGACGCAGTGTGAGCTTGTAGATTGGCTATTTTTGTCGTACGATGACGTATACATTACGCTTTTAAAGTGACGGTACACAATATTAACAGTTCCCTCTGTCTGTTAGAAAAGTACTGTATTTCAAGCCAAGGCCCTAGTAAAATGTAGTGCAAGGGATGGTTAAAATTAAGAGAAGATTATAGAAAAGATATGCATCTGTGTGTGTGTGTGTGTGTGTGTGTGTGTGTGTGTGTGTGTGTGTGTGTGTGTGTGTGTGATGGCATAGGCCTACAAACTCACAACGGGAGTGGCTGTGCGTCGTTAATGATGAATTAATGAATTGATACAGCCAGTTTCTGGAGAAAATGGAATTAATGTGGCCGCAAAAGCCTTGAAACTACATATGAAGGCTAATATACGTCACGCCCAGCTGTCAACACATTGCGTTCCTGAGATTCCTCGTTGACGTAAGCTCAGCTGGTGGTGACTCGACTCGTACTAACCACGAAACACTACATATCAATCAAATAAAAATAAACGTAATTGACATTCAGTTTCTGTTGTGCGGCCGGGGGTGATTTGAGCAATTTATATTTGAGATCTGAACGTTTATCTACACGCTTGCTCTGTAAATGTAGCAGCCGTGAAAAACAGACTGAAGTTGCTGCATGACTGCATGATATTCATGTCATGTTCCAGGGCAAAATTTTCATAAAACTGCAATTTTCATTGGGTCATACAACCTTATTTTTTTCACTTAAGAAAATGTACTCCTGATTCTTTGTAGATATAGGACCAGTGTTCACATAGTAGTAGACAATTTCATGCATTTAGCATTTTGATCAAAGATCCCGGGAGGAGAGATTTGAACTGTTTTTCATATATAAACATATCAAAACATTCACACACACACACCTTCATTACCTTTTGTGAGAGAGAGAGAGAGAGAGAGAGAGAGAGAGAGAAGACCAGAGGCGTGTTTGTTCACAATACGACGAGGCCAGGCCGCCGTCTGGATCCAGGGTGGGCCATGTTCTACCTTGCTATCAAAGAACGCAAGGGAGCTACATTTGACACACTACTGAAGGTATTTGATGCTTGCCCAGCTGACGTTTTCACCAGTGTGCAGGGCACTAATTACACTGTCATTGACCACATGTACTGTTGAACGCCTGTTTACTAGTGTACAAAGAGTAAAAAGTGCACGCAGAAGTACAATGACAAGTCTGTGTCTCCTAGCATTTGAGAGGTTTAAAGGGACACTTTAGATTTTAAAAGTGAGCCCAGTGTCTCTGATTTAATCCAGCCGATTTGACCGTTATCATACCATCTTATGGGCCCAGTATGTCCCGTTTATCATCCATTTTATGGGCCCAGTATGGCCATACTGGCATACTCACCATAGCCTGGTCAAGGTTTCCCCCTGGTGGACGTGTCATTTCCAACTATTGTCGGTGCATGGAAACTAAGGGCTACTAATATATACTATTCTCTGCCTATCGGGACGTAAGTCGGACGGCGCTGAGTCGGGTCTGGTGGCCTTCGCAACGCTCGGCACGGCCTCACGTAGCTCAAGGCCACCAGACACGGCGCGCCTCCGTCAGGACATCAGTGATAATGACAATCGCTGATAATTACATACTGAGACAGTGAGTATGCCAGTATGGCCATACTGGGCCCATAAGATGGATGATAAACGGGACATACTGGGCCCATAAGATGGATGATACCAGTCGAATGGGGTGTTTAATCGACACTGGGCTCACTGGACTACAATTCCCATAATGTTTTGGTGCACTGCTCCTCCTTGTGGATAGGGGGAGGGCTGTCTTACTGAGACAACATGTAGTCCAGGAAGTGAGTGTGCAGTCAAAATTCAGTAGTGGAGCTTTTGCTTGGCATCCCAAAAGAACTACACTTCCCAGAGTCAAAACACAAAATGGCCGCTGCTCATTAAGAGCACCTGAAGACTTTAAAAGGCCACACAAACAGAAACCAGGGAGAGACCTCTCAGGTGCTTTTGCTGTCAAGCATACGGGCACGTAGCTTCAGTGTGCAGGGAAAAGAGAAGATGTGGAAGGTGTGGAGATGAAAAGTGTAAGGAGGACTGTGAAGAAAGGCATGAGAAAGAAAAGTGTGTTCACTGTGGTGGGGAGCATTTTGCGGGATCAGCACGTTGTCCCAGGAGAGAGAAAGAGGTGAAGGTGAGCAGGGTTAGGACAGAAGACAGGAAGGGACTGTCATATGCCGAAGCGGTAAAAAGAGTAGAGATCAACAACAACACTGAGAGGGAAGTACAGCAGGAAACGGAGAGGAAAAGCAATAAAATGGACACAAACATTTGCATGGACAAGAAGAGATTTTTGGCGTTCGTCGCAATGGTCATCAATTGTGCGGTAGATATTCAGACCAAATCTGAGAGGATCAAGATGATATTGGAAGCGGCTAAAAGATTTCTGGATATACTGGATGTCACTGGTCAAGACTTGGACAATACGTTAAGGGAAGGTTGCACATCATCTCAGGCCTCAGGGTCTGGGATGTAGGAATGGTCAGAAATGGAAGGGGAGTACTTTGGGTGGACTCTTTTCTCTTTTTTTGTTTATATTATTCATTATATTGCACCATATTGGAGTTTAACTCTCCAGTCCAGTCGGTGGCGGTATACACCTTAGTAAATGGGTAGCAACCCGCCATAAAACCCCCAAAGAAGAAGAAGAAGAAGAACCAGGGAGAGAAGAAGCTCCAAGTTCTTTCAGGAGTCGAGTTCAACCCCAAAGACGCCAATGGTCTGTAAAAATGTTTATATACTTTCATGTTTGAAATGCTACTTTATGGTTTAACTGCAGTGCTACCAAATTGGATAAGGAACACATTGCAGCATTACCTGCTATGTTTTACTTTGGGCACACTGCTGTGTTCAAACACACTTGACAGTGTTTGGGAAATTAATTAATTTGTGTTTAAAGTATAAATTACAAAAGAATAAGACAAAGTTATAAATGTTAAGTTTATTGAAAATGACTGAATTTAAAAGACTACTGAAATGTGGACATTCATGGTTCACCATGTTAAAGGTTTAAATGCCTAGTTGGAAAAGAGCTGATCTACAAGCTCAAGGATCAGCTATTTATCTTTCTTTATTCCATTTAGAGTGCTTAAATGGTTACTTAATTAGAAACATTTATCTATTCCATTTAAATGGTTCATTTGAAGTGTTTAAATTAAAATGGTTACTTTAACAATTTGTCTAAAGATATTGGTGTTTAAAAGTAATTTAAATTAGACATTGATTTGCTTAAAATACATTTAATTGTTTAAAAGACTTGCTTGTGTAAAATACTTTATTGCTTAAAAACAATAATTGTTGTAGAAAGCTAATTGTTTAAAGAAGATTATTCTTTGATTGTTTGGCAATGTTGTTAACCTTATTTTTCTCTCTGTTTGAAGGTTTACAACCTGATTCAAGAAGCCAACCAATCACCAATGACACCAACAGCATAAAAGAGTTGGATAAATAAAAGTGGATTGAGTTGGGAAACTGAGTTGTGTCCTTGTCCTTTGGAGTGAAATTGGAAGGAACTTTACAGTGAGTCCAGTGTCGATGACATCAGAGACATCTCTAAAACCTCATATTACACACAAAGTGTTCTAGATCTTCTTAACATCAACATATATCTTTTTGCAAAAAAAGGGTGAAGCGTCCCTTTAAACCTCTTTCAAACGCCTGGAGACACAGACTATTTAGGCGAGAGGTTGTCATTGTACTTGTGTAGGGGGGGGGGGGGGGGGGGGGGTCAGCTTTTCACCTGGCCAACGTGTAATTCCTGCATTCGCTACTGGAGAAGACTAGTAGCTTTGCTCAACCTGATACATACTTCTATTCTCCACTCTGATGAACGTACATGTTTGATATATCGTGCAGCCTTACTGTACAATAACTTATATTTTGTCTGTTAAAAAAACGATTTTTCGATTATGAAATAAAATTGATTTGATTAATTGGTGGCATCCCTAATATGTGTATTGAAGTTTTATTACTGACGGTCAAACTGTTCATGAGCTGTGCCTGTTCAAAGTTTACATTTTCAATTGAGTGCTAGTTTCCAGCAACGTCTCATCATACAGAGCCCCCCTCTCTCTGATCTCTGCGGCTCCGCCCCCTCGCCCAATTAGTGGGCAAGCTGAACCATAGTTGAGTGCTGCACTGTCTGGGCTGTTGACAATGTATGCTACAGTAATGCATTTGATTGCCCATTGGCCTATGCCAGGGGTGGGCAACTTTGACGGTGGAGAGGGCCATTATATTTCCATACTCACTCCAGAGGAGGGCCACATTGCATGCATGTCGTAGCAAAAATGGCCGATCTACAAGTTCACGGTGCGATGCGTTTTGAACTTGTAGATCATGCTATTTTTGCTATATTTGAATTGAAATCCTGAATATTTTTTTGCTATTTTTAATTGGGATCCTGAAAAGTCATTTTAAAAACATTATTTGTAATACTACAAAGCAAGCTACTAATTTAGACTAAGTAATTAAAGCAGGTCATCTTTGCATGTTTGGAATTGTAACACCTGAAATCAATAACATATCAGTCTATTCCTAAACTAATGAGGGTCACATTAGGTGAAGGTGGGGGCCGCATGTGGCCCACGGGCCGCCAGTTGCCCATGTATGGCCTATGACATACATGGGCAACTGGTGGCCACATGCCCCCCTACAGAGTCCTGCAGGTTAATATCAGAATACTGATTATTGAATGAATGAATGAATGAAATATTTATTTTCGTGTCATGCCACTTTGGCCCATCCCATATGGGATTATATGACACATTTCACAGATTACATTGGATACAACTGACACTACAGTCCTTCCTGTTCATACATATTTGTATATTATTCGAACAAAAAAACTAAACAAAACTAAAATAAACATAAGGCCATTTTACATGTAAATGGCCCTCCTCCTCATTGACCAGGCCTTTTCAAGGGATGAGGTAAATGAAAAGGTGTACTTTTGAAACAGGCGCCGCAGTCTCTCGAAGTCCTCCAACCATACAAATTCATGGTTTGGGTCTATCTTATTAAAAAGTATTTCCCTAATAGAGTTGTAGAAAGGACAATAAAAAACACAATGCATTTCATTTTCGATTTCATTTAGATCACACAGACTACATAGTCTATCCTTGCATTGTGTATAATTTAACTTTGAGGCTCCAAAATGGAATTGAAAGTCACTAGTGTGCATGGCTGGAGCTTTAAAATGCATGATTTCAGTTTTTTTTCCATTTATCAAAAGTTAATTTATTTGTATTTAACCTTTGCTGCCCCTAGTGTTAGCATGCTGTTACTTCCCCATATGCCGCCCGTCCAGGCCCACTATACGGAGCTTGTTGTCCTTCCAGCAGTAGGACCAGCTAAATGTTTTCAGCGATGCGATACAAAATCACAAATGATTTACGATTGTCGGTTGCGCGGCGCACCATGGACAGCTCTCGAACCTTTGGAGATACGGCGCTTTGAAAATCGGGTTATAATGGAGGCTCAACGGAGCTGGATTTAAAAATCGCATCGCTGATGTGGACAGAGGAGGTCTCTACTAGCCGGAGCAATGCTAAAAGGTAAACAGACGGACGGCACGTTCATATATGGATTAAACGGTTGTCTACGCTTATAAGCGTAGCTGGCATAGATAGGTCCCAATAGCCTTGCTACGTTTATAAGCGTAGATGGCAATACAATAATTAAGTTCATTACCATAAGTATAACTAAATGCATTTGAAATTTAATAAACATTATATTTTTCAGGATTCCAATTAAAAAATTGCAACAAATGGAGTATAAAAGAGAGTAATGACACTCCCGTTGACTCTCATTGTAACAATGGAATACAGAAGTGCTCATTCCATCTCAATGAAATAGTTCCAGCCATAGGAGCAATGTTTGGAACTATCGCCCATAGGCACCCGCTTTGCGGCGAGATCAAAGCGTGTCACCACTCTCTTACTACATTACTCTGGACCTTCCAATAGGTGAATTCGATTTGTCTAAACTGTAAAATCTATCAAGACGCAAAACCAAAATGCATTTGCATATAGTCACTTTGAGCGAGTATGTGCACAAAGGTGACATCCCATTTGGCCTAAGATACAATAAAATCCTTCCTTCTAAAGTTCTTCTGTTATTGCACAAGTATGAACTGAGCAAATCTGCACCATTCTAAGTCAATAAAGTAGTATGTAATAGCATGGAAAAGTCACTGTTTACAAGCTTGTCACTCTAGCAAAGTGATTGATCTGTTCTGTGGCTGTCTAGGTCTATATCCCTCACTTGCCCCACAACAGGACACCGGCCTCCCAAATGACAAATGTTTACACCCTCCCCCCACATTCTGCTGGGCCCTATAGCGCCACCATTTGGCCAAAGGCTGTGGGCTTCGAGTCTGTACCGTTTGGCATAAGCCCTCTACCATATTGCCAAGTTTCGCGAAAACCGTCTGCACGGTTAAGCCAGAACTGCTATTGTTCTTCTTCTTCTTGTGATTTCCGGCAGACTAGATGCCTTCCGGCACATTGCTGCCTCCCACTGGTCGGGAGTATACCTCCTTTCTGTCCATTCTAACTCTATGGTAGCAGTCGTGTTGCTGCCATGAAATTAAGCACCGCTTTTACAGTCTTTGCCTGGTTCTCTGTTGGGTTGAGGAGACTCTTGAGCGTCACATTGTTTGTGTGGTCACTTGCCACTGATGCATACAGCAGCTCTCTTTCTTCAGAGTACCGGGTGCACTCCATAAGCACGTGCTCCACTGTTTGATCTTTTTTGCATGTGCTGCACAGTCCATCTGGGTGCTTCCCCATTTTTGACAGGTCCCATGCCAGTCCACAGTGTCCCAACCTGAGTCTTGTCATTAGAACTGCTATTGTTGGCGGAAGAAAGAAGAAAAATAAACCAACCTGCTCTGTATAGTCTGATGTGTGGCTGTAGAATCGCGTCCAACCGTTTGTTCTGTTTCTCCAGCAGAGTTTCTAGTGTCTCCGTCTCTCTCTGGAAGAGGTTGAATATGAACTCTCCCACCTCGCTGAGGCGCTCCAGCACAAACATTCGGACCTTAAGCGTCACACTACAAACATCATCGCCAAGCGGTTTGTCCAAAACGCACAATATCTCCTCTCCCACCGACGTCATGTGTTCATTTATCTTCAGCCATAAAGACTCCATTTGATTCGTTTTACCTCCGTTAGGTAACATTTTCACCAACTGTAATATACTAATATAATGTGTATTATACTTATAAGCCTATAGTGACTAATATAGTGTGTAAACGTGTCTGTTCTTACGTTGAGGATCACAACAAAGAAAGAGGTCCCGCTGACGATTCCACCATTACGCTGAAAAACAACACGTGGGGTGACGTGAACGGACGTGAGGCATGCGCCGCCCACCGGCAAAGGATCACTGCCATAGATATATATCTATGATCACTGCTGCCCATAGATATATGCTGCTGCTTTTCGCCATCTGGTGGAGGAGGTGTGTAACTGTTAAAATGGATGGATGAATATGGCCTAGCTGCCTTCCACGTGAAAGTTACACAAACATATGCCCGCTTTAATTACTTCAGTCTATATTTTATTTACTTTTTTATGCCAAATGTATTTGTATTTAAGTTCATAAAGTTAACAAAGTCAAATAAATACACTTGAAATTAAATACAATTTTAACTTTTCTTTAACTTTTTTACTATAAAGATAGCAAAAATCACACCTGTGTGAAGTGAGGGGCACTCTTATCATTATGCATCATCACACATCATCTCTTGAAATCTGAATTTATGTGATTGGTTAGCCGATTTGCTCGACTACATATGACGTACATTTTTCCTTCATTGTCAATGGCATTTCATGTTTGTGTTGCCACAAATTTACGTCATATTTGAGGCACATATATGACCAAATTTCTCCTTTCATTGTCAATGGCAAATATGAAACGTGTGGGGACAAAAGCTGTACGTATATAGGAGGGGCTAGCATCCCTCAAAAATAGCAGATCTACAAGCTCAAAACACGGCGCACTGCGACACATTTTGAGCTTTGTAGATAATAGGTGTCTGACAGTAGGCTATATGCAAGGTGGCCCTCTGGAGTGAGTGTGGAAACAATAGTGGCCTTCTGGAGTGAGTGTGGAAATATATAGTGGCCCTCTGGAGAGTGTGGAAATACAGTGGCTCTTTGGAGTCAGTGTGGAAATATAGTGGCCATCTGGAGTGAGTGTGGAAATATAGTGGCCCTCTGGAGTGAGCGTGGAAATATAGCTAGTGGCCCTCTGGAGTGAGTGTGGAAATACAGTGGCTCTCTGAAGTGAGTGTGGAAATACAGTGGCTCTCTGGAGTCAGTGTGGAAAAACAGTGGCCCTCTGGAGTGAGTGTGGAAATACAGTGGCCCTCTGGAGTGAGTGTGGAAATATTAAATATAGTGGCCCTCTGGAGTGAGTGAGTGTGGAAATATAGTGGCCATCTGGAGTGAGTGTGGAAATATAGTTGCCCTCTGGAGTGAGTGTGGAAATATAGTGGCCCTCTGGAGTGAGTGTGGAAATATAGTGGCCATCTGGAGTGAGTGTGGAAATATAGTGGGAGTCTCATCTCGGAGCTATAGCATAGTGGAGGGAGAGGTTCCATATGGGGCTAACAATAAGTATGTAATACATTAATGATGAATATAATAATGAGAAGAGTAAAAAATAGAAAGGAGTGATGGAAGAAAATGGAAGAAGGAAAAGTGGACAGGGTCCAGTTGCCTTGGAAGGCAACGGGAGTCTGACAGTGGTATGGATGTTGGGACTAGTGTGACCTTTGCTTGGGACAGTCTCTCAGCAATTTCTAAGCCTTTTCAGGCATCCCACAAATTGAGACCCTGTCCGACATTGTGACTGGCAGGCATCATTGTTCTGTTCAAATGCTCTAATAGTTAGTCGCCTAATAGTTGGCCTTTTGTTGTAAAGCTCTCTCTCTTTGTCTCTTCCTGCAAGATGTGTGTTTTTAAGCCTGTTAAAATAACATGAGAAATATCCCCTAGGCTACAGTCCAAGTCGGCCATACCACCCATGACCAAAATTAACATTTTAAAACCAAAATGTGATGCGCCAGTAGGAATGGAGCTCGAAACTTGATACCGGAACAGACTCGATAACAAATGTATTGAGTAACTATAAGCTTTGGGCTAATCAAGCCTGTTATCGAGCATAGCGGTCCATGATGTAATGTTTAAACTTTAAACAATCAAGACAAGAGGTGATCAAGAAATAAATCTAATCACCCATGCTGGCACAAACACTGGCAAACAGGTCGGTCTAAAAGTTTATTGATACCCGTCAACCAGCGTTGCGCCGGTAAACAAGATTACATTTAAAGTGACAGTGCACACATTAACCAGCAAACAGTTTCCTCAACTGCCTTCCGTCTGTTAGAAAAGTACTGTATTTGAATTTTGAAGGCCCTAGTAAAATGTAGTGCAAGTCATATCGTTTGGTTAAATATGCATTTTATGCAAGACCTGAAGATACATGGAGATTTTATTGTAATTATTACATCATTTAATTTTAGATGTTGGTCAGCCACATACTCATTCACAACTGGCCAATAAAAAAAGAGATACTGGTTATGTTCAGAATTTGTCGTCACACGTCTTTCCACAAAATATTGAAAAAATCTCAATATGTAACGTCTGTTATCCACGTAACTCGAAAACCGTTCGCCCTACCAATTTAAGATTTGACACACGTTCTAGACCATTGGTTCCCGACCATTTTATACTGAAGTACCACCTCAGAGAATATTTGGCTCTCCAAGTACCACCATAATAACTGATGTTGAAATACAGGAGCTGCCCTTTTTGTTCCATTCCTAAGCCAATAATGCTGCTGCTCTGACAAAACTCTGTCTAATCACTAATAAGCACAACGGATGATATTTAAATGTGATTAATCCTATTTCTAATAAATCTTCTATTGGCTAGGTGTGCTGTACGTCATGCTCATTTCAGCACGGCTGGAGAGCCTATTTCAACCAATTGCTTGGTCAGAAGAACTACCTGTAGTAATATAAATATTTCATTCCACTTTTGTCTTTTTTTTCTCCTTTTTGGGCGACTCCTCTGTGTACCAGCGGAGGGGGGCTCAAGTACCACTAGTGGTACTAGTACCAGTGGTTGGGAACCTCTAGACCAGCGGTTCCCAAACTTTTTTGGTTGTGCACCCCCTGCCACCTCCTGACCTAGCTGACGCACCCAATGCACCATTGCTGTCATGGCTGTGCCTCTGTTGTAGAGCCACATGATTAAATTAAGACATATATTTATTTACACATGTATATTTAATTAGGCCAGCCATTCCTTAAAGGGATAGTTCAGATTTTTTTAACTGAAGTTGTATGAAATACTTGCCATTAATATAGTGGTTGCAACTGTATTAATTGATTGCCCGAGTCCTGTGGTGGGAGTTCTGCTCTGGTTTTGGTCAATATTAAGTAGTTCCGGTCATTTTGTGGGGGGCACTGGGGCCACGCAGTAAAAGTAAATGAATCCACAAAACGAACGTAATTTGTATTGTTGACCTATTTCTAAAATATTAGCGCGACTTTCGTTCAACTTTGACCCCTCTATCACATGGAACTATTTTTTGGGCGTAGTGATATGGACACAAAAAACATAGTTCTGTGTGATAGAGGGGTAAAAAAAGAACGGAAGTTGCACTAATATTTTAGAAATAGGTCAACAATACAAATGACGTTAGTTTTACTGCGTGGCCCCCAGTGCCCCCCACAAAATGACCGGAACTACTTGATATTTCACCAAAACCAGAGCAGAACTCCCACCACAGGTGGGAGTTCATACAACTTAAGTATTTCATACAACTTAAGTTCAAAAAATCTGAACTATCCCTTTAATTTCACACACACACACACACACACACACACACACACACACACACACACACACACACACACACACACACACACACACACACACACACACTCAAGACTAATGCACTCGCAGCATTCTCATCTCATCTAAGGTGGTCTTTACACAATAACAGTGTTCATAGAAAACGGCAAAATAAAGATGAAATGATTACTATATTTACCCAGGGTATCTGGGCTAAGCTCAAGAACTTGTTTCCAGCCAGGCCCTGCTCATAGAACATTTCATCGTAGTGGTTCAATGCCTTGTTCAAGGGCACTTCAGCGGTGGTAATTTTAACGTGTCGGACCGCTGATTCGAACTGGCGACCTTCCGGTATCAAGACCGCTCCGCAATCCGTTCGGCCACCGCTGCCACCGCTGCAAAGTATCGTTTGCTGGTGTCCCTTTAGACGAGAACAGTGTTTTCAGGAGGTGAAAACGCAACAAAGTGAAAACGCCTTCCAGAATGGAAATGTTTGAGAACGCCGTTGTCTCCTGTCTCCATGTAAACAGGCAAAACGGTGAATCCGCAAAACTTATGACATCATGGCTCACAACACATATGTTTATTACTCACCCTCCTCGCCTAGACGCCTACAAAGCACTGCTGATCTAGCCTGGCTTATTAGCCAGGCTACTGCTCATCAGCGATGGTGAATGTAAAACCATGATGTGAATAAAAAGCCTTGTGATAGGTGGCAGCAGTGTTTATGTAGCCTAATGTATTATGAAATATATAACCATCCCGGGGCGGGCTCCGCCTGCATGCTCTGGGCTGCCTAGCTGTCTCTCGATGCGTTGCAGCGTTAGTAGAAAGCAGGCAGCGAGCGACGGCCACAACCCTGTTGTGGTCTGGAAGCGTCATTCAAAACCCTGATAGGGTTGCGTGAAGGGGGAGCTACCTGGTTGTTCTTCTTGTACGTGGATGACTGGTCTATTTGGCAGCCCGTTACCGCCACCTAGCGACATAATAGCATTTTCATAAATTGTGCGGTTCTCGTGTAAAGGGTCAATAAAAAATGAGAACGCAACGGGACTTTGCCGTTTTATCTGGAGATGGTCGCCGTCTAAAGTGAGTTGTTGTGACTCTTGGTTGAGACAGCCGTGTGTTGCTGCCACTGGTGTGTGTGTGTGTGTGTGTGTGTGTGTGTGGGGGGGGGGGGGGGGGGGGGGTGAGGGGCTGCGGGGAGGAATGTCACCCTCTGCACAGAGCAAGAGACACGGAGCTGCATGCTGCTCTCCCTATGTGCTCTCTGCTCTCCCGACCTGCAGGCAGAGTTCTATAAATCTCCTTATAGATTTACCCAATTTTTCTCCTTACAACAGTGAATTATCGAATTTTTGCCGTTTTGTTAAATAACGTCGTAATACTACCACCATTACCATTTTCATGTCGCGCACCGCCAGGAGTTCCTTTGCGCCACCACTAGGGGTACGCGCACCACAGTTTGGGAAAGCCTGTTCTAGACAACCACAGGGAGTTCAGTGCCCGGTGTCGAGCCCGTCGGATGACCGGTTGTCCAGAACCAGCACAAAAGGCTCTGCCCAGGCTCCGGACAGGGCCCAAATCCACATCACCCCTAGATCTCTATATATGGACCTGGCCTGTTCTGACATCACAATGATGATGTCAGAACAACATGATGCACAACCTCTGCCTTTATTAGCCAATTGATCACACCTGTTCACCCCCCAACGGGCACTGTTCTAGTTATCAAAAATCACACCCGTGTGAAGTGAGGGGCACTCTTATCATCGTAAATCATGAACTAAAATAGACACTATGAAGTAAAATTATCCATTCATTGTCAATGGGAATTTGATGTTTGTGTACACACCAAAAGCTGGATATAAGAGGCCCCTCAATACAAAATCACGAGCTCATCCCTATTTCTGCATGGAGGAAAAAGGTGACACAGGTATGATGTGTAAAGGACATCAGAAGCCCACAACTTGGCAGTTCTCTTTGTTTTTGAATACTTTATTAACAGTTTACTGCAAAAATGGTACAATTATACACAGATGTTAAAAGGATAACAGGGGGGGGGGGGACACATAAGGGCTCGTGTCCATTGTTGTGGTCCTTGTGCATTCAATTCATCAAGATATTTGAAGACATACAATAATATACAAGACATTATCAACCATAGTATGTGTGTGTGTGTGTGTGGGGGGGGGGGGGCTCAGCTATTGAGAAATAGTAGATATAAAAGCTTGTAGATTTGCAATTCTTTTAAATCGTGAAAACGTGTGCAAAGCTTTGAATTTAGATTATTTCACAGCAAACGTTTAGAATGCACATCTTTGCTTCTGCAGGGTCCCTGGAACAACACATTGTCAGATGGGGATCTGTGGCCAAATTCACATCATTCTGGGGGTATATACATTTTTTAGAAAGACATTTTTTAAATGAGGTGCTCAGGCCTTAATGTGGTTAAGCTTAGACTTTACTAGCCTAGCATCTGGAGCCCTTAACACAGAGCCTGTTTACCACTTACTGATTTAACCACTTCAACCCCAGCGCCCATATTCTAGGGGGAACATTAGGCCAAAATAGCAGATCTACAAGCTCACAATGCGTCACCAATCTGCTCGTTGTGGCAAAGAGATTAAAGGTACACCATTGTAACTCAAGGGTAACACTTGCAATACATTCTCGGTCTATAGTGTTGTATAAATATATACACTATATATATTATAATCTACAATATACAGCAATATAATCTGCTTTTAACAGTATAATTATAAGAACCCATACATGCCAATGCATTATAACAATCATAACAGCTTATAAAGCCTTTTTTTATAATTCATAAGGTGAAGTAAGGTCTCTCACAGACTTTATTCTGGCCAGGATCTTGTTTAATAATATAATTATAGGCCTGGGCCATGGCTCAGTGGTCCAGGCACCTTGGCTGGTAATCCAGTCTGGCAGTGTGCCGCGGGTTCGACTCCCGATCCCGATGGCCTTTACTGCATGTCTTCCCCCCCCCCCCATCTCTCTCCCCATTTACTGTCTGTCCCTCCATTAAAAAAATAATAATAATATCATTATAGATAATTACACAATACCTTATCACTGTTCATTAACACCTGGTGGATGAAAGTGGCGGTGCTTGGGTGCCACCGGATCAGAATCTGTTTTAGTATGACGCGCATCCGGTTTTGGGCTCCATCTTGGATGTGAAATCATTAATGCTAGCGAGCTAAAATGAGGCTTGCTCTAGAAAACACCAATGTTCCAAACGCGATCACCAGACAATCAGAAATGAGAAAAGAGCGTGCTAAGGCTGTGGCTAAAACAGAAGATAATGCAGTTGGTCGCACAAACTGCAGCTAAAGGTTTTCCCCCGCTGTATGAGTCCTCAAGTGTGTTTTTAGAGAACGGTTGTAACGAAAGCCTTTGCTACACACTGTACATGTGAATGGCTTTTCCCCTGTATGAGTCATCATGTGTGTTTTTAGATTACTGCGGTCACAAAAGCCTTGGCCACAAACTTCACAAGAGAATGGCTTTTCCCCTGTATGAGTCCTCATGTGTGTTTTTAGATCACTGCTGACACAAAAGCCTTTGTTACAAACTGTACAAGTGAATGGCTTTTCCCCTGTATGAGTCCTAACGTGTCTTATTAGATTACTTCTGAAACAAAAGCCTTTGTTACAAACTGTACATGTGAACGGCTTTTCCCCTGTATGAGTCCTTGTGTGTTTTTTTTAGAGCGCCGCGATCACAAAAGCTTTTGTTACAAACTGTACAAGTGAATGGCTTTTCCCCTGTATGAATCCTGACGTGTCTTATTAGTCCATTATTGTAACAAAAGCCTTTGCTACAAACTGTGCAAGTGAACGGCTTTTCCCCTGTATGAGTCCTCCTTCTGTGTTGTTTTAGATTAATGCTGTCAGAAAAGCCTTTATTACAAAATGTACAAGTGAATGGCTTTTCCCCTGTATGAGTCCTCATGTGTTTTTAGATCACTCAATTGCCTAAAGCCTTGGCCACAAACTTCACAAGTTAATGGATTTCCCCCTGTATGAGTCTTCATGTGTCTTTTTAGATTACTGCTGTTACTATAGCCTTTGCTACAAACTGTGCAAATGAACAGCTTTTTCCCTGTATGAGTCCTTGTGTGTCTTTTTAGCTTACCGCTAGCGCCAAAGCTTTTGTTACAAACTGTACAAGTGAATGGCTTTTCCCCTGTATGAGTCCTGACGTGTCTTATCAGTTCTTTATTGTGACAAAAGCCTTTGCTACAAACTGTGCAAGTGAACGGCTTTTCCCCTGTATGAGTCCTCATGTGTGGTTTTAGGCCACTGCTGTCACAAAAGCCTTTGTTACAAACTGTACAAGTGAATGGCTTTTCCCCTGTATGAGTCCTAACGTGTTTTATTAGATTACCGCTCATACAAAAGCCTTTGTTACAAACTGTACAAGTGAATGGCTTATCCCCTGTATGAGTCCTCATGTGTCTTTTTAGATTACCACAAAAGCCTTTGTTACAAACTGTACAAGTGAATGGCTTTCCCCCTGTATGAGTCCTCATGTGTCTTTTTAGATTACCACAAAAGCCTTGACCACAAACTTCACAAGTTAATGGATTCCCCCCTGTATGAGTCCTCCTCATGTGTTTTTTTAGATTACCGCTGTCACAAAAGCCTTTGTTACAAACTGTACAAGTGAACGGCCTTTCCCCTGTATGAGTCCTCATGTGCGTCTTCAGATGCTTATGATTAAACAGTTTGTCACAGATTGTACAACTAATACTTTTCTCCCGGGACATCTTGTTGCTCAAAGACAATCTCTGCCCTTGTGTCTTGTGTGATTTCAGTGTTTTTAAAGATGACTGATCTTCACCGGGCTGCCACTCATCACTGTCGTCAGTGATGTCAGATTCACTGGGCTGCCACTTATCACGGTCTTCAGTGATGTCAGATTCAGAACAGTGTGAAGAGAGGAGCTGGTCATCAATAGCTGGTTGTGATGTTCCACAGTCCTCTACATCAGCTTGTGTTTTCATGTGTTCAGTTGAGGTGCTGGCTAACAGAGGCTCTGGGTCTCTGTTATCATCATCACATTTCACTGCTAGTAATGTCAGCATTGGCCTATCAACCACTTCTGATCTTTGAAGTAGCTCCTCCTGCTCATCTTTAATGTGTAGAGGCTCTGGTTCCTCCTTGACCAGACTGGAGCTCATCTCCTCTTCAGAGGAAACCTCCTCTTTACACACGGGGAGGTGCCGGACGTCTAGGGAAAAGATACAATGAGAGAACGGTAAAAGGTTTGAACTTTACTTTTCTGTTCCATGCAGTGTTTCCTCTGTTTAATGAAAAACAACAGGGGATCACACACACACACACACACACACACACACACACACACACACACACACACACACACACACACACACACACACACACACACACACACACACACACACACACACACACACACACACACCTAGTCCAGTTCATGGTACATTCAGATTGATCCAGAAGTCCACGCATCGATGCAATCACATCTTTAAAGTTAAAACCGATTACCAAACAATATAGTGTTTACACTGATGCCATGTTCATGGTTTACCTACAGTTTGATCCTAGATCACTGAGACACTACACTGTCTATACATTTGATGAATGTGCGTACCTTGCTTACTGTAATTTGCTCTGGATAAAGAGCATCTGCTAAATGCCTAAATAGTAAACTGTAAAGAGCTTGACACTTACTGAGATCTATGTGGTCGTCAGGTTCCTGTTTAAGGTGGACTTTTCAACCTAGCCTAGTACCACAATTGTTCTCCACTCATGTCTTTCATAGGAGGGCTGTGGGCAGTTCGGAAACCCGTCCACCATTTTGTATTATCGTGAGAACGATGGCTTCCATTATCGTTATCATTGCAACTTTTCAGGAATAGAAAGCCTGCAGTTCATATTCGCTTGGATTCGTTGTTTCTGAACTGCCCACAGCCCTCCCATGAGACACAGACATAGTAAAAAAAATGTGTTGGTGAGGACCAATTATAACATATGTTGAAAAGTGGTGAAGTGGTCCTTTAAATCATTTGATGAGACTACAATAAGGAATTTAACAATAACGACTTTACATGATGTGATATGAATAAGGACTTTAACTATAAGGACCTTATATGACTTATATGAATGGACATTTGGAATAAGGACTTTGATATGGTATTGTCAAGGAGATTTGGAATAAAATAACTAATGTTATTCCATTAACCTTTTTTGCCATTTACGTACGTATTTCATTTCAATAATACTTTGAAAGTCTGAATTGTGTCTCATTATGTTATTTAATTGTGTTATGAGTCATGAGTTCTCCCCTGCAGATGTCAATATGAATAAGGACTTTAAAGGTAGTAGGCCTGTCAGAACGAATTTCATAATATGAAAGAAATTCGAATATTAAAAAAATGAAATAGATTCGAAAGTTAAAATTGCCATTCGAATGTAGCTTTTATCATTTATTAATTCTATTAACGCACTGGTGTGCTCTCTTGTCGTTCGTTTATTCAGTGCACTCGGTGCGTTGTCGTTCGAAAATCCAGTGCGAAACACAAACATGGCAGAGGCGACAGGGAATCGGCTCAGGCTGCACCAGAGATAATCACACCTGAACATTTTAGGAGTGATGTGTGGAGGATTTTTGGTTTCCCCATCCAAAAACTGAAGAATTACGACAAGAGAGCACGCCATCTGCAGACTATGCCGGGTCGAAATTAAATACCACACAACTACAAGCAACCTGAGGAATGCTGCCACAATACACCCTGTTGAATTTGCAGCGTTGGTGGAGATGGACGAACCAAAGATAAAGCAGGCTAGGATGACCGCGTTCATGCTCCCCGAGCCACAAGGTTTACCAGCCCCACGCCAGCAAGCGATTACGCAGAGATTGACCCAATTCATCTGCAAAGATATGAGGCCGATTAACCTTGCACAGGGGGTGGGATTCAAAGCGTTCGTCAAGGAGATTGACCCAAGATACACGATTTCCTGCAATACTACCATCACGACAGTAAAGCTGTATGATGTCACCCAAAAGGACCTAAAAAAAAAGATTAATGGAGAAAGGATTGCCCTGACCACGGATGGGTGGATGTCATTGGCCACAGAATCATACATCACAGTCACAGCACATTTTCTAGATGAGAAATGGGAGATGAAAGATTTAATTCTCAAAACTGTGGAAGCCAAGAAGAGCCACACGGCTGAGAATGTTGCCGGGTACATTTGTGATATACTGGAAGACTACATCGTGACACGTGAGTCTATTCTCTCCGTCACCACAGACAACGCAGCTAATTATGTTAACGCTGTGGAGAGGCACCTCCATACCACCAATATCCCATGCATGGCACACACAATCAACCTGGCTGTGAGAAAGGGACTAGGAGTGCGGGCTATTGAAATTCCGATCGCAAGACTGAAGGCCACAGCAGGTCATTTCAACAAGAGTCCGGCAGACATGTACCTCCTGGAGGCTAAGCAAGCGGCACTTGAAATTGACCCGAATAAGCTAATCAACGACTGCCCTACTCGGTGGAACAGCACCTACGGCATGGTGTGTAGAGCAGCTGAAAAAACAGGCTCCTGTAGCAGCAGTAATCATGGAAAAGAAACCCAAGTCATTTGGAGTTGAGTACCAATGACTATACCAATGGCTACTAATGGAGAAGATCGCAGCAGTGCTTAAGCCTTTCAAAGTGGCCAGTGAGGCTTTGTCAACCGACCGATTCCCAACAGCATCAGCCGTTCTTCCCCTGAAATATGTGCTTTTGTCGCATCTCCAAATTAAACCACTAGACTCGGACCCACTCAAAGAAATGAAAACAAAGATAGCAACTGACCTAGAGAAGAGATACAGCCCGGACAAAGAAGCATTCAAGCTACTTAACACTGCAAGCTACCTCGAGAGAGTTTTCTCCACCGCCGGGTCTAATAGTTAATAAAAAATCACACCCGTGGTGAGATTGATTCACTCTGACGTTATATCTGTGATGTCAGTGACGTCACATACTAACCATAGCAACCATGCTCGTTTTTGAGTGGTGTAAACCACTCCTACAACTGGCTTTTGTGTGTTGAGTGGTGTAAACCACTCCTACAACTGGCTTTTGTGTGCAGAAAAAAATGAGCATGGTTGCTATGTTCAAAATAATTTCTGACGTAATTAAATCACACCCGGGTGAACTGGATGACCGTAGCAACCATGCTCATTTTTTCTGCACAAAAAAAGCCAGTTGTGAAATCACATCCGGGTGTGATT
Organism: Electrona antarctica; assembly: GCF_951216825.1. Taxonomy (NCBI): domain Eukaryota; kingdom Metazoa; phylum Chordata; class Actinopteri; order Myctophiformes; family Myctophidae; genus Electrona; species Electrona antarctica. The sequence continues at coordinate 50,628,681 of NC_136807.1, forward strand.
TCATTACGTCAGATCAGAGCTGATCAGGCTATATAATACCTTACACCACTCAGTTCACACGGGTGTGATTTTTTTGGTACGAACAAACACGGGTACACGGGTACAAAGCCAGTTGTTTGAGTGGTGCAAACCACTCCAACAATCTGCATTGGCTCCCGAAAATGTGGATCGACTTGTTTTTTTGGCCAACAACCTGACCCTGGACTGACTGACCGACCGGACTGACTCTCGCCATTGTCGCCGACGCCGATGTTGTTTAAACTGTTTTGTTCTGTTTTTTGATGCTGCTGGAGTTTACTGAGCACTTTATTTATATTTTCATATTTTATTGTATTTGTTTGGAATTGGAAGTCAGTGTTTACACTGTTTACTGTTATTTACGTGTTTATTATAATACAGGTTTACAAATTGAAGATATTGATTTTGCCAAAGATGTCTTGCATATAGGGTCTTTTAAGAAATGTATAGAATATTCTCTGGTGGGGCTATAAGGACACGAAATATCCTAAAAGGAATCTTAGAATGTCTGCTTTATCTGAGTTGATAACTATTTATGTTATGTAGATATCAACAATTGAATACATTGTGGTTTCACACAAAACACAAAACTGAAAATACTATTCAGAAATAAATGCATTTGAAGTTTAATTTAGCTATATCATCATGTTCTATTATGGCTACATATGCATGCCATAGGCTATATCAAATTAAAGATAATTTTGTGTACTTTATTTTTAAGTTTCTAGCATGTGTCACAAATCCACAAAGACAATGCAGCTTTCAGAGCCTAATATTTTCACAATGATAAATGCTAGAAATGTTTGTTAAATTAAACTTGACATCCTAAGGTTTATATATATTTCCCTGCTTTTATATTCCCTGCACACACACACACACACACACACACACACACACACACACACACACACACACACACACACACACACACACACACACACACACACACACACACACACACACACACACACACACACACGGCATTTATCGAGACCCGAGTATCAATAAGCTTTTAGCTTGTCGAGCATGTTATCGGGTATAGCCGCAGCAGCTGACGTCTTGGGCCACTCGCTATATAATAAGGCGCAGGTGCGTAGCGTGGATTAAATGATTGACGGTGGGTGGCAGCGCATCTCCGACCGAGGTGTGAACGGTTTTGCCGACGTGCGAATGGGGGACAATTTAAAACAAAGGCGGCTTACATGCTGTAGTTTGCTACTGAAGCATATGAGCTAAAATAATTTTGCATGCATGAGGGCTGCCAAAGTAGGCCATCTTTTGCCAATCAACCCTGTTGACATGGCACTAAAGTCTTGAATCTTGATTCGGCACAAACAAGGGACTAAATTATTTTCGCTCCTATGCCACCAAAATGTGGAACGCCCTACCAACAGTCATTAAGACATGTGAATCCCTCGACTCCTTCAAAACCGCTCTCAAAGGGCACCTACGGACGGCTGCAATTCAAAACTGGCCCCCGGAATCCCCCCCACTATATGTTTATTTTCCCTTTTGACCTCCTTTATGATGAATTCCTGTTCTGTTCTGTTCTTTGGCTATATAGAAGTGTCTATTTGTACATCTCTAAATGTTTTGATGAATTGAACAAGATGGACCCTCTTGTAAACAAGTGTAATGCTTTATTGGGTCGTCCACTCACAGTGAACAGTCTTTGTATTGAGTTGTGCTTGAAATGTACTGTAATTGTTGCCCATACGGCCTATGACATACATGGGCAACTGGTGGCCCGGGGGCCACATGCCCCCCTATCACTTAAGTCCTGCAGGTTAATATCGGAATACTGATTATTGATTTAAGCTGTTACAATTCCAAACATGCAAACATGACCCGCGTCTATATTAGTAGCTTAGTATTAAAATGTTAAATTGTATTTTTTGTAGGGGTGCAACGATGTATCGGCCGACAATCGGTTTTGATTGATTGATTGATTGAAGAATTTATTAACAGTTTGCAGAATTACAGTACATTTCAAGCACAAACTCAATACAAAGGCTGTTAACTGTGAGTGGACGACCCAATTAAGCATTACACTTGTTTCCAATAGGGTCCACCATGTTCAAATCATCAAAACATTTAGAGACGTACAAATAGACTTCTAGAACAGGAATTCATCATAAAGGAGGTAAAAAGGGAAAAGAAACATATACAGTGAGGGAAAAAAAGGGGTGGTCGGTGGAGGGGATTCACGTTCAGCTCCGTTCATTTGTTTGTTTTCCTTGGAGGAGCTGCGTTGGGTCCCCAAGTCGGCTCCGTGGCCGTACCTTGAGTTGGCTGTGTGGCCGTGACCGTCTCTTGTGTTGTCCTTGCGATGGGTCCCCAAGTCGGCTCAGTGGCCATACCTTGAGTTGGCTGTGTGGCCGCGACCGTCTCTTGTGTTGTCCTTGCGTTCGTGTTTGAGGGATTCCGATTTTACAGGGGCCAGTTTCGAATTGCAGCCGTCCGTAGGTGCCCTTTGAGAGCGGTTTTGAAGGAGTCAAGGGATTCGCATGTCTTAATGACAGTTGGTAGGGCGTTCCACATTTTGGTGGCATAGGAGCGAAAATAATTTAGTCCCTTGTTTGTGCCGAATCTGGGTTGTACATGGTTCGTTGCACTCCCTCTGGTGTTGTGGGTGTGGACTTCGTTAACATTAAGGAAGTATCTAGACAGGTACATGGGTATCTTGGTGGTGTATCGAATCTTGTGGACCAGACCCATTGCAAGATGCTGTACTCTGTCGTCGACCCTAAGCCATTCCAGCCTGTCGAAGTGGGCAGGGGTGAGGTGGGTTCGGGGGGCTAGGTCAAGTAGGAGCCTGACCAGTTTGTTTTGGGAAGTCTGGAGCCTGGTTTTAAGGGCCTTTGAGGTGCTGTGGTACCAGGAGGTGCATGCATAGTCAAAGAAACCCTGTACAAGGGCTCCTGTTAGGGTCTTCAAGGTGTTTTTGTTGACCAGTGAGGAGATCCTGTAAAGGAATCTTGTTCTATGGTTGACCTTTTTGATTACGTTGGTGGCCATTTTATCACCGGAAAGATTAGCCTCCAGGATGGAACCTAGGTAGGTAATTTCATCTTTACGTGTGATAACATTGTCACCCACTCTAACCAAGAAGCCATTTGCCTTGCTGAGATTACTATTAGAGCCAAAGAGAATGGATTCAGTTTTTCCCAGGTGTAAAGATAGTTTGTTATCAGCGAGCCAGGTGCAGATTCTACCGAGTTCAGAGCTGAGGGCCTTTTCAACCTGCAGTTTGTTCCTGTCCGAGACCAATGCTAACCATAACATACCATGCATGTCCTCCTTCTCTCCTCTATCTCCAGATGAGGTCCTGAAACTAGTCACATCCACTAGACCTACCACCTGTCCTCTCGACCCCGCCCCGTCTCCAATCTTCCAGACCATCGCACTTGACCTGCTCCCCTTCATCACTTCCATTATCAACACCTCAGTAACCTCAGGCTGCGTCCCATCTGCCTTCAAGTCAGCCAGGGTATCACCACTCCTCAAAAAAACAACTCTTGACCCCTCAGATGTCAAGAACTACAGACCGGTATCACTCCTTTCCTTTCTTTCCAAAACCCTTGAACGTGTTGTCTCTAACCAGCTTTCTCTCCATCTCTCAGAGAACAACCTGCTGGATCCCAACCAGTCAGGATTCAAGAAGGCACACTCCACGGAAACTGCACTCCTCGCAGTCACAGAAGCACTACATGCTGCCCAGGCTGCTTCCCACTCTGCAGTCCTGATTCTCCTAGACCTATCGGCGGCATTTGACACAGTGAACCACCAGCTGCTCCTAGGCACCCTAGCTGATCTAGGCATAGGCGGGACGGCGCTGAAGTGGTTCTCCTCCTACCTCTCTGACCGGACATACCAGGTTTCTTGGAAATGTTTGCTATCACCCCCCCGCACCCTCCAAACTGGGGTCCCACAGGGATCTGTACTTGGTCCCCTCCTCTTCTCACTGTACACTAAATCCCTTGGCACCATCATCTCTGCTCACAATATATCCTATCACTGCTATGCCGATGACACACAACTGTTTCTATCCTTCCCCCCCTCTGCCACCCAGGTAGAAGAGCGCATCACTGCATGCCTGGCTGACATCTCACAGTGGATGTCTTCCAACCACCTCAAGCTGAACCCAGACAAGACTGAGCTTCTGTTCTTCCCAGCTAAGTCCTGCCCTATGCGGGAGCTAACTATCTCCGTAGACAACGCCCTGGTAAAGTCTGTCCCGACAGCCAGGAACCTTGGTGTTGTCCTGGACAGTCAGCTCTCGTTCAAAACACACATCACAGCTGTCACTAGATCCTGTAGGTTTACACTCTACAACATACGACGAATTAGACCGTTCCTCACCCAGGAGTCAGCCCAGCTCCTAATCCAGACAACAGTCTTGTCAAAACTTGACTATTGCAACTCCCTCCTTACTGGCCTACCGGCATGTGCACTTAAGCCCCTCCAACTGATCCAAAATGCCGCAGCACGCTTGGTCTTCAACCAGCCAAAATTCTCACACGTCTCCCCCCTTCTCCGCTCGCTCCATTGGCTCCCGGTCGCTGCCCGCACAGAATACAAAACTCTGATGCTGGCATTCAAAGCAACCAAAGGCATGGCCCCCCCATATCTCACAAGTATGATCGTACCCTACAAACCCTCCCGCTCACTCAGATCAGCCAACGCAGGGAAGCTGGAGGTACCTTCACTAAAAACGCCGGGACAACGCTCCACACGTCCCAAACTCTTCTCCCTTCTGGCTCCAAAACTATGGAATGCACTTCCCATTGCAGTCAGAACTGCAGCCTCACTCCCAATCTTCCGCCGTAGTCTGAAAACCCACCTCTTCAGACTCCACCATGGCCCGTAGCACTTGCCCTAGCCTAGCCCCTTAGATAGCACATTATGTAGACTTAGATAGTATTTTAAACAGACTTATAGCTTGTTATGTAGACAGCTCTAGAATTGCACTTTATGTAGTCATAGCACTTTATAGTACACATGTATAATATATTATATAGTATAGTATGTATAGTTGACATAGATACTCCAATGTTACGTTCTTAGTTTACGCATGATTCATGATAACTACTTTTTATACATGTGATGTATGCCATGCTTTTTGTTATTGCTTAATGTAAATCGCTCTGGATTAAGAGCGTCTGCTAAATGCCTAAATTGTAAATTGTAAATTGTAGCAGTGCCGAGTCATCTGCGAACAGGAACAAGTTGCAGTCACAAGCTGAAGTCATAGTCATAGTCGGTAGGGGCCGATATTTGCCTTGTTAACTGACATCGGCGCATCGGTAAAAAAAACTTGATTTTCACCGATGGCAGTGGCCGATGGTCTCCTCTGCAGACAAATCCGTTAATACACCTGTGTACGGAGATGTATAGAGCGGCTGCATGTCGCTCAGTGCACTGAGTGCAGTGGTATTCCTCCTCCCCCCCTCCCCTCACAGGCTCACACACAGGCAGTGGGCACCATTCCAACTCAAGACAGGACAGACTTTTTTCTTTTGTTTTCAAACTATAATCCACAGGTTAGAGACGGTGTGAGCGCTATAGTGAATACCCTTGCGCAGCGCGAGGTAATTAACGCCAGCTGCAAACGAGCAACGGTCTTTAATTGTGTGATTAACAGATTATATATATAAAAATCATTTTGGGCCAAATAAATACAAATATACAATACTGGGCGTTGGGGGTGCGTCAGCTCGGTCAACGTCAAAGTCCTCCACAATCCACATCCCCAAAAATAATCATTCGTGCCATACTTGCAGCCTATATGCACAACCGATTGTTTTAATTAAAAAAACAATCGGTTTTTCAAAAAACAATCTGTTTTCCAGACTGCAACACTTAGAAAAATAACCACCTGCAGAGGATGTCTTGACAGAAAGTAGCTCATAACATGTCTACGGGGGATTTTTATGAAAAACAAGCTTGGCAGATTGAAAGAGGATAATTCAAGCTTGGACTACAGCTGCAATGTGTGTGAGTTTAACGTTGTTTAAGACAAGCAGATCACAATCCAAATTGGATGAGTGGGGAGTCAATGGAGGGTATTGCAACTCTAGATTCATCCCTAGCCACAATTTGCAACTCTAGATTTTTTTATAAAGGGATGAATCTAGAGTTGCAATACCCTCCATTGACTCCCCACTCATCATTTTGCGTTTGCGATCTCCTTGTCTTAAACGACGTTAAACTCACCAACATTGCAGCTGTAGTCCAAGCTTGAATTATTCTCTTTCAATCTGCCGAGCTTGTTTTTCATAAAAATCCCCCGTAGACATGTTATGAGCTACTTTCTGTCAAGAAGAAGAAGAAATGTTGGAGTTTGGAAGCGCTCGTTTGTATTAAGGGGTCGCGCTGCTGCCTCCTGCATTATGTGCAAATGCGAAACAGATGCATGCAGGGACATTCAGGGACTTACGACGAGCGCTTCCAAACTCCAGCACTTAGAAAAAGAATCACTTGCACAGAATTTCTTGACAGAAAGTAGCTCATAACATGTCTACGGGGGATTTTTATGAAAAACAAGCTCGGCAGATTGAAAGAGAATAATTCAAGCTTGAACTACAGCTGCAATGTTGGTGAGTTTAACGTAGTTTAAGACAAGCAGATCGCAAACGCAAAATGATGAGTGGGGAGTCAATGGAGGGTATTGCAACTCTAGATTCATCCCATTATAAAAAAATCTAGAGTTGCAAATTGCGGCTAGATTCATCCCATTATAAAAAAATCTAGAGTTGCAAATTGCGGCTACTGTTTGGCATAAGCCCTCTACCATATTGCCAAGTTTCGCGAAAACCGTCTGCACGGTTAAGCCAGAACTGCTATATTTGGCGAAAGAAAGAAGAAAAAGAACCAACCTGCTCTGTATAGTCTGATGTGTGGCTGTAGAATCGCGTCCAACCGTTTGTTCTGTTTCTCCAGCAGAGTTTCTAGTGTCTCCATCTCTCTCTGGAAGAGGTTGAATATGAACTCTCCCACCTCGCTGAGGCGCTCCAGCACAAACATTCGGACCTTAAGCGTCACACTACAAACATCATCGCCAAGCGGTTTGTCCAAAACGCACAATATCTCCTCTCCCACCGACGTCATGTGTTCATTTATCTTCAGCCGTACAGACTCCATTTGACTCTTTTTACCTCCTTTAGGATACATTTTCACCAACTGCAATATACTATAATGTGTAATATACTTATAGGCCTATATTGTCTAATATAGTGCCTAAAGTTCTCTGTTCTTACGTTGAGGATCACAACAAAGAGGTCCCGCACCCCGATTCCACCATTACGCTGAAAAACAACACGTGGGGTGACGTGACCGGGCGTGACGTATTTACTTCCGGGTCAACGTGTTACAAGCATAGACATATATACATAGACGCCCCTTCCGGCTCTGAGGCGTGTGTCAAAATAGAGACACACGGGGACTACAAATTTCACGCCCCCAAATGAGACAGCGGCCCCACTTCTGGTCCGTTTCAACTGTGTACTGCAACTGCCAATGCAATCCCTATGAGAGGCATCATAAAATACCCTAATTTCACTGGTTCATTACTGAGGCTGTAGCGAATTTTTTTGTGTTCTAATAAAGTGTCCCATATGTTTGATTTGTCCTTTTCAATGTCACATACCTGCCATCTCAATATACATCCTACAATGTACTATAATATACTCCATCAGTTTGTGAAATGTACTAGCATTGTAATTCTCAAGTCAAAGTGGTCGCACGGTATATACGTCACGGTTGCATCCCATGAGGTTTTCAATACCCAGATGTATTTGTTGTATTTCGTTTTATATGCTATGTATTTGTTGAAAATGATCTAAACAGCATCTTGCAAGACTACTATTAATACTCATCTGGAGAATTCACTAGGTAGTTGAAAATGTCAGGATGTCACTCCTCCATTTATCTGGGTTATTTTCCCATGCAACTATTCAGCAAAGTTAATTATACAACAAGTTGACAGCGGTAAAACACACCGTCGGAGCTCCGTGGTAGGTAGAACATATATAGTGAGCCCGTGACATGTTAAAAATATAGACATGAATACAAAGTCAGTCGGGATCGGGATGTATATTGAGAATTCCACTCTTCAAAGTCGGCGCTCGTAGCCTCGTAAAGGCAGTGACGTCCCTTAAAAGCGACAGGTTCTGTGTCTGCCGTCTCCCCTCTGCTCCGTTAACATTATGGGTAACTCATTCAAGTGGTAAATTAAATGTGAAATACATCCTCTATTGAGAAAACAACAATATATGTTGACAAAGACACTTCATACATTTGGAAACATATTTTTATTCAAATCAATATAGTCTTCAGTTCATTTCATATTATTTTAAAAGTAGGCTAACTACAGTTGAATTTCAATGGACTTCTATGGGCTGGCCTGCAGTATCAGTGCCAACGGACCAGAAGTGGGGACGCTGTCTCATTTGGGGGCGTGAAATTTGTAGTCCCCGTGTGTCTCTATAGAAGGCACTATTTTCCCGACATTCCTTGCGAAGAATAGCGGAAGCAAAGCGGAAGCTTGTCAAGCTTCCGCGTGCGTAACATAAGTCCCGGAAAATACGCGCTGTGATTGGCCAGTAGTCACTTGAGTGACAGCGAGAGACATGGAGGAGTCACATGAGTGACGTCACTTAGGCAGCGACGCAGTCGCCTTCAGCAAATGCCTTCAGCACTTCTAAATAAGAAAGCTGCGGAGAACTGTTGCTTTGTGTTCACTCTTTAATGTTTTCTGTTAGTAATCTAATCCCCCCTGGCTCTGATGTTGTATTGTTAATAACTTTGTTGTTTGTGTTTGTTTGTTTGTTTGTCTTGTTTTGTATTGTAATGTATATTGTCATGACTGTTATAAAGATTTGTTAAAAAAAAAAAAAAAAAAAGCCTTCAGCACTGCACTTCCGCCTTCATTGCGATACACGTCGCTCCAATGAACTGCAACGGCAAATGAGGCATCTATTTCTTAATATCTATGGTTACAAGCATGCGCTGCAAGGATCCTGGCACTGCTGGCTTTCGCCACCTGGTGGAGGAGGTGTGCAACTGAATAACAGGATGGATTGAATGATTGAAATATTTATTAACAGTTTGCAGAATTACAGTACATTTCAAGCACAACTCAATACAAAGACTGTTAGCTGTGAGTGGACGACTCAATAAAGCATTACACTTGTTTACAAGAGGGTCCATCTTGTTCAATTCATCAAAACATTAAGAGACGTACAAATAGACACTTCTATATTTATAGCCAAAGTACAGAATAGAACAGGAATTCATCATAAAGGAGGTAAAAAGGGAAAAGAAACATATACAGTGAGGGGGAAAACAAAGGGGGGGGGGGGGATTCCGAGATTCCGATTTTACGGGGGCCAGTTTTGAATTGCAGCCGTCCGTAGGTGCCCTTTGAGAGCGGTTTTGAAGGAGTCAAGGGATTCACATGTCTTAATGACTGTTGGTAGGGCGTTCCACATTTTGGTGGCATAGGAGCGAAAATAATTTAGTCCCTTGTTTGTGCCGAATCTGGGTTGTACATGGTTTGTTGCACTCCCTCTGGTGTTGTGGGCGTGGACTTCGTTGACATTAAGGAAGTATTTAGACAGGTACATGGGTATCTTGGTGGTGTATCGAATCTTGTGGACCAGACCCATTGCAAGATGCTGTACTCTGTCGTCGACCATAAGTCATTCCAGCCTGTCAAAGTGGGCAGGGGTGAGGTGGGTTCGGGGGGTGAGGCCAAGTAGGAGCCTGACCAGTTTGTTTTGGGAGGTCTGGAGCCTTGTTTTAAGGGCCTTTGAGGTGCTGTGGTACCAAGAGGTGCATGCATAGTCAAAGAAACCTTGTACGAGGGCTCCTGTTAATGTCTTCAATGTGTTTTTGTTGACCAGTGAGGATATCCTGTAAAGGAATCTTGTTCTTTGATTGACTTTTTTGATTACGTTGGTGGCCATTTTATCACCGGAAAGATTAGCCTCCAGGATGGAACCTAGGTAGTGTTATGTTCTAATAATATGGACACTGTGTTATATGGGGTTTGCAGATAATGGTTAAGATGCATTTAAGAGGTTATTATGGGATGCTTACGTAATACACAGAGCGCGCGAAATAACAAGGAAGTCTGTTCTGTACTGAGACAAGAGACTAAGTAAAGCAGTGTTGGTTCTACGTTCAATCGTGTGTGCGTGTCACTCTTTAATACACAACATTTGGCGACAAGGATGGCTGGATTTAGCCTTCCCCCACCCGAAGTGTTTCTCGCCCCGGGGAACCCGCAGTGCCATGGACACGTTGGCTGACAGGTTTTAATGCCTATATTGATGCCCTCGGATTCTCCGACGCAGAGCTTCCCGACAAGCGGAAGACTGCTCTCCTCGTTCACTGCCTCGGTACCGAGGGCCAGCGAGTCCTTGGAGCGCTCGGCTACAACATTCGCCGATACAGTCAAGCTGCTGACGGATCATTTCTCTGGAAAACAACGTGTCCTGATACGGCGCTACAGACTCAGAAAGCGTCACCAACGACCCGGTGAGTCCATACAGTCTTTTGTGGCTGATCTACGTGAGCTGACACGAGCCTGTGAATATGGAGCGTTGCATGACCAAATGATCAGAGACCAGCTGATCACGAGACAAAACACGAGAGAAACTATTAATGGAACCAGACGATTTGACGTTGACTGATGCAATCAAAATAGCGTTGCAAGTGGAATCTGCTCTAGAATGCTCTAGTCTGCTAGCCACCGCCAGCCCTGCTCATCAACACACAACGCTTGCACAACAACTGCAGCACACGAACCTGTCATCACAGGTTTCCCCGCCCACTACATGGGCCACTGACGATGCCAGCCTGCCTGTGCAACATATGAGTAGACAGCGCACCACTGTGGCCCCCAGACGCAATTGCGCCAATTGTGGATCTAATTCCCATGCAACTAGGGCATCACAGTGCCCTGCCCGTGGACAGGCTTGCAGAAACTGTTCTAAACTGAATAATTTTGCTAAAGTTTGTCGTTCAGCTCCAAGCAATGTGTCACAGCAGCACAGGTTTCCACAGTCTGGTTCTGGATACACAGAAATTAGTAACATCCGTTCCACACATGTGTCATTCAAAACCTTGCACAGTACAGCTGGGGGAGGTTGGTCTACCACTCATCCTGGATACTGCAGCCGCAGCGTCGCTCCTAAATCTGGACACATACAGGAAATTATTTTCCCACATGCCGCCAGGACCCCCGTCCACAAGCTTGCGGGGGTATACAAATTCTGCCATTGAGATGGTGGGCACCCTTGACCTGCCTGTCCGCTACGGTACGACACACATTCCCTCCTTCCCCTTTCATGTTGCACAGCGGGGAACCAACCTCCTTGGCCTGGATCTCTTCATCAAATTGGGCTTCTCTCTAATGGACAATAGTGGAAGGGCTATACTGCATGTCTCCCCGACGACTCACCAGCAGTGGCCAGCGCTGTTTGACGGCCTGGGCTGCTTGGCAGCATTCGCTCACCGGCCCCTATAGTTGACCCTGCAGTGAAACCAGTTATTCAGCCCCTCAGGCGCCTGCCACTCGCCTTCCGGGAGGGTGTCACCGCAGAGCTCACCTCCCTGCTGGAAGAGGGCATCATCGAGCCAATTAATGCAGCGCCTTGGATCTCAACCAGGTGGTGGTCGCACTGAAAAAATCAGATGGTCTCCGGGTCTGTGTGGATCTGCGACAGGTCAACAAAGCTGTCATCCCAGACAAATACCCTCTACCCACAGCTGAGGAGCTCAATACTCTCTTCCATGGCTCAACGGTCTTCTCAAAGTTGGATTTGCGCCAGGGCTACCTGCAAGTTCCCCTTCACCCGGCCAGCCGGGACCTGACAGCATTTGTGACACACGCTGGGGTCTTCAGGTACACACGCATGCCCTTTGGTCTCAGCTCTGCCCCCAGCTGCTTCCAAAAGGTCATGTCCATGATTCTCGCTGGGGTTCCAGGGACAGTTTTCTACCTCGATGACATTGTGGTGCACGGGGAAGACCAAGCCACCCACGATGCCCATCTACACAAAGTGTTTGAGGCTCTCACCAAGCATCATGTGACCCTGAACAGCGAGAAATGTCTCTTCTCAGTGCCGACTGTAGACTTCATTGGATTCCACCTCTCAGCCGACGGCATTGCACCTCTCTCTTCCAACGTCGAGGCAATACAGCGCATCCCAGAACCGACCTCTACCACGCAGGTCGCCTCGTTCCTGGGGATGACCGCTTATTATTTGCGTTTCCTGCCCAACTACTCACACACAACGGGTGTCAGGGGCGGCGGTGGCTCAGGGGTAGAGTGACTGGATGGTAACCGCAAGGTTGCCAGTTCGATCCCATGCTCCCCCAGAGTTAGTGTCGAAGTGTCCTTGAGCAAGACACTGAACCCCTAATTGCTCCTGATGTGCTGGTTGGTGCCTTGCATGGTTTCTTCCGCCATCGGTGTATGAATGTGTGTGTGAATGGGTGAATGTAATGCACAATCTATGTAAAGCGCCTTGGATAAAGGCGCTATATAACCATGCACCATTTACCATTTACAACAGCACCTCTCCGCCGACTCCTGAAGAAGGAGGAGCCCTGGGTCTGGTCACCACAGTGCGTTGAGTCTTTTTCCATGCTGAAAACACAGTTAACTTCACCACCGGTCCTCGCCCATTTCAGCCTCTCCAGCCCCACCTTCGTCACCTGCGACGCCTCCGCCGCTGCAGTTGGAGCCGTCCTGTCTCAGCTTCATGATGGCGTAGAGAGGCCAATTGCCTTTGCATCTCGGGCCCTGACACCCACAGAACAGCGGTACTCTGTGGGCGAACGCGAGGCTTTGGCCTGTGTGTGGGCATGTGAACGATGGCACATGTATCTCTATGGCCGTCATTTCGCCATCAGGACAGACCACCAGGCCCTCACAACGGTACTCTCGACGTCGGGTTCGGGTCACAAGCCTCTCCGGCTCCATCGTTGGGCGGAACGTCTCCGACAGTACCATTATGACCTCATCTTCACACCAGGCAGGGACAACGTGGTGGCAGACCTCCTTTCTCGCTCCATCCCAGCCCCGACTCCTTCTGTCCCTTCATACGACGAAGAACCGGCTCTCATCCAAGCGCTCCGTTAGAGCCGGTAATCACACTGGAGGAACTGAAAACTGAATCGGACAGGGATCCGATACTGTCCAAGCTGTGCACGTACATCAGGAACGGCTGGCCGCCCCGCGTTCCTGAAGAGTTGAAGCCATTTTCTAGAGTGAAGGACGAGCTCTCCTGCTGGGCAGACACGTGTGTCTCAAGGGGGCTCTGCACAGTTATCCCAAGCACTCTACGTGCTCGTGTGCTGTCGATGGAACATGAAGGTCACTTGGGAATTGTGAAACTCAAGCAACGGTGCCGTGAGCTGGTGTGGTGGCCGGCCATCTATCGAGATATAGAGCATCTGGTCCAGGACTGCTCAGCTTGTCTCCTTAGTGGGAAAACCGGACCCCCCTCGACCCCTCCCCTACAGCCACTCCCCTGGCCTTCCCGCCCCTGGGAACATGTACAGCTGGACATCTGTGGGGAAATCCATGGTCGTGGTGTTCCTCACCACCAGCGCTACCTGGTGGTCGTCTATGATCTCCACTCCAAGTGGCCGGAGGTGGTGCCGGTGGCCCGGTGGGGACAGTGACGTCGCACGTCATGATTCGGGTACTGGATGGCCTCTTTGGACGCTGGGGCGTGCCTCGGGCCGTGACAACTGATAACGGGCCTCAGATGACATCTGCAGAGTTCTCTGACTTTCTTGCCAGCAGGGGTGTCAAACACATCCGAACTGCTTTCTACCACCCACAGGCCAATGGTGGAGTAGAGCGTTTCAACGCAACACTGAAGAATGGGATCCGTGCACACCTGACCCAAGGCTGTGTATTCGAAGAGGCACTCAATCAGACTTTGCTGCACTACAGAGCAAGCCAACACTCCACCACTGGAGTGTCACCAGCATTTCTGATGCTCGGCCGAGAATTGAAACTGCCACTGCACAGGCTCCGAACACCACATGGAAACTTTCCCAAGCCCTCCCTGGCCCAAATCCGGGAGACTGTTGCCGCACGGCAGCGGGTGACGAAGGAGAAGGTGGACAAGAAACGCAGGGCAAAGTCACCATCACTTCAAGTCTCCGACAGGGTCAGGACTCGACGGCCGCAACGACACAACAAGATGGCCTCATTCTGGTCCCAACCTAGACAGGTCAGACGCCGTCTGGGCCCTGCCACGTTCCTGCTCGACGACGGCTCACGGTGGCATGCTGGTAGGCTGAGGAAAGTCCCAGCACCCCTCTCCGAGCACACGGCCACAGCACCAACCCCGTCACCATTCCCCTACGCCATGGGCACTGATCCTGGCCCACCTCCAGGCCCCGTTCCACCCCCCGTCCCGGTCCCTCCTCCCGCAGCGCCGGAACCGAGGCCAGTGCGGGTCAGGGCTCGCCCTGCTGCCTTGCAGGACTATGTCACAAGTTACCATGCTTAGTTTGCCAGTGTTTTCATAACTGACTCTTAAGTACATTTTGCATTCCTATTGTTGTTCTGCCATTTTGATGATGCTTTCAGTTTAAAAGAAGAAAGACTGTTTTGGTTGGTTGTCAGTTGGGGGGGGGGGGGGGGTGTTATGTTCTAATAATATGGACACTGTGTTATATGGGGTTTGCAGATAATGGTTAAGATGCCTTTAAGAGACTGGTTATTATGGGATGCTTACGTAATACACAGAGCGCGCAAAATAACAAGTCTGTTCTGTACTGAGACAAGAGACTAAGTAAAGCAGTGTTGGTTCTACGTTCAATCGTGTGTGCGTGTCACTCTTTAATACACAACAGGTAGGTAATTGAATCTTTACGTGTGATAACATTGTCACCCACTCTAACCAAGAAGCCATTTGCCTTGCTGAGATTACTATTAGATCCAAAGAGAATGTATTCAGTTTTTCCCCCGGTGTAAAGATAGTTTGTTATCAGCAAGCCAGGTGCAGATTCTACCGAGTTCAGAGCTGAGGGCCTTTTCAACCTGCAGTTTGTTCCTGTCCGAGACTAGCAGTGCCGAGTCATCTGCGAACAGGAACAAGTTGCAGTCACAAGGTGATGTCATGTCGTTTACATATATTAGGAACAGTAAAGGCCCTAGTATGCTTCCTTGTGGAACGCCACAGCTCACTGGGAGGGGGGAGGGACAGTGTTCCATTCACCTCCACCATCTATTGTTCACAC
The DNA here is from genome assembly GCF_951216825.1 of Electrona antarctica. Classification (NCBI taxonomy): domain Eukaryota; kingdom Metazoa; phylum Chordata; class Actinopteri; order Myctophiformes; family Myctophidae; genus Electrona; species Electrona antarctica. Next base: position 50,643,972 of record NC_136807.1, read on the forward strand.
ACACACACACACACACACACACACACACACACACACACACACACACACACACACACACACACACAACAAAAACCAAGGATTATATATTTCAAGGGCGATCACAATAAAAATCCTAATCATTCTTCCTCCACACGGGGAGAAAAACAGCATCTGAAAGTTTGATGGGGCATTTTTTACACTTTTCCATTGCATCTTATGAGAGGAAGGGTTCTTGTGCTGCCGGTATGCGCGCGCATGCTGGTGCTTATCAGTGTGACGTCGTCTGTTAAGGCGTCTATAGAGCGTCGCAGTCCCGCCTCCTCGAGAGACCCGGAAAAGATGAAGAAAAACAAAGTGTGTCCTGCCTTTTTTTTCTTCTAATTATTTGATCAGCCCAAAACATTGTGTTTATTGTCATGATTTGTCACAACTCGAGTTAGCCGCGGCGTAAAAGTCTTTATATTAATACTTTTTGAAAAGTCTATGAGGAAAATCAACGGGGAATTATTTTCCGGGTATCTCGTCGTCATGAAGGGGGCTATTTGGCCTATAGCTGCCTTCCCTTACACTATCTTATGAATAATGTGAAAGTTACACAAACATGCCCGCTTTAATTACTTCAGTCTATTATAGCTTCCAAATGATATGTAGCCAGGCAGAGTTTGAGCCTCAGGGGCCACCATACAATGCCTGCACTGTCATTTCCTCATTGTCAATCAGAGTGAGTTTTTAAAGGCCCTGCAGTCAGTCTACCAAAAATAGGCTCTGGGTGTTGCTGGTGTGACGGGGTGGTATTGATTAAGGTAGCCAACTACGCCACCTGGGGAATTGCGCCCCAGGAGATATTTTACTAAGAATAATACTGAACACCCGGAGCACGTAATACACAGATTCATCAACAATATAGGCAAGGCAGGCAGAAACGTGTGTAAAAAATATACACAATGCTTTATTAAAGGAATTGGTCAGCAATATATCATTAATTAAAACAATGCAGTACTGCCAGTACTGGGGGGAGGAGGGGAGCTGGGCAGGCTCACCTGTCCAGGGTGGTGGCAATACACAAAACAAAACACAGCAATTCAAAATAAACCACAAAGGAAAAATAAACTAAAGGGAAAAGGGCATTACCACCACCACTGGACGTCCGTCAACAGCTCCAGCGTAGCTTATCCCCAGCACCGGTCCTATAAGGAGGATAAATATATATATATACACATCAGCACTTCACAGTGGGAGGTATTCTAATATGACAGTATTCTCTTCAGCTGGTGGTTGGCCTAAGGCCCAGTCGTATTCAATTCACAAGGATATAGTATACAATATAAATATGATATAATACACAATATACACATACATATACATATAAGCCAAGATACTAGAAAGAAATACAATAGAATAGAGAAATAGAATTAAACCCGATATGGGCTACAATGAACCAAGGCCCAGACTCAGGCGACAAATGACCAAACCGCAAGGTTTGGTCATGGGATTGTTCTCTCAAACACGGCGGTACATGGGAGTGTGGGTGGCAGGGTAAACTCCAGCAAAAAGGCAAGACAGCAGCATGGTTCCTCTTCCTAGTCTGGAATACAAGGAGCTGTGTTAGCCTAACATTTAATAATAATTAACCAGATACAAGAACCAGAACACAGACAGTAACCTACCACTCATTCCAGTGCAAAATGCACAGTTAGTGCTCATGGACACACTTTGAGCGGTCCAGTCACGACTCAGGGGGGTAAATAAGTACTCTCGTGGAGAGACGTACAGTTGCACACAGGGACTAAACAAGAGGAAAAAAACACAAGTTGTGACCATAGCATGATATCCACTGGAGCCACTCGCTAAACAAAGGGACACATACCTGTGCTGAAGCATAGTGGACACACAAAACTGAAACCCAAACGGGCCAGCTTTGTCCAAGGAACCTGGTCAGTAAGGACAGGACATGACGCACACACCGTGGGCAAGTGTGGCATAGCTGAAGCCCAACAGGCCAGCTCTGTTTGTGAGACCCAGGTCTCTGGAGACACGCACACCAAACTGAGGCGACACCTAACACAGGCAGACAGTGAGGAGGATGGGCTATGGGCAGAGTGGGAGCAACGCCCATCCTGCTACACTGGCCTGGCTGTGGGTCTTCGACCTGGGCCTCATTTGTTTTGTGTCTTCACTTTTCCCTGCCTGGGTGAGTAGAAACATGTATTGCTGTTTTGTCTGTTACACCGAGTTAAAGCACGAGTTTAATTATTGTGTTGTCACTACCACCCAGGTCGAGTTCAGTGTTGTGTCCTGAGTGACGATCATGTACCGATGGGAGATCATGTGAGAGAACACAGACACTCAAGGTATATAGAATCTATTGTTGGTAAATGTAATCTATTGTTAATGATTTATCTGGGTGGTTAAATTACTAAATGCTTGTCCTCCACTCCTTTAGATTGCCACCACTGCTGTTTTGTTTAAGTTTATTGTTTTGATGATTGAGAAATTTCTGTTCATTGAGCTGTTTTCTCTTATACTAATTTATATACCCCCCCCCCCCCCACACACACACACACACACACACACACACAATGGAGCGCTGCTAACCTGTTGCATCCGGATGCCAAGGGGGGCCTGTACTGGTGTATCAGCTGACTGGCCATAGGGGTGGGGGCACGTAGGACCTCACTGTAACCCACAACCAAGGTTTGGCTGTGTTGTGAAGTTTTGCGAGTTTTGCGTCAGTCTGATTATTGTTTATCATTTGCTCAGCACAGTCCATGTCACACACACTGCACTTCAAAAGAAAGACACAACATTGGCTATGGCTGCAGGTACCCTGGGAACTATGATGAAAACCTTTGAAAACATGAGGACCAACAGTGAAAAGTGGGATGACATCTGGAGTGAAATTAAAACATAAGGCGAGTCAGTTGGCGTATCTATGGAGGCTGAGAGCGAGGGCGCCGACGAGGAGGATCAGAGGAGACGTGCACGCAAGCGCCCTGTTAAACAGCCAGCTGCCCTTGACTGTATGGTCGTCACGAGCACTCTTGGCCAGAGAGAGTTCCATATGGAAAGCACCACAGCAACCACCCAAACCACGATGAAAGAGAAATGGGCCAGTCGGCTGTTCTATCCTGTTTTGGACACACTTCTGGGCGAGTGCAGAGAAAGATTTTCCGCCCAGTCATTGGCCATTTCTAAAAGTGTCGATGCTGTGGTAAAATGTGACTACAAAGGCGCATAGAGCCTGATCAGCCAGTATGCAAACTTACTCAACATCAACCCCAAACTCGCACTGACTGAAATGACAATGGTGTCAACACAAACACAAAACAGATCCACTGAAAACATCAGAAGGGAACTTGTGTCTGGACATTACCCTAATTACGAGAAACCTTTTCATTTGGCTCTGTCATTGCCAGTCGGCACAGCAACATGTGTGAGTGGTCTTTTTCTGCTATGGGGCGCATCAAGAACTGGCTTAGGACGACAATGCTCCAGGACAGACTGTCTAATCTCAGTCTGCTTCACATTGAACGTGACCTCACAGCCAAGCTGCAAGCAGAAGATATTATTGATGCCTATGATGCCAAGACAAAACGTTGCATATTGCTGCATTAAGGTAGGTTAATTATCATTAATTTGAACACTTAAATGTATATATTGTGATGTCTCGGCCTAGGGGAACCGAGACAACATAAAGTGTGGAAAACCGACCTTCCCAGCTCCCAAGAAAACCGCCATCCAAACAGTTTACTTTTCGATATTTTCTTTTTATTTGTTCTCTTCACTTCAGGCAACGGGTACAAAATCTCCAAGAGCGGAGGACTGAACATCAAAACAAAACTAGAACGAAAAAGTGAATGCTTGCCTCAATTAATTAAAAAACAAAATACAATCGCTAACCTCCCTGTCAGAAAACAATATATAAACAGAAAACAAAAGATCAGCCCCCCTCCCTTATCTTTAGCTGAGAGCCCTAGCCTAGCGGAGCAGAACTTGGCAGGAGGCCGTGTTCAAGTCGGACTGTTATCTGTTAGCTACATACTGGATCAAGTGAGGCAACGTTGTATTTGGCTACATATCTGTTCAGCTTCACATGCACATCAGTGGCTACTGCTAACAACGGAGCGGACGGGTTGGGAGTCAGGAAGGCACGGGTTCGCTGTCGCAAGCTCTCTGACAGCCTTTTAAACGTGGCGTCGTCCTCTGTGCACCAATCCGGCGAGGCTGCGTCTGTTCCTGGGACTCCCCCTGTTACAATCACCCACTCACACCACGACACACACGCACGCGAGCCTGCACACACAGGCGCGCGCACACACGCAGACTACACATATACACGACTTCCGACTTCCCCTGCATAACCTTTAATATCATCACAATATTAAATGAATGGGGCTCACTGTAGCCTATACGGGTGTGTGTAATAAATCAGGACCATGGACAGCAGCACTGTTTGTAGACTTTACAGTGCAAAAAAAAAAAGAAGCCTAAATCAAATGAATAGGGAGATCGACAGACAGAAGACAGACAGAAGCTGGTATTGGAAATTAATTACACATACATTTATTCCACACCGTCACTGTATATATAGCCCCAGGGCAGACAGAGAAGATCCAGAACGTATAATTGCAATTCTCCAGGATTTGTATGGCTGTGATACAACGTATGTCTCTCTTCAACATAGTTTCATTTCTAGGAGGCAGCTGGAGGGAGAGTCATTGCATCAGTTTTCCCATGCCTCGTGTGCTTTAATGGAGAGAGTTGAACATTCTGCCCCAGACGGGATGCCTACATATGCCACCCTGCTGCGTGACCAGTTTGTGGAGAGAGTCTGTGACTCTGACCTACGCAGGGAATTGAAGCGAGTGGTACGGGAACATCCTAACTATTCTCTCCTACAGAGAGATGTTGCTGGCCTGGCTGTGGGTCTTCGACCTGGGCCTCATTTGTTTTGTGACTTAACTTTTCCCTGCCTGGGTGAGTAGAAACATGTATTGCTGTTTTGTCTGAAGATATTATTGATGCCTATGATGCCAAGACAAAACGTTGCATATTGCTGCATTAAGGTAGGTTAATTATCATTAATTTGAACACTTAAATGTATATATTGTGATGTCTCGGCCTAGGGGAACCGAGACAACATAAAGTGTGGAAAACCGACCTTCCCAGCTCCCAAGAAAACCGCCGTCCAAACAGTTTACTTTTCGATATTTTCTTTTTATTTGTTCTCTTCACTTCAGGCAACGGGTACAAAATCTCCAAGAGCGGAGGACTGAACATCAAAACAAAACTAGAACGAAAAAGTGAATGCTTGCCTCAATTAATTAAAAAACAAAATACAATCGCTAACCTCCCTGTCAGAAAACAATATATAAACAGAAAACAAAAGATCAGCCCCCCTCCCTTATCTTTAGCTGAGAGCCCTAGCCTAGCGGAGCAGAACTTGGCAGGAGGCCGTGTTCAAGTCGGACTGTTATCTGTTAGCTACATACTGGATCAAGTGAGGCAACGTTGTATTTGGCTACATATCTGTTCAGCTTCACATGCACATCAGTGGCTACTGCTAACAACGGAGCGGACGGGTTGGGAGTCAGGAAGGCACGGGTTCGCTGTCGCAAGCTCTCTGACAGCCTTTTAAACGTGGCGTCGTCCTCTGTGCACCAATCCGGCGAGGCTGCGTCTGTTCCTGGGACTCCCCCTGTTACAATCACCCACTCACACCACGACACACACGCACGCGAGCCTGCACACACAGGCGCGCGCACACACGCAGACTACACATATACACGACGTCCGACTTCCCCTGCATAACCTTTAATATCATCACAATATTAAATGAATGGGGCTCACTGTAGCCTATACGGGTGTGTGTAATAAATCAGGACCATGGACAGCAGCACTGTTTGTAGACTTTGCAGTGCAAAAAAATAAAAAGAAGCCTAAATCAAATGAATAGGGAGTTCGACAGACAGAAGACAGACAGAAGCTGGTATTGGAAATTAATTACACATAAATTAATTCCACACCGTCACTGTATATATAGCCCCAGGGCAGACAGAGAAGATCCAGAACGTATAATTGCAATTCTCCAGGATTTGTATGGCTGTGATACAACGTATGTCTCTCTTCAACATAGTTTCATTTCTAGGAGGCAGCTGGAGGGAGAGTCATTGCATCAGTTTTCCCATGCCTCGTGTGCTTTAATGGAGAGAGTTGAACATTCTGCCCCAGATGGGATGCCTACATATGCCACCCTGCTGCGTGACCAGTTTGTGGAGAGAGTCTGTGACTAATCTGACCTACGCAGGGAATTGAAGCGAGTGGTACGGGAACATCCTAACTATTCTCTCCTACAGAGAGATGTTGCTGGCCTGGCTGTGGGTCTTCGACCTGGGCCTCATTTGTTTTGTGACTTAACTTTTCCCTGCCTGGGTGAGTAGAAACATGTATTGCTGTTTTGTCTGTTACACCGAGTTAAAGCATGAGTTTAAATATTGTGTTGTCACTACCACCCAGGTCGAGTTCAGTGTTGTGTCCTTGACGAGCATGTACCGATGGGAGATCATGTGAGAGAACACAGACACTCAAGGTATATATATATATAGAATCTATTGTTGGTAAATGTAATCTATTGTTAATGATTTATCTGGGTGGTTAAATTACTAAATGCCTGTCCTCCACTGCTGTTTTGTTTAGTTTAAGGCCCTTTCCCAATTCCCCCCTTCACCATGGCCCTTAGCCCTTCCCCTTGCTGATGCGCGTTCACGTGAGGAGGAAGGGTTTTCTCAATTCTCTTTGGAGCGAGGGTTAGGGGCAAGGGCGAGGGTTAGGATCCCCTTCAAACGAAGGGACTTCGCGACCAGACTTAAAACGGAGTGACTTCACAGAGGGCGGAAGGCGGACGAGGTAAGACGCCTTTTTTCGTCCTTTATTATGGAAGAATATGATAATAACCAATATTATTTGAATGTGTTAACAATCTGCATCGCCAAAAATATCGCAATCTCTAGCAAAGGTTAACGTTACCTCACTTGAACTAACGATATGCTACGGCGTTGCATTCATACGGCGTTGCATTCATACAACGTTACGGTAACGTTACCCATTAATTTCGCATCGGCGCTTTATTATTTTTGATTTACCGCCGGTGCCCCGGTGGAACAACTCGGATGCAAACTACTAGCTTAACTAGCAGGCATCAGTCCGACCCCCAGACCACGATATGTCAACATTCTGCAGTTTTGGAGCTCTTAAAAGCCGTGAAATAGCCTACTGTACCTACATAACGCTGCCACTGCATAACGTTGGCTACTCGCTGCAGTGATAGCTGGTATGGTTTTATCATGTCCAATGTTATGATAATCCCCACAAGTTGCAAAAGTTACATAACTAATTAGCAATGGTGTTGTTTTTTCCCCCCCAGGCAAACCAGCTATGGAACAGACTGCAAGCTGCTGTACAGCCTGTACATTGGATGGAGATGAATCACGATTGTCCTAAATGTTGTTGCATTTGAAACATTATCATTCATATTATTATTAGCATACCACGACTTCCATGATAGAAAATGACTCTGTTCTTAATGATATTAAAAACAATGAACACAGTGACCACAGCCCCTTCTTTCTATACTGTAAATTGTTTTTCCTTTTTCTAACCCTGTAGGCTATATGATATATAACTGTACCCATTCTATACAAACTGTTAATACAATAATCAATGAATCAGGTACAACTGTTGAGCAGTGTGTCAGAATGAGCTATATCTAGCTGAATTACATTCTGGTGGGCTACCAAGATGAGACAAAATTACAATATATTTATTTCATCATAACCACAGCCATAAATATTTACGTTCCATCTCTTCTCCCAAAATAGCCGATCTACAGCTTATAGCAGTGGTTTCCAAAGTGGGTTATGGGGACCCCCAGGGGTCCTTGAGAGACTTCCAGGGGGTCCCCAGCTAAATGATAGTTTGGAACCAAATGGACCCATAAGGGTCCATTTGTACACTCTCAGAGTTAATTAACATTGATTTTACAATATAAATTGGGGATCACAGAGACAGAAATGCCATCAAATGGGGGTCCATGGACTAATGCATGTCACACTGGTGGTCCGTGACAATGCTAGATTCGTAAAAATATATGGGGTGCCTGGCATATCTCTTCAAATGGGGGTCTGCGGGCTAATTCGTGTCAATTTGGGGGTCCTTGACATGAAAAAGTTTGGGGACCACTGGCCTGTAGTGAGCTTGCAGATCAGCTATTTTCTGAGAACAGGTTGTATATCAATATCTACAAGGGACGTTCAATATTTAGGGACGTTCCAATTCCTAGGGTGATGATTTATCCCCCTACCCCTTGACACTCATTATGAAGGGACAAGGGGAAGGGGCAAGGGATAAGGGGTAGGGCCAAGGGCTGAGGGGTAGGGTTAAAAAAGGAATTGGGAAAGGGCCTAGTTTAAGTTTATTGTTTTTGTTGATTGAGCCATTTCTGTTCATTGAGCTGTTTTCTCTTATACTAATTTGTTTATTTGTTCCCCCCCCCCCCCCCCCACCACACTGTGGCGAGCACTGCTAACCTGTTGCATCCGGATGCCAAGCCGCCTGTACTGGTGTATCAGCTGACTGGCCGTAGGGGTGGCGGCACGTAGGACCTCACTGTAGCCCACGACCAAGGTTTGGCTGTGTTGTGATTGCGAGCACCTCTTTGCACGGTGTCGGCCGTGTGTGTGTGTGTGTTTTAGTTTGCTCCTAGTCATTTGGGTGAAGGATAGTTTTTTTAAGGTTGGTCAACTGTTTGTCTGTTGGCCCCATTGGCTCCAAATGTAGCATGTGTTTTATCATCAACGTTGACCTGTGTATTTGTATGCCTAAGTTTTAGTAGCCTACATTATCTCATACCTGGGTCTTTTAAGGTATTGATTGCATTTTACTGCATTATATATGAAATTAGACATTGATTGAATAAATATTTGTATTCCATTTAATGTTCTTAAAAGTTAATAAATTCCTTGTGTTTGGGAACTCTGTCTCAAGTCCTTATAACAACCTTGCATATGTTGGGGAACCCAATTTACTGGTGATGCGTTAATACCGTGAGAGAGTTATCTGATAGTCCAATAAACAGGCAGTAAACATAAGTCATGGAATCATATATTGAATGATTTCCCGGGATACTTATCCCAAAATGAATGGTCATGTGATATGCATATGAACAGCAAAGGCATAGATGATAGAAAATACGACCTGTTACATCACAAATCAGTTTCGCTCATATCAGTCCGTTGATCGGGGCGCCCCTGGAAGCAGGACAGAAGGCTTGTCTATCCTGGAGAATTCTGACGTCTCTACTTTTTCAGACACTATATAGAAATCTCTGTGACCTTGCTTGAGCACAGCTAGGGTGCACACTCTTATAAGTGATGGTTAACTGCTTAAAGGTCTACTTTATCCCAACACTGGTCTGTTCATGTATTTCCTTGATTTATTTCAAGGTGGCGTAGTCTTTCTATACAATTAAGAGTCAATCCTTAGTAGCACGGATGCACCTGGGACGTGTCCTCAGTGATGTATCCCAAGATTCCCAAGGTCATGAGGGTTTCGGGTCTCCCAACATCATACCCCTCACTCAGGTGACCCAGCCGGGTTGATCAAGTCCCGACTTAAGTCCCAGTAGCTACCCTCGATCAGTCCCATTAGGGAAAAACCAGGGCCACACAATCTGTTCCTCCTGAACTACTCTGCCGGGACTGCAAGCTACTATTCTGGCGTGTGGAAGGACTAGGCTCTGGGTTTTTGAAACTTTTATTTCAGGGGAATCCAATTGAGACCAGGGTCTCTTTTTCAATGGCACCCTGTATACAAACAAGAACATTTACAGCAATGATTTTACATACATGACATGGACACAAAGTACAAGAGATATAATACACAAACACATGTGTGATGTGTGATCAATGTAGTGTGGGGTGTTGTATGGTGTGTAAATCAAAGCATAAAGTCAAACAAACAAAAGGGTGCTGTCATCTGGAGGGGATTCCTCAGAATGGCTGCCACCAACTCATTTATAGAGCTCCAGGGAGCAGTGATCAGGTGCTCCCAATGCACCTATCATTGGGGACGATGGGAACCTTGGCCGACGCCTACACATAGATCTGTGAGGGGGAACACATAGATAGGGGAGTACCGGTACAAAGGGACATAGACAACACAGGCCCTGCAGGCCAGGCCAAAGGGGATGTGACATACCATAAACTGATGTATTGAGATCTAGCAGTTTTGTCAAATACAGAGGTAGTTCACCAAGTAGTGCTTTATACGTGAACAGGGTAGCATGTTGTTTCCTTCTAAGAGCCAGAGAAGACCATTCTACTGAGGTGTATAGTGCACAGTGATGTGTTCTGAAACCTGCTCTTGTAATAAAGCGGAGTGCATAGATTGCGTCCAATGGTTTTAGAATGCTGTCAGTGGCATGCATATACAAGATATCTCCATAGTCAAAAATTGGCATCATTGTTGTTTGTCTTATCCTTTTTCTATTTTCTTTAGAGAAACAATCTATTACGATAGAGGAAGCCAATTTTAGGTTTGTTTTTCTTTGTTAGATTTGCTCTAGGCCTATGTGTTTTAAAGCGCAAATAACATGCATTTTAAAACTGTTTTTAATATTTAATATCATATTGTCTATGTCCCTCAAACTTAATTCTAATGTTTGAGCCTCAATCACCACTCTGATATAACCAGTCCTTGTCTTTTCTTTCTGGACTTTGAAAGCAGTTTTAGCTGCAGTACCACAATGTCCTGAGGTGGCGGGGGGGGCTGATATGCAGATTATTTAATATTTGAGTCATTATAATACTGATGCTAGATAAAACCAGGCTTGTTTCCATTCCATGCCAGCTTGGAAAATCAACAATGGCGGACATTTTAAACAAAGTGGAAATGCAAATGTGGAACTGAAGACTGAAGAAGAGGTGGAATTATACAAAGTAGGGTGACATTGATGACATCACGATGAGGCCAAAATCAGTCGAGCTGTTCCTGAGAGCAATTTCCATTAAAGCACCCATATGATATGAAAGCCTGATTGTTCAAAATTGGTTATTTGTGGGGATAGAAAACACATATGGGAGCCCCAAAAACACAAAAGAAATAGAAAAAGTTGAATTTTATGTTATAGGTCCTTTAAAAGAAAGATCATCATCTAGCCAGATCCCTAGGCAATAAAAATCATAAAATAATGTAAAACAAATACATAACTTACATAACTTCACCCACAGGCAGAACATACAGGAATTTTAGCCAGTGTACCCTTAATCTTGATGTGTAACGTGAACAGCTCACTGAGGGGCTTGAAAGCGCTACAATGATACTGTTTGTCGACACATCCAGCCTTTTCATGAACTTAAACATTAGATTTCTTAGAAGTGCTTTAAAAGTCCTCACTCCAGCAGTGACAAACATCTGGCTAGCACTGCCCCCTCTGGGTTGTTTAAGAAGCATTCTCATGGCATATTATATGCAACGTGCAACCTGTGCATGCTAGATTTTTTATAACATGACCACAGGTGTGCAGTATAAAGCGGTGTGCAATATACCTTTAACAAGGACACTTTCACTTTAGTGGAACAATGACAAAACTTTCGGGCAATAGTGTTTGCTTGAGCGTACAACTTCCGACATTGTCTGTATATATCATCATCATCAGTCATTTGATCCGTAATAAAATGGCCACGATATTTCATTATTACTTATTCCAGACCTCAAGACTATTGTCTGATAGTTTAAATATAGGAAAGTTAAGGTGTTTGTCCTCTTTAGTTCTACATATTAGAACAGCGCTTTTGCTGGCAGTATATCTTATATCATGTTGCACACCATATTTAGAGCAAATGTCAAGGAGCTGTTGTAAAGCAGCACTACTGGCTTTATTGCTTAAGCTTATGTAGTCAATATTCATTGATTCACTGATATACAAAAATCCATTTGGAAAAAATGTTTCTCTGTTCCCAGGTCGAATATTGATATGCGATTAATTACAAAGCCTCTAATTAATTAGATTTTTTTTAATCGAGTCCCAGCTCTAATATAAATACAACTTGATTGAAAAACGAGGGCGAGGCTTGATTTCATAGGGTGTGCCAGATTGATTTCAGCCCAGGGAAGATGTTTACACTAGGAGGTGCTGAACGTTCAGTACACGCATGAGAAAACTGACACAGGCAATTAACCAGGATAAGGTGCTGATACTGTGATACAGCATATTTATTAAGCCTAGTAACAGAAATCTGTTTTGAATAAAAGTATTATTATTTCCCCCCTACTGTCCGAGGGGGGGCTGTGCCTGGGGGGAGGGGGTGCTCCAGCCCCCCCCAGCACCCCTACTTCCCTCAGCCATGTTTCAGACGTCACATTTATCAATGCTACAACCAAAATTACGCAAGGATCAGCTATTTACGATCACTTCATAAATGCTGTGCCAACGTGAGCGCACACCAAAACCCACCCTCGAATTTAAGGCAGAATTTACACTCCATTGATAAATGGGGGCCAATGTCCATTTGCTCAGGCACAATGATGTAAAATTCACCCATTCATTGTCAATGGGAATTTAATGTTTGTGTAGGACAAAGTTTGTGGACACACACACCAAAAGCTGAAATGGCACAATTATGCAACGATGCTAAAATTATAACAGGGGGGGGGGGGGGGGAAACATAAGGGCTCGTGTCCATTGTTGTGGTCCTTTTCAATGCATTAAGATATTTGAAGACATACAATAATATACACAACCCTATCTCACAGAATATAGTATATATGAACGTAATTTAAATTCCATAGATAGAGCCAAAAGTCAGTTCAAATGACACTGAAATTCCTCCCCATGGACAATGACGGATACAGTGTTCTTATGAAATGACAGACAGACAAGCTGGACTGCTCTTTAGTGTAGCTTTACTTGTGCAGAGAGCACGTTACAGAACATGGCAGGGCTTATCTAGGGTAAGGCAGAAGCAGGTAATCAATGCAAAACAATAACCAATTGCAGAACAAGCATTAAGCAACGTAACCAATCATTTCACCGCTGTATGAGTCCTCATGTGTGTTTTTACATCACGTTTGTAACGAAAGCCTTTACTACAAACTGTACATGTGAACGGCTTTTCCCCTGTATGAGTCCTCATGTGTTTTTTTTAGATCACCGTTGTCACGAAAGCCTTTGTTACATACTGTACAGGTGAACGGCTTCTCCCCTGTATGAGTCCTCATGTGCGCCTTCAGATTACCCTTTAGATTAAACAGTTTGTCACAGACTGTACAAGTGAACGGCTTTTCCCCTGTATGAGTAATCCTGTGTTTAGTTGTCACTAAAGCCTTTGCTACAAACTGTGCAAGTGAATGGTTTTTCCCCCGTATGAATCCTCATGTGGGTTTTTAGAGCACCGTTGTCACAAAAGCCTTTGCTACAAACTGTGCAAGTGAATGGATTTTCCCCTGTATGAATTACCATGTGTCTTTTGAGATCACGTTTGCTAAAAAAGCCTTTGCTACAAACTGCACAAGTGAACGGCTTTTCCCCTGTATGCGTTCTCATGTGTATTTTGAGATCTTTGTTCCGCATATAGCTTTTGCTACAAACTGTGCAAGTGTACACATTTTCCCCTGTATGAGTCCTCATGTGCGTCTTCAGATTAACCTTTTGATAAAACATTTTGTCACAGACTGTACAACTAAAACTCAGTTTTTCCCCTGTATGAATTACCATGTGTCTTTTGAGATCACGTTTGCTACAAAAGCCTTTGCTACAAACTGTACAAGTTGTACAAGGCTTTTCACCTGTATGAGTTCTCAAGTGTACTTTTAGATAACCTTTGCCACAAAAGCTTTTGGTACAAACTGTGAACGGATTGTGACTCTTCAGACTACTCATTTGATTAAACAGTTTGTCACAGACTGTACAACTTAAACTTTTCTCCCCTGTGTGAATTATCATGTGCACGTTCAGATTTCCCTTGTGATTAAACGTTTTACAACACACTGCACAACTATAACTTTTCTTCCCAGTGTGACTCTGCTTGGAGTGAGTTTCTTTCGATGGTTTCAGTTTCCGGGACATCTTATTGCTCAAAGACAATCTCTGTCCTGCTTGTGTTATCATGTATTCAATTGAGGTGCTGGCTACAGGCTCTGTGTCTCTGTTCTCACCATCATCATCAATTTCACTTTTCACTGCTAGTAATGTCATCATTGGCCTATCAACCTCTTCTGGTCTTTGAAGTAGCTCCTCCTGCTCATCTTTAATGTGTGGAGGCTCTGGTTCCTCCTGGACCAGCCTGGAGCTCCTCTCCTCTTCAGAGGAAACCTCCTCTTTACACACAGGGAGGTGCAGGACAGCTAGGGAAAACACAGGGAGGTGCAGGACGTCTAGGGAAAAGATACAATAAGAGAACGGTAAAGGTTTGAACTTTACTTTTCTTTCTCTCCTCAGTGCACGCACTCACGCACGCACACACAGTTCTCAACAACGGAAAATAAAGTATGCACACATCAGTTAACTGAACCCTAGTCCAGTTCATGGTACATTCAGATTGATCCAGGAGTCCACGCAACGATGCAATCACATTGTTAATGTTAAAACCGAATACCAAACAATATAGTTTAGACTTATGCTAGGTTATTGGTTTACCTACAGTATGATCCTAGATAATGGAGGCACTCCATTGTCAATTTCAATTTCAATTCAAAGGAGCTTTATTGGCATGAGAAAACAAACGTATACATTGCCAAAGCAAGTGTCACAAATACAATGCAATAAAAACAGTTGAAAATGGGGAAAGTATATACCCTATTGGTCTGAATATAAGACTTTTTCCAATGCAAATGTCTTAAATAACAGGGTCGTATTATAATCGGGTACTAGACTATTTGACATTCAATGTTCTTTTTCCACAAATGAGTCTTGAAAAATGGGGGTCGTCTTATAATCAGAGTCGTCTTATATTCGGTACAATACGGTATACAGTTGGAGGGGGTACAGCATTTTGTAAACAGAGCTATGTCACATTGCATCGTTATATACATTTTAATAACAGGGCATAAAGCTTTTTTTTTTTAAACAAATAGAAATGATTTGCTAAATGGCAGCATTTTTTTTCTCAGGACTATTTAAATAGTATACAGTAAAAAACTTGGTACTGAATAGATGGTAGTCCTTAGGGTGGTTGTATTCCATTGGCTATCCTTCTTTTGTAACAACAGTTCACAAATCTTGCTGCTGTTTGCACATTGTTGTATTTCTCCCAATAGGTATGAGTTTTTTGTCATTGGTCAGTTTCAAACTCACGTATACCATGTATAGAAACTCACGAATACCATGTAGAGACAATGGTGTGTGTGTGTGTGTGTGTGTGTAATCTGTGGGAAGTATGTCTCTGATGCCTTGGTATGTGTGTAGCTCTGTTTCCACCACATTATGTGTGCAGTGAGTGCATAGTCTGTCTTCCCCTCGTCTCTATAGACAAATTCAGAAACGGGTTTCATGGTCGCAGCTTACATATTTCCTGTAGGCGGAGCCGCCATAGCTGCGGTTTAAACCCGCACATATTCTACTACAGTTAATGGTAGAGTGACTGATGTTAATCGGCTCAAACTTTACTCTTTGCTGTATAAAGTACAGCAGCCTTGTGTTCATACAACAGAAAGATTGGGTATTGGGTAAGACTGGCATTATGTATCTTTCAGGACCTTTCACTGCTTCATCTCAACCATTACTCTATGGCTCTGGTCTCAGCAACGGCGGTGTATTTTTTGACATTCCGTTTTTCTCCAAAGTGGAATGTTGCCACTACTGTTGGAGCAGCCATAAACTACACAGATTCATCCCGATGTTCTGGGCATCTTTGTAAAGTTAGTGTTAGTAAAAAGCAGGTAAAAGAGTAAAGTTTGAGCAGACTAACATCAGTCACTCTACCATTCACTGTAGTAGAAGAGGTGCGGGTTTAAACCGCAGCTATGGCGGCTCCGCCTACAGGAAATACGTAAGCTGCGACCATGAGACCCGTTTCTGAATTAGTCTATACATGGTATTCCTGGCGACGCCACCCATGTCCGGTCTGGCGTATTATCTGAGTGTGACTGTTCACTCAACCACCGCCAGGGGGTGCTAGCGATAGTTCAGCAACCACCATTCTATAGTGTTAGGCTTATGCTAGGTTATTGGTTTACCTACAGTATGATCCTAGATAACTGAGGCACTCCATTGTCTCTATACATGGTATTCCTGGCCACGCTCCCCCCCCATTTCCGGCCTGGCGTCTTTTCTCATAATCTTACTTTCTCACGCTGTCACATCTCATCTCTCTCTAGAAGCGTTTATATTCCAAACGAGCGCTTAATGGTTAGGTCAGAAATGAGTACAGAACATTGCCGTTGTGATCAAAACCATAGAGAGCGCTACATTTACTTATGAGCAAATCGGCCTGTAAATAAGGAAGTGAACGGCAGTGCGCATGCATGAAACACAAGGACATCGCTGAAGAAGGAATGGCAAAAAAAAAGAAAGAAAAAACTGTAATTATAATATGGTTTGATATCAATAAAAAGGACCTAAAGACACATACATGGTTTTGATTCTAAAGACGAGTATACACGTCCTAGGTGTTAACACTTTGAGTGCCACCTAGTGGACGAAAGTGGTGGTGCTTGGGTACCAACGGATCATTATCTGTTTCAATATGACGCTCGTCCAGGTTTTGGCTTCCATCTTGGATGTGAAATCATTCGCGTTAACAGATTCCATCCATACGACGTCTGGAAACGTCATCATCATTTTTCGACCGCGGTCGAGATCATAGATTTCACAATGCCACACCAGACTTTCCGGTCCTTCATTGCTATCCCCAGTTCCTGCTTACTGATGCATGTGTCCCTAGCGATGACATCAGGGAACAACAGTTTTCTACCTCTGGTCTGCTTTGAGGCAGGACTCCAGAGAAGAAGGGAAGATATAACCTCATTGTCAGCTCTGTAGCAGTGGCCGGCAAACGGTGTTCTCCTGGACCGGACTAGTGAAGAAACACGGGGCAGGTTGCCCTATATTAGATTAGTCGATGGGTGGCTCTTCCAAGACAGATTTTGTGCTCTCATTAGAAGGTGTAAGTGCCATCCAACCGTTTCTCTAGTTTCTTTGAAAGTGTCCATGTCTCGGAGCCATAGAGTAGAATCGGCTCAACGGTCGTCCTACATTTTTTTACTTTTAACATCTTACTAAACTGGGATGACCAGATCTTATGCATGTCATTGCAGGCTAACCGGGCCATACCCTTCCTAGTTTGAAAGTCCTTTTGGGAAGAAGATATATATGAACCCAAATAATTGTAGTCATCAACCTGTTTCAGAGGAGTGTTGTTATAATGTGGTTGTGAGGAAGACTCTCACTTCTATTCATATCAGGAGGAGGGAGAGTTGGTCATTGGACATTTAGTCTCCATATATGGGGATATTCGACTAGGATAGGGGAGGGGGGGGGGGGGGGGAAAGCGGTCCATGTTCTGATTGGGGGGAAGGAGGGGGGAGAACAGTCCATGACCATTTTGGGGAGGGGGGTTGGGTGGGGCTAGAGGGAGGGGGGAGGGATAGGGACAATGGAGGACATGGGGGGGGTGTGGAGTTGTGGGCTTGGTGGGGGCAACCTACTCGTAACCTATCTAAGATAATGATATTAAAAAAAGATTGTTTGATTCAATTATAGAATCAGAACATATATGAACATATACACTTTTTAAAGGTATACTCAGTGATTTCACTTAATTCAAATATCACTTATTTTTTCTTATTTTTTGGATAATCCTCCCTACTATAAAGTGTGCAGACCATATAAGGAGTTCCTCCCTGTCCCCAGTGAGCCCCTGGGGTAAAAAAAAACCTAGTTTCGGTTTGGGCTTTGGGTGGCAAAGCCTTCATCCAATCAGGATAAGAGGGGCCTTCCTCCAATCATGATCGAGTGGGGCGGGCCTTAGTGCACCTGCTGTTGGTCTGTTGTACTTTCCCCACTGTAGAGTGTGTGCATGTGCACATCTTGTTACCATGGCGGACTGTTTTTTTTTCTCCAAATCATCCAAATCACTGAATGCTCCTTTAAATGTAAAACCATTTGCATCATTGATAAGAACATGTTTTAAGAAAGACACATTTGAATGTTGACAAAGACCTTTATTTACAACAAGACTTGGAGACCATGTTGGAGTCTTCCAATGAAAATGTCATTGCCCTTTACAGAGAAATGAACACCATCCCTTAAAAACAGGTCTTTGTGGTGACTGCAAATGTCTTTGTGCATTATCACTGCCCCATTCTTGTTCTCCAGAAATTGTGCCACCTTGCAATTCACCCAAATGCGGGTTTTATTGATTTGTTGGGCACTCCTGACACTTCTCCAGTTGCATCTGGCAGCTATGCCAGAAAACACAATTTTTGTGTCAGGACACATCTCCTGAATGAGGCGCAAATCCCGCTTCATCATATTGAACAGGGACAAGCGTGGAACTGCTCCCAAATCATTCCCACCGACATGCAGAACCAGGAGGTTAGGAGGGTGCTGTGCACGGAGTTCCTGTTTCATCTTTGGGAGCACGTTTCCCCAGCGCATCCCACCTTTACCCATCCAATGTATCTCTGCTGGCAGGTGAAGGTTTGGCCCAAGTGTATCACATGCTCGGGGGTAAGCCCGAGCAATTAGGCTGGACCCCACAATCCAGATAGATTTGGCTGTTAACACAAAGACAACAGACATATGCAATAAGATTAGTACAAATTACATGTTTCAATTCAATTCATAATTGAATATAACTTTATCTTTTTCTTCTAATAACTGGATTATTATACTTCAATAAACATATTATTTAAAAATAAACATTTAGTTTTCCTATGATCCTATATTTGAGCCTATTTACATAATGTAGGCTACATCATAAAGACTATTTGAATGTTACAAAACTTACATTTTTCTGGCCCATGTGCAACATCTTCAGACGATGTACTCTGTGCTGTCAAATATGTCTAGTACGACTATCCCTATGTTTGGCCCGGGTTGACCTAATGCTGATATCAGTTCGATATGGTAGAACCCATATATGGATCTTATTGGCTCAGTCATCCTGACAAAGCCTAATCGGATAATATATAATAGAGGTCTGCTCAAGGCAGAAGGGAGAAGTCGAAGCATTCTGGTTTAAGTTCTAGTTGAACACCACTGCGGTGGGTTCTAACCTGAGTAACCAGCAATAGAGCTTTGAGCTATTTCATAGTGGTTATTGTTTTGAATTTGCATATATTTACGTATTCAGTTCAGAATACGTTCAGAAACGTCATTGGGGATTCCAACATACAGGTTGCTAGGACGTGTACACACGTCTGACTTCTGACCTGGTCTGCAGACAGACACCTATTTACTCCCGCAAAATGGCGAATGTCAAAATTATGGTTGCAGCTAACGCGATTAATCGCCTTCCACAAAGTGGCCTTGCTTATCTTGGCACCCATGGCCCTGTCCGTATGAGAATTGGTGGCTTGGACCCGCTGAACCACACTGCCCAGGATCTCTGGGAGATGGTGGAGATGACAGCATATGAGAGACGCCACGGACAAAGCCAACTCTTGTCGTGACAAATCATGACAATAAACACAATGTTTTGGCCCAAACAAAGAATTAGAAAAAAACGGCAGGTTACAACACTTTTTGTTGTTTTTCTTCTTTGTAATTATTTGTTTGGTCCAAAATATTGTGTTTGTTGTCATGATTTGTCACGACTCAAGTTGGCTTCGTACGACGCTTAAAAGGTCTTTAAATAAATACTTTTTGAAATGTCTATGGGAAAAATGCATTGGGATTCATTTCCTGGGCCTGGCGTCGTCATGAAAGGGGGCGGGACTGCGACGCTCTATTGTGGAATCAATTTAGGGTTGGTATGGTCCGTTGGAGGGGCTTAGCCTATATAAGTAGGGAGACTTCCCACTGCCAGTCAGTCAAAGCAGGACTGCAGAGGTGTGAGGACCGAGGGCCAATCTGCCCAGTTTCTTGTTGTAAATAGCATATTTGTTTGCTGGGAACCACTTGTTTTGCTCTGGACACTTGCATACAAAAGGTGAATAAAACGATTGATTACATCAACTGACTGCCTTGATATTTTCAACATTTGGAACCTTTTTGAGTATTTTGAGGACTAATTCCAAGTGCCTGTGGCCCACACTACCCTCACTCAGGAGACGGAGTGTGACAATCTCGTTCAAAATATGAACGCGAGGGATCATCGAGCGATTTGATTTTATCAATAGCAAGGTATGCAAAAATATGTCTCCCGATTTTTGCCCTCTTTTACAGAAAGGCATAATCTTACTTTCTCACACTGTTACATCTCATCTCTCTCTAGAAGCGTTTATATTCCAAACGAGCGCTTAATGGTTAGGTCAGAAATGAGTACAGAACATTGCCATTGTGATCAAAACCATAGAGAGCGCCGTAGATTTACTTATGAGCAACTCGGCCCGTAAACAAGGAAGTGAACGGCAGTGTGCATGTGTGAAACACAAGGAGATTGCTGAAGAAGGTAAGTTCTCACCATCACCATTTTCACGTTTCACTGCTAATAATGTCAGCATTGGCCTATCAACCTCTTCTGGTCTTTGAAGTAGCTCCTCCTGCTCCTCTTTAATGTGTGGAGGCTCTGGTTCCTCCTTGACCAGACTGGAGCTCCTCTCCTCTTCAGAGGAAACCTCCTCTTTACACACAGGGAGGTGCTGGACGTCTAGGGAAAAGATACAATGAGAGAACGGTAAAGGTTTGAACTTTATACACACACACACACACACCATTGTCTCTATACATGGTATTCCTGGCCACGCCCCCCCATTTCCGGGCTTGCGTCATTTCTCAGAGTGTGAATGTTAGTGTTCCGTTTGTCGTCTCGCTCTATAGATTCTCATACTTGATCAGACGTGTTTGTTTTACTTTGTAAATTGTAACTGATTAATAATGCAACAAACCGTTTGAGCACAGGTAGAGAGCATATTATGCGTTTGGGGATGTTGTTGAAAGTAATGATATTTCATCAGCTTGATACCCAAGCGTATTTTTATTTTTATATAATATTTATCCCATGATTTTGTAACCCATTTTTCACCCCTGTGTCAATTATCTAATGTGATCCTGGGTTCTACACGCGCTCCGCCAGCCTAGTCCCCATATATGGGGGACATGGGGAGAGCAACGGACTTGAACTCATGCTTCCTTCATGCATGAGTGTCCAAGTTGCTCCTTTGCACCTGACAGGGGGAGTTTCCCTTCCACATAGCGCGTGGAAGGAACACGTTATTCCAACCAGTTCCTTTCCCCTCCATCAGGCGTCCCGGCTGGCCAGGGGGAGGCAGTTTAGAGACCAGGATTTGTTTTTTTTGTGAGGGTACCTACCCTAGGGGACACGGGGAGAACATGCAAACTCCACACAGAAGGGCCCTTTCACCAACCCCACCTCGGGTATGGGCACTGATGACGCGGAGGAGGAAACACGCCGCCAGCACCCACAGCGTCCCGAGCGGGAATCGAACCCAGGACCTTCTAGCTGTGAGGCGACAGCACTACCAACTGTGCCACCGTGCCTGATCACTTGACGGTAAAATGTGAAAGCTGAATAAATAATATTCTAAAATAAAGGTATTAATATAAAGCTGGAAATGAGTACAAGAAATGAGTTTTACCTCCAATGCCTTATCAGTTTCTCCATGGAAACAGTTGGTTTTGTGCTAATATACAAATGCAACAGCTTTATGTATTTGAAGCATGATTTGAAGGCAAGTGTTGAACCGAATCAGTAAATGAATGACTCCTAGCAAACATGACACACTCAATACTCAGTTTTCTGTTCATAATATATCCACTATAGTCTATATCATGCAGCGGTGTCGAGTCCGGGAGTGCTTGAGGGCTGAAGCACCCACTGACACAATAGGTAGCCAAATAAGCACCCACTGACCGAAGGCTGAAGCTCCCCTCCCCCTGGTCATTTTGTCACATAGGCACACACCTTTACGGGGGGGGGGGGGGTGCTTGGGCCACTGGGGGGGTGGGCGAACAGGTATTCAAATGCTAATAAGGTGGCTTTTGTTCTGCTATAAACTATAAATGCATGTTGCACTGCAGTACAGTACAGGCTTTATTTCCATTCGACTACGATGAAGCCACCTCCAGCCAAGAAGAGACTCGTCCAGTCGACGCTACAATTCGGCGGCGCCGCCACCGCCGCCACGACTCCAGCGCCCGCCGACAAGACCCCGGTGCCGGTGCCCGCCGGCGCCCACCGACAACGATGCTGCCGAGGTGGACAGCACTGTCAGTGCCAACACAACGGCTCAATGTTCGTTGGCTTAATGTGTTCGTGTACCACTGTGTTCATTAGCAAACTGTAAATAAAGTACCAAACGAAAAGGAAACAGTTTTTTGGCACCCACTGCCGTTATAAGAACTCTCCACGGTTGATATCATGTAGGCTATACGTTTCATCTTAACGATAATTTAACTCTTGAGAGTGTAAAATTAAACCAAATGGTTTGGCCAAAAGGCAATATGGTTTGAAGGCAATAGAAAGTATATTACATTCATTCAAAGCATCATAATTGGGAAAATCGCCTCATTCATTGCCTCAATAACACAATATACATGCGGTACAACATCGGAAACTTAATTATTTAATTATATTATGTTGTCATAAGAAGTGAAAATAACTTTTACTTATTACTTATTAATAATGTAAATAGATCGTATAGCTACAGGCTAACTAGCCATATAGCTGCAGTTACCTGGCTTATTATTGCTAGTTGTAAGATATTGTTGATCTCTCTCGGGAGTTCTCTCATATCTGGATCACAGTTTAGAACATGTTATTAAGGATGGTTAAATAGTATTAACTAGATAGTAGGCCTATATAGCTACTTTTGATAGCACAGCAAGATCCTCGCACAGCACTAGCTTCTGAAAATCAGCGTCACTCGTTCAGGAGTCTCTAGCTATTTTTTACACTGTACAGCCATACACGACACAATATGCTCTATGTGTTATACTATCTAATAGTTCTATGTGTCTAAGGGCAGCCGAAAGAAAGTGGCGCAAGACAAAGCTACCAGATGACCTTTTCCACTTTCACTCACTCCTCTCTGCCTTCGCCCTCTCACTAACCACTGCTAAAACCTCTTTCTACCACACCAAAATCCAATCCTGTACTTCTAACCCAAGGAAGCTCTTCTCCACTTTCTCCTCCCTCCTTAAGCCCCCTCCCCCCACTCAACCTTCATCCCTCACTGCTGATGTATTTGTCAACTACTTCGAGAAGAAGGTTGATGATATCAGCAGCTCCTTCCCCCCCTCCCCCATAAAGTGGCATCTGACTCAACCAACACTAACCCCAACATACCATGCATGTCCTCCTTCTCTCCTCTTTCCCCAGACGAGGTTCTACAACTAGTGACATCCACTAGACCTACCACCTGTCCTCTAGACCCTGTCCCGTCTCCAATCTTCCAGACCATCGCTCCTGATCTGCTCCCCTTCATCACCTCCATCATCAACACCTCAGTAACCTCAGGCTGCGTCCCATCTGCCCTCAAGTCAGCCAGAGTAACACCACTCCTCAAGAAACCAACCCTTGACCCCTCAGATGTCAACCTGAACAACCTGCTGGATCCCAACCAGTCTGGATTCAAAAAGGCCCACTCCACATAAACTGCCCTGCTGGCAGTCACAGAAGCACTACATGCTGCCCAGGCTGCTTCCCACTCTGCAGTCCTGATTCTCCTAGACCTATCAGCAGCATTTGACACAGTGAACCACCAGCTGCTCCTAGACACCCTTGCGGATCTAGGCATCGGTGGGATGGCACTAAAGTGGTTCTCCTCCTACCTCACCGGCCGGACCTACCAGGTTTCCTGGAAAGGTCTGCTATCATCCCCCCGAACCCTCCAAACTGGGGTCCCACAGGGATCTGTACTTGGTCCCCTCCTTTTTCACTGTACACTAAATCCCTTGGCACTATCATCTCTGCTCACAATATATCCTATCACTGCTATGCCGATGACACACAACTGTTTCTATCCTTCCCCCCCTCTGCCACTCAGGTGGAAGAGCGCATCACTGCATGCCTGGCTGACATCTCACAGTGGATGTCCTCCAACCACCTCAAGCTGAACCCAGACAAGACTGAGCTTCTCTTCTTCCCAGCTAAGTCCTGCCCTATGCGGGAGCTAACTATTTCCGTAGACAACGCCCTGGTAACGTCTGTCCCAACAGCCAGGAACCTTGGTGTTGTCCTGGACAGTCAGCTCTCGTTCAAAACTCACATCACAGCTGTCACTCGATCCTGTAGGTTCACACTCTATAACATACGACGAATTAGACCGTTCCTCACCCAGGAATCAGCCCAGCTCCTAATCCAGACAACAGTCTTGTCAAAACTCGACTATTGTAACTCCCTCCTTACTGGCCTACCGGCATGTGCACTTAAGCCTCTCCAACTGATCCAAAATGCCGCAGCTCGCTTGGTCTTCAACCAGCCAAAATTCTCACATGTCTCCCCCGTGCTCCGCTCCCTCCACTGGCTCCCGGTCGCTGCCCGCACAGAATACAAAACTCTGATGCTGGCATTCAAAGCAACCAAAGGTATGGCTCCCTCATATCTTGCAAGTATGATTGAACCCTACAAACCCTCCCGCGCACTCAGATCAGCCAACGCAGGGAAGCTGGAAGTACCCTCACAAAAAACGCCGGGACAACGCTCCACACGTCCCAAACTCTTCTCCCTTCTGGCTCCAAAACTGTGGAATGCACTTCCCGTTGCAGTCAGAACTGCAGCATCACTCCCAATCTTCCGCCGTAGTCTGAAAACCCACCTTTTCAGACTCCATCATGGCCCATAGCACTTACCCTACCCCCTTAGATAGCATTTCTGTAGACTTAGATATCATTTGATAGCATGTTATGTAGACAGCACTATAATTGCATTGTATGTAGTCATAGCACATCGAAGTACATATGTATAGCATAGTATAGTATATATGTATAGCTTCATTATATAGATATTCCACTGTTACTTTCTTAGCTTATGGTACGCATGTTTCATGATAAATGCTTTTTATGTGATGTATTCCCATGCTTTTTTGTTCTTGCTTAATGTAAGTCGCTCTGGATCAAGAGCGTCTGCTAAATGCCTCAATTGTAAATTGTTGTTACGTTAGCTCCATTGCCTTAGAGCAGAGGTTCCCAACCGCCGGTCCGCGGGAGATGTGTCACTGGTACGCGAGAAGGGAATCCCAAGTTTTCCCATCGTATACAAAATCCATTTGAAAACATGACGAGAAAAAATAGGGGACAAACACCAGACCTTAGAACTATTAGTGCCAGTGGGCAGCGGATTGGCCCATTTTGCTGTTGCACGTAGAGCGCAACCCTCAATCACCCATTGGAATGCAAATGCATGCCTTTCAGGCAGCCTTTGTATCCTACTCGTCTCTTTGAAGACGCTTCTGATTGTGCGGGGGGTAGAGTTCTCATTTTCTGCCCGAACCCGACTCGGCCCGACATTTTCGGGCCGGGCCCAAAAGATTATGCTAATTAGTCGGGCCGGGGCGAGCCTCAGGCTCTGTGATTTTTCCTTTCTCTTTTTGTCCTTTTTTCAAGAATGTTATAATAAAAATAGCAATTATGTTATTTGTGTAATGTGTAGGCTATAGCCTACAAGTATGTATTTATTATAAAGAGGGCTGCGCTATGGCGATTCACTTAATAAGCCTATCTCACAGAATTACCCCGCCCCCCCTTAATACGCCCCCTTTCGGGGTTAGTGGTGATAGCGTGACGTCACTCCATAGACGCTACATGTTAACAGAGGTAATTTAAGAAGTCTACAACTTTTGTTTTCTCAAGGTAAGGTTTGTTCTATCTGTTCGAGCTGATTTACCATGTTGTTTGCTTCATAATAATATTGGTCTGTCACATTTTTACATTAGAAAATGTACTTAGATTCTCCAGAGAAAAAAACGTGTAAATGCTAATGTTAATGACACCACTATTTACCGGAAGTGGGCGTGAAAAGCGGGCTGTGAGATAGGCCTATTGTGACAGGAGGAAGACGGAGGAGTGGAGGCGGGGGGCTTGGATTACTGACTGCGTGCAGGCATGAGCAGAGAGAAGTGAACGGTGGGGTGGTTGTTTATACCGCTGGCTGGCCTCTGGTTTGCGGCACACCAAATGAGCTTCAGTTTATATGCTAAATGTTTTATAAATCATATCACACGATAGCAACATGACGAAAACAGTTGCACTGAGCCATTTCGTTAAACCCAGCTGGCTGCGATGAATAACCTAATCATTAGGCCTAATAAACGTCATATAGTCACCAACCGATCCATATAATTCTGTAGTGTATGATGACCACGCAATTACGTTACAGTCCACTGCAGGCTACAGGCTATTTGTTTTACACAATGATTAGTATTATAACCGCCGTCCCTCTGTGTGGCGGCGTTCCTCGTTATATGTGCCCGATTTAAAATAACAGATCTCTAAGCTGGCGAGACACGCCATGAGCGGGTGTGTGGATGGTTTGTAAACTTTGTAGGCTATGTTTGTTCTTTTGGACACCGAATGGGGACGATACTTGGGGTCTTGGACATAGCTGCTTCACTTCAGAGGAAACTAAGGGGAGCTACTCACGACCACTGGAAATGGAATCCATTAGAATGATATGGAAATGGTACATTAACAGTCTAACGTGAGCTACATAAATCCTTTATTTCGGCGATAAGTCCATTGAACTCCGTTCTCACTCTCACACAGACACACACTGAACCACTGACGGCGCGCCGCTGCGATGGCCATGCATTAAAGTGGCGTTCTTTTCTTTTTTTTGTCGGGCTTTATCAGGCTTCGGGCCGAAAACGTATGTAAAGTTTTCTACATTACATAATTTCAGAAAAAGACAAGCCTAACCTTGAAGAAAATAATAATCATACTATCATTGTTGATATAACGCCATTTAGGTCAATGATATAATGTTGTGATATAATAATAACTAGAACTGCACTCTAGTGGAGGAGTTAGTGCAGAAAATTAAGCGGTTAACTTCAAGTCATGCTACAGAGGTCCCCTTTGGTATGGAAGTACCTTAGGGTCATAGGAAAAGTTTTATCCAAAGAGACGAATTGCTACACCCTTCATTTTGGAAATATTCACGTTTTTCAAAATGGCCGCCACCAATTACAGATATACAGCAGAACCAATATCTTTGCTTCTGTTAAAGCTATAATAATAAAATTGGTGTCAAAGTGTAATTTTTTGGGGTCAAGGATTCCAATTTGATAGGTTTCAAGGCAAAAAATCCCAATCATTTTCTCGTTACCATGACAACAGGGGTAAAATATGCAAATTTAATTTGAAAAAATATGTTTTAACAGGGTAACTTCCACCCCCTCATCCCCTAAAACTTTTATTTAGTTTTCCCTTTGGCATGGAAGTACCTTAGGGCAATAGGAAAGAAATTATCCAAAGAGACAAATAACATCACTCTTCATTTCTGAAATACATGCATTTTTTAAGATGGCCGCCGCCATATACAACAATACAGCATAGCCCATATTTTTGCTTCCGTTAGAGCTATGATAATAATATTGGTGTCAAAGTGTACAATTTTGGGGCCAAGTAATCCAATTCTATAGGTTTAAAGGCAAAAAAAACAATGCTTTTCTTGTTACCAAGGCAATAGGGGTGAAATATGCTAATTTAATTCGAAATAATACGTTTTAACAGGGTAACTTTCCACCCACTCATCCCCTAAATCTTTAATTTAGTTTTCCCTTTGGCATAGAAGTACCTTAGGGCAATCTAAAGAGACAAGTAAGATCACTCTTAATTTCTGAAATATATACATTTAAAAAATGGCCGGCACCATTCACAGCAATACCGCAGCTGCAGAACCAATATACTGTATTTGCTTCTGTTAAACTATAACTAAAAAATACATCGCATGGATGCACCTGGGACGTATCCTCAGTGATGTATCCTGAGGTCATCAGTGTTTCGGGTCTACCAACCTCATACCCCTCACTCAGGCGACCCAGCCGGGGTGATCAAGTCTCGACTTACGTCCCAGTAGCTACCCTCAATCAGTCCCACTAGGGCAAGACCAGGGCCACACAATCCGTTGGAACTACTCTAGAACTACTCTGCCAAGGCTGGGAGGTACGCTTCTGGCGCATGGAAGGACTAGGCTCTGTGGGTTGACTCCTGTCCAGGCCCCTCCTACGTCTCACCAGGTCCACTCCTGCTCTCACCAGGCCCAGGACCTGTGCATGCACCAGAGTCCCAGCACCAGACACTTCATTCAGGAGTGGTGGGCAATGGTTCCGCAGACTCCACCCGAGCGGGAAGGTGGTGCTGCGGGCTCCGCTTGCTGCTTGAATGGCCCTCCTAAAGGCCTCACCGAGGTGACCACCGTCTCTCCGGTGGTCACCAGACTATACCTGGTTGTCACATAGTCTAGTCACTATAAATTAAATAATATAAATTATTAAATAATATTGGACTCAAAGTGTACATTTATGGGGTCAATTAATCAAATTAAATAGGTTTCCAGACTAAAATAACAATGGTGGCAAAAAAAACTTCTTCATATGACTATTTACTCTGTGTTTCTGTCTGACTGTATATTTATCTTTCTGACTGCTATCACCTGAGAGTTACACCTGTTGTAAGAAGAACTTCTCACCCTATCTCTATAAGAGAGAGGCCGGCGCCGGCAACCCGTCTCATTTTGGCTGCTTATACAGTATATCCGCGATCTTATTCTTTCGGTCATGACCATAGGTGAGAGTAGAAACGAAGATTGCTCGGTAGACAGAGAGCTTTGCCTTTTGGCTAAGATCTATTTTTGTCACAACAGAGCTGTACAGCGACTGCAATACCACTACTGATGCTCCAATTATCTGGCTGATCTCCTGCTCTGTCCTCCCCTCACTCGTGAATAAGACTTAAACTCTTTCACCTAGGGCAAAGTATTGTTCCCTGCCCAGTATGCACAATTCAGCGGTTTCCTGGTCTCAGATTTGGAGATGCTGATCCTGATCCTAGCCACTGTGCACTCAACCAAAAAAGAATCCACTGAGAGTTGAAGGTCTCGGACAGATGGGTCCGGATAGGTGACAATGCGCAGCCCTGGCGGAAGCAAACCCCCACAGGAAACAAATCCAACTTACTGCCCAACACACGTGACAATGTTCTCGCTTTGGGTGTACAGAGATAGGATGGCCCTCTACAACAAATCCCTCAACCCATATTCCTGCAACCTGCATCTACAAAACACATGTAAACTGGATATGCCTACTCCCAGGCCTCTCCAGAATCTCTGAAAGAGTGAAGAGCTGGTCAGTTGTTCTACGGCCAGGACAGAATCCACATTACTCCTCTTGAATCTGAGGTTCGACTATCGGCCGGACCCTCCTTTCTAGTACCTTGGTGTACACCTTCCCAGGAAGACTGAGTAATGAGAGACCTCTATAATTGGCACACACTCTCTGGGCCCCGAGGGGTCGAAATGTCGAAAAGATGCACAGCGTTGAAAAGAGGAGTTAACGGGCAATTATGGGCACTTGCTCAAGTTTAGCGGGCATATAGTTAATATACGGTAATATACAGGTGTGATGGTACAATTCGGGAGTTTACCGGAGTTTGTTGGAAAGTTTAACGGGAGTTTCCGGCAATATACACATCCATATTCCATGCTTTTTGCGCAGTGATGTCTCAACCAAGCCCCTCAACACCCAGAGCCTTTAGTATTTATCGATGGATCTCATCAATCCCTGGGGCTTTGCCACTGTGGAGTTGCTTAACTGGCTGCTGACCTTCAGGCCTGTCGGCACCTTGCAACTGCTGGAGTCCCCCGGGTTAACATAGCCCGATAGGAGTCCTTCAGTCGGACAGCTTCCCTGGCCACCAGGGTGTTCGAAGACCTTCTGACCACAGCTCACAGCCGCAGCAATACAAGCTTTGAACATTGCCCATTCCCATTCAACGTCCCCAACTTCCACATGCAGGGATGCCAGAGAAGTCCTGCCGGAGGTGCCTCCTCCCAACGTCTCCAGTTCACCCGCGCTAGACGCTTGGGTTTGCCAAGTCTGTCCAGACTTCACCCTCACCACCAGATGGTGATCGGTTGACAGTTCAGCCCATCTCTTCACCCGAGTGTCCAGAACATACTGCCTCAGGTCAGCTGATACGATTTCAAAATCGATCATCTTAGGCCATAGGCTGCTCTGGTACCAAGTACACTTATGAGCATATGTTCGAACATGGTGTTTGTTATGGTCTGTCCATGACTAGCACAGAAATCCAATAACAAGCCACCACTCGGGTTCAGATCAGGGAGATTGTTACTCCCAATCACACCACTCCCATTGATTGATTGATTGATTGATTGACTAGGATTTGCAACCTCATTGTAATGACCCTAAAAATGTACATTTTGACAAGAACTGTACCATTATAGCTTTAATAGAAGCAAAGATCCATACCTTTGCTTCTGTTGTATTACTTCAAATGGTGGTGGCCATTTTTAAATGCATATATTTTAGAAATGAAGAGTGATCTTATTTGTCTTTTTGGATAATTTATTTTTATTGCCCTGCTAAGGTACTTCCATACCAAAGGGAAAAGTAAATAAATGTGTTAGGGGGGAGGGGGTATGTTACCCTGTTAAAACGTATTTTTCTAATGAAATGTGCATATTTCACCCCTGTTGTCATGGTAATGAGAAAACTATTGGATTGTTTAGTCTTGAAACCTATTTAATTGGATTCCTTGACGCAGAAATGTACACTTTGACACTAATTTTATCACTATAGCTCTTAAGCAAAGATATATATGCTGTATTGCTGTATATGGTGGCAGACATTTTTAAAAACACACATTTCTGAAATGAAGAGTGATCTTATTTGTATCTTTGGATAATTAAGGTACCTAAGGTACCATGATGAAATAGAAAACTAAATTAAAGTTTTATGGGGATGGGGAGGGGGTGGAAAGTTACCCTGTTAAAACGTATTTTGAATGACTTTGCATATTTTACCCCTGTTGTCATGGTAACGAGAAAAGGATCGTTTTTTGTGCCTTGAAACCTATAGAATTGGATTACTTGGCCCCAAAAATGTACACTTTGACACCAATATTATTATCATGGCTCTAACGGAAGCAAAGATATGGGCTATGCTGTATTGTTGTATATGGCGGCGGCCATTTTTAAAAATGCATATATTTCAGAAATGAAGAGTAATGTTATTTGTCTCTTTGTATCATTTTTCCTATTGCCCTAAGGTGCTTCCATGCCAAAGGGAAAACTAAATTAAAGTTTTAGGGGATCAGGGGGTGGAAAGTTACCCTGTTAAAACATTTTTTTGAATGAAATTTGCAAACTTTAACCCTGTTGTCATGGTAACGAGAAAATGATTGGGATTTTTTGTCTTGAATTGGATTCCTTGACCCTAAAAATGTACACTTTGACACCGATATTATTATTATAGCTCTAACAGAGGCAAAGATATGTGGTCTGGTCTAATAGTGGTTCATTGTCGGTGGCCATTTTGAAAAACGTGAATATTTCCGAAATGAAGGGTGTAGCAACTCGTCTCTTTGGATAAAACTTTTCCTATGACCCTAAGGTACTTCCATACCAAAGGGGACCTCTGTAGCATGACTTGAAGTTAAAAGTGTCTTAACTCCTCCACTACTCTGTCGAGTGCCTACTTGCTTGTTGCACACAAGTAGGCCATAAATTGCCTACTAGTGCGCAAGCAGAGCGTGTGTCGTGTAATTTGGAACCACATTTCATTAATATAGCATAAAATATCTGTTTTAAACTAAAAGTGTTACCCTGAGTCTCTCCTCATGGGTGAGAGGCTACAGGGCCAACAGGACAGACGCTTAGGCACCATTCACAGCTTGCACCCTATGGTAAATAGGTAGGCATACTTTGATCTAGCTTGTTGATCTAGCAGCACCTAAACTAGAGAGGTCTCTTGTTGTTCGATCTTCCTGTGACCACACCTAGTGACTTGGGACCATTTGGTTTGAGTGTCAAACGACTGTCTGCTTGAGCTATTCAAATGTGTATTGGGCTTGTATAAAATCTACTGAAATATCTGTCTGTGGGTCAGTGTTCTGAAGCCGTTTAGGCTGAAGGATGTAGGCTATGGGGCTCATAGGCCCATGGCTGTGAAGCTGTACTTTGTCTCTGCAATAAACTGGACTCGGAAACGCTCTTCATTTGCCTGTCTGCCTCCGACTTTATTCTGAGTACCTTTGCCTAAGTATTTAAGTCAAGTTTGTTTATGAGCTTTATAGAGAGGAAAAGCAGTCTCTGTTTACTACATTTACTTCACGTGCAAGTGCTGTAGACCACTACAAACTTTCAAATATTCTTCAAGGGCATAACTGCACGGTCAGCTTCCGTATGTCCGTATGACATCATATCACGTGCATTCTAAGGGACATTGGTACATATCTTCATGACGTCATGGGGCATATGCTTCGTAGCATGACGGAAAACATACCTGCAGCTTCGTGCCAGCATATGACGTCATAACATGTGCTGGCCCCCGGACATGCGCATCGTAGCACCTGACTGATAACATTACTTGCACGCTCTGCTTGCGCAAGTAATACACTTATTGTAAGTCGCTTTGGATAAAAGCGTCTGCTAAATGACTGTAATGTAATGTAATGTAATAATAATAATAATAACTAGAACTGCACTCTGGCCTACTAGTGCGCAAGCAGAGCGTGCAAGTACTGTCGACCGCTACGAACTTTCAAATCTCAACCTCTCTGTGAAAGAACATTTGCAATATTGAATTATTGCGAACGCAGTGAGCATTTACTATGAGACCCAGCAGATCACGTCTGTGTGTGTGTGTGTCTGTGTGTGTGTCTGTGTGTGTGTCACGCTGTAACACCACCCGCCCACCACCAGAGGGCGCAGCTGTATCACACACAAAAACACACACACACACATGCACGCACGCACGCACGCACACACACACGCACGCACGCACGCACGCACACACACACAAAAAACTTAACTTAAAAAAATACTTAACTTAAAAAAAAACTTAACTTAAAAAAAACGTAACTTAAAACAAAAACTTAAAAAGGAAAAACGCACACACACAAAAAACTTAACTTAAAAAAAAACTTAACTTAAAAAAAAACTTAACTTAAAAAAAAAACTTAAAAAGGAAAAACGCACACACAAAAAACTTAACTTAAAAAAAACTTAACTTAAAAAAAAACTTAACTTAAAAAAAAACTTAAAAAGGAAAAACGCACTAACAAAAAACTTAACTTAAAAAAAAAACTTAACTTAAAAAAAAACTTAAAAAGGAAAAACGCACACACACAAAACTTAACTTAAAAAAAAACTCAACTTAAAAAAAAACCTAAAAAAGAAACACGCACTCACGCACACATACACACACTAAAAAAATAACTTGAAAAAACATTTAATTTAAAAAAACGTAACTTAAAAAAAACCTTAAAAAGTACGTAATTTATTCTAATTGTTGTTATTGCAATTTACGAGCTGCGTTCGCTTCCCGCGTTTGCGCGTCTTACTTGTTAGGTTTAGCTATTTGCTGTGTAGTCCAGGAGGACTTCAACTATTTCCTGGGAGCATGACACCAATTTCTTGCCACGAAGGTTTGCTATATTAAGTCTATATTCAAACTCAGGAAATTCTTTTCTACATTTCTCACAGAGGTAATTTCCATCCTTAAGGTCAACAATCTTGTCTCTGCAGTCCTCATAGGGACATTCCTGGTATATTAACCTGTCCTTACGAATGTCCATGATTGTTGCCACGCTTATAGAGTCACACTGCACTGTTTGAATGTCCTGTATGTTATTGAAAGCCATCTTCCTATTTGATTCTATTATATTTAAGTATCTTCTTTGGGTTTATCTGTTAGACTTTGGGTTTATTTGACAACTCTTCAATGAACCTTGATTCGTTTCAACCTTGTAAATGATCGTAATTCATTTTAAACAAAACATTGACTGCTTACGTAATTAATAACAACCAATTAAGGTCGTTTTATGTGTATGTCGTGGCTGCGTATGACGTAATGAAGATATGTACCTTTGCCAGTGTATAACTGGCTCTCAATGATCACCTAATAAAAGATATGTTTCGGTGCCGGGTCGATTAAAGGAAATGCCTCTATGTATATGTAATTTGTAAGTTGATTAGCGGTATACTGTGGTTACTTGGGTTGTTGATGTCCTGTAGCAGCATACGACGTGATGAAAATATGTACCAATGTCAGGGTATAACTGGCTCCCAATAGTGACGTAATAAAGATATTCAGTTTCGGTATGTAGGCCTATATGTAATTTGTAAGTTGATTAGCGGTATACTGTGGTTACTTCATTCACAATCATTACGTCATACGCTACTACGGGACATACACATCAAACGATGGGACATACGCATCGTAGCACCGAAAAACATTACTTGC
This sequence comes from Electrona antarctica, assembly GCF_951216825.1. NCBI lineage: Eukaryota > Metazoa > Chordata > Actinopteri > Myctophiformes > Myctophidae > Electrona > Electrona antarctica. Next base: position 50,678,556 of record NC_136807.1, read on the forward strand.
ACGCTCTGCTTGCGCAAGTAATAATAATATAGTATTATAATTAAAGTGTATATATATATATATATATATATATATATATATATATATATATATATATATATATAATTAAAGGCCAGTCAGCTGTCTTCCATGTGAGAACGTTTCCATGTTTTGGTACGATTTTCCTGTTATAGTGCTCACTGCTGCTAGCCTTGTGATACCAAAGAACTGAGGGGACCACACGCACGCACACACCACAAGACACAAGTGCAAAACTGCAAACAATATTTGGGTTACCCACCCCAAAAGCTGGACATAGGAGGGGCTCAAAAATACATCATAAATCATGTGGGGACCCCTTTTGGGGTCTGGTACCACATATTGAGAACCAAATACATTAGGCCACATGAACACCATTGGCTAGGATTTTTATGTGACCATAATCTGATCTGTTTGATATGATTTAGTCAAATAAGGTTTTTTTTTTCTATGTAGTTAGTTGTAGAAACACCAGTGAAACACCACTGGATAACACACAACCATTGTTGTGTGTTATCCAGTTGTGTTTACTGGACACTTATGGGTCCATTTGGTTCTATTTACACTGGTAAACAGGTCTGTACTCACTTTGAAAGCTTTCTGGTAGGATAGGAGGCGGGGGAATAAATGCACAATCAATACAAACATAAATGAATATGCCTACCTACCGTTGGGGCTGAATGAATTATCTTCAATCTCTGAAGAATAGTCCTGCGTTGTAGACAATGGGACGTCGTTCACAGCTACAGAGCAGTTTTCATTGTTGTTGTTTGTCATCTTCAATGACCCACATTTTTCGTCTGTCTGTAGCGACATGTTAACTTACGCCTTAACAACGCCAACTTCAGATACTGTGAAATCTAATAAGGGTATAATAACTTTTAAATGTGGATGTAAAGCCGCGGTCTCGTTCCCTTCCTTTCTGCTTGTAATGTATTTTCTTTTGACCGTACGCGCGTTCCGTTGTTTACAATGAGCATATCCGGTCCCGACTATACCAGACTATGTAGGTCAGGGTAATGTTCTATCTTGTATCTTCATTTTCGTTCCACTGCACAAAATGCAGGGAACTAAACATAATATGTACATGATACATATATGTTATAAGGCTCGCATAAATAAAATAAAAACCGATGCGGTTGCAGCGTATTTAATTTATTTACGATTGAATTAGTGTTAGTACAACCCCCCTTCTTTTTGGAAATGGTAGCGACCCACGAGCCGAAGAAAGCCGAAGACAACCGAAGTGAACGCGGCTCCTTTAATCTCAGTATGAAACACAGCTGTGTCGAGGAGTGAATCCATCCATCCGGCAGAACCTTATATATATACTGTTGTTGGTGGAACAACTGTTGTTGGTGGAAGCCGGCGGATACGGAATCTGTGTGTGTGTGTGGACGTGAGACGGTGGAGGGAGGAGACCTGGAGGATTCGGGTGCTTCCGTCCATAGATATTAAGAAATAGATGCCTCATTTGCCGCTGCAGTTCATTGGAGCGACGTGTATCCCAATGAAGGCGGAAGTGCAGTGCTGAAGGCTTTTTTTTTTTTTTTTAAACAAATCTTTATAACAGTCATGACCGTATACATTACAATACAAAACAAGACAAACAAACAAACACAAACAACAAAGTTATTAACAATACAACATCAGAGCCAGGGGGATTAGATTACTAACAGAAAACATTAAAGAGTGAACACAAAGCAACAGTTCTCCGCAGCTTTATTATTTAGAAGTGCTGAAGGCATTTGCTGAAGGCGACTCCACAATTTACACAATTTAGGCATTTAGCAGACGCTCTTAATCCAGAGCGATTTACAATAAGCAAGAACAAAAAGCATGGGAATACATCACATATGTAAAAATGCATTTATCGCGAAACATGCGTAAGCTAAGAACGTGACTAGAACATATCTATATAATGACACTATACATATAAACTATAACTAGAACATATCTATATAATGACACTATACATATAAACTACACATATATGCTATACTATGCTGTACATATATACTATGAAGTGCTATGACTACATACAATGCACTTATTGTGCTGTCTACATGACATGCTATAAGTCTGTTTCAAATGCTATATAAGTCTAAGAAGTGCTGTCTAAGGGGGGTAGGGTAAGTGCTATGGGCCATGATGGAGTCTGAAAAGGTGGGTTTTCAGACTACGGCGGAAGATCGGGAGTGATGCTGCAGTTCTGATTGCAACGGGAAGTGCAGTTTTGGGGCCAGAAGGGAGAAGAGTTTGGGACGTGTGGAGCGTTGTCCCGGCGTTTTTAGTGGGGGTACTTCCAGCTTCCCTGCGTTGGCTGATCTGAGTGCGCGGGAGGGTTTGTAGGGTTCAATCATGCTGGCAAGATATGGGGGAGCCATACCTTTGGTTGCTTTAAATGCCAACATCAGAGTTTTGTATTCTGTGCGGGCAGCGACCGGGAGCCAGTGCAGGGAGCGGAGCAGGGGGGAGACATGTGAGAATTTTGGCTGGTTGAAGACCAAGCGAGCTGCGGCATTTTGGATCAGTTGGAGAGGCTTCAGTGCACATGCCGGTAGGCCAGTAAGGAGAGAGTTACAATAGTCAAGTTTTGACAGGACTGTTGTCTGGATTAGGAGCTGGGATGATTCCTGGGTGAGGAACGGTCTAATTCGTCATATGTTATAGAGTGTGAACCTACAGGATCGAGTGACAGCTGTGATGTGAGTTTTGAACGAGAGCTGACTGTCCAGGACAACACCAAGGTTCCTGGCTGTTGGGACAGACGTTACCAGGGCGTTGTCTACGGAAATAGTTAGCTCCCGCATCGGGCAGGACTTAGCTGGGAAGAAGAGAAGCTCAGTCTTGTCTGGGTTCAGCTTGAGGTGGTTGGAGGACATCCACTGTGAGATGTCAGCCAGGCAAGCAGTGATGCGCTCTTCCACCTGGGTGGCAGAGGGGGGGAAGGATAGAAACAGTTGTGTGTCATCGGCATAACAGTGATAGGATATATTGTGAGCAGAGATGATAGTGCCAAGGGATTTAGTGTACAGTGAGAAAAGGAGGGGACCAAGTACAGATCCCTGTGGGACCCCAGTTTGGAGGGTTCGGGGGGATGATAACAGACCTTTCCAGGAGACCTGGTAGGTCCGGTCGGTGAGGTAAGAGGAGAACCACTTTAGTGCCGTCCCGCCGATGCCTAGATCCGCTAGGGTGTCTAGGAGCAGCTGGTGGTTCACTGTGTCAAATGCTGCTGATAGGTCTAGGAGAATCAGGACTGCAGAGTGGGAAGCAGCCTGGGCAGCATGTAGTGCTTCTGTGACTGCCAGCAGGGCAGTTTCTGTGGAGTGGGCCTTTTTGAATCCGGACTGGTTGGGATCTAGCAGGTTGTTATGTGAGAGATGGAGAGAGAGCTGGTTGGAGACAACACGTTCAATGCTCCTCCATGTCTCTCGCTGTCACTCAAGTGACTACTGGCCAATCACAGCGCGTCTTTTCCGGGACTTATGTTACGCACGCGGAAGCTTGACAAGCTTCCGCTTTGCTTCCGCTATTCTTCGCAAGGAATGTCGGGAAAATAGTGCCTTCAATTTTGACACACGCCTCAGAGCCGGAAGGGGCGTCTATGTATATATGTCTATGCTTCCGTCAGCGTGGCGTTTGGTTACCACAGCAACAGGGAACCGCGAGAAGGAGAACGGTTTGAACATTGTTTGATTTCATCACTGACCGGTGTGAGTCCGGCTTTAGCGACTAAAGACTTTGGGACTTGGGTGTGGGAGGAAGGTGGAGGAATACCGACCGACGGCCTGTATAGGTCCGGTGGTATTCCGAAACAGTTCCGAACAGACCCAGCAGCTAGGGTAGTAGCAGGATAAAGCCATTATGGCTGGAAACGGGAGGAAAGGGGGGGATAAGAGCAAAACTAAAAGTGCGAGCCAAGAGAAAAGGGTACGGTCAGACAATGAGAGTGGAGGTGAGAGTGGCCAAGATCAAAGCGACGCTAGGAAAAAATCAAAGGTTTAGGATGTAGCTGAAATTAAGTTTGTGGTGAAATTTAAGGATAGGAGTGATAAAGGGCTAAATCCACTTAAATTGTCGGCGGACATTAAAGATAAGCTGGGAGATGTGTTGAACGTGAAGGTGCAGAAATGAAGGCCAGAGACGAAAGGCAATGCAGGTTAAACAGTTGCTCGGCAGACCAATTTGATTGATTGATTGAAGAATTTATTAACAGTTTGCAGAATTACAGTACATTTCAAGCACAAACTCAATACAAAGGCTGTGAGTGGACGACCCAATTAAGCATTACACTTGTTTCCAATAGGGTCTACCATGTTCAAATCATCAAAACATTTAGAGACGTACAAATAGACACTTCTATAGACAGAACAGGAATTCATCATAAAGGAGGTAAAAAGGGAAAAGAAACATATACAGTGAGGGAAAAAAAGGGGTGGGCGGTGGGGGGGATTCACGTTCAGCTCCGTTAATTTGTTTGTTTTCCTTGGAGGAGCTGCGTTGGGTCCCCAAGTCGACTCCGTGGCCGTACCTTGAGTTGGCTGTGTTTCCGTGACCGTCTCTTGTGTTGTCCTTGCAATGGGTCCCTAGGTCGGCTCAGTGGCCATACCTTGAGTTGGCTGTGTGGCCGCGACCGTCACTTGTGTTGTCCTTGCGTTCGTGTTTGAGGGATTCCGATTTTACAGGGGCCAGTTTCTAATTGCAGCCGTCCGTAGGTGCCCTTTGAGAGCGGTTTTGAAAGAGTCAAGGGATTCGCATGTCTTAATGACAGTTGGTAGGGCGTTCCACATTTTGGTGGCATAGGAGCGAAAAGAATTTAGTCCCTTGTTTGTGCCGAATCTGGGTTGTACATGGTTCGTTGCACTCCCTCTGGTGTTGTGGGTGTGGACTTCGTTAACATTTAGGAAGTATCTAGACAGGTACATGGGTATCTTGGTGGTGTATCGAATCTTGTGGACCAGACCCATTGCAAGATGCTGTACTCTGTCGTCGACCCTAAGCCATTCCAGCCTGTCGAAGTGGGCAGGGGTGAGGTGGGTTCGGGGGGCTAGGTCAAGTAGGAGCCTGACCAGTTTGTTTTGGGAAGTCTGGAGGCTGGTTTTAAGGGCCTTTGAGGTGCTGTGGTACCAGGAGGTGCATGCATAGTCAAAGAAACCCTGTACAAGGGCTCCTGTTAGGGTCTTCAAGGTGTTTTTGTTGACCAGTGAGGAGATCCTGTAAAGGAATCTTGTTCTATGGTTGACCTTTTTGATTACGTTGGTGGCCATTTTATCACCGGAAAGATTAGCCTCCAGGATGGAACCTAGGTAGGTAATTTCATCTTTACGTGTGATAACATTGTCACCCACTCTAACCAAGAAGCCATTTGCCTTGCTGAGATTACTATTAGAGCCAAAGAGAATGGATTCAGTTTTTCCCAGGTGTAAAGATAGTTTGTTATCAGCGAGCCAGGTGCAGATTCTACCGAGTTCAGAGCTGAGGGCCTTTTCAACCTGCAGTTTGTTCCTGTCCGAGACTAGCAGTGCTGAGTCATCTGCGAACAGGAACAAGTTGCAGTCACAAGCTGAAGTCATGTCGTTAACATATATTAGGAACAGTAAAGGTCCTAGTATGCTCCCTTGTGGAACGCCACAGCTCACTGGGAGGGGGGGGGGGACAGTATTCCATTCACCTCCACCATCTGTTCTCTCCCCTCCAGGTAGGATTGCATCCAGCTCACTGATGTGCTATTGAAACCAATTGCCTTTAGCTTGTTAACCAGTATGGAGTGGTTCACGGTGTCAAAAGCCTTTTGGAGGTCCAGCATGACCATGCCGCAGTATTTGCCAGCATCCACCTCATGTTTGATGTGGTCGCTCAAATAGAGAAGGCATGTGTCAGTGGAGTGGGACGTTCTGAAGCCAGATTGGAACTCGTACATTAATTTATTAGTGGCAAGATACTTTTCAACCTGTTCATAGACTATTTTTTCCATCACTTTCGAGATGGAGCTAAGAATAGAAATAGGGCGGTAGTTGCCGGGGTCTAATTTACTCCCTTTCTTGTGCAAGGGGGTTACTTTGGCCAGTTTGAAATCTTGGGGGACCTGTCCCTGTTTGATGGAGAGGTTTACCATGTGGGTGATGATTGGAGCTATAGAGATGGCTGAGTCTCTGAGAAATTTGGAGGGAATATTGTCATGGCCTGTGGCCTTGTGGGGTTGGAGGGCACTCAGTTTCTTAATTACCTCATCAGTTGTTACCATAACTAGTTTAAAATCGTCTTTACAAACACCTAGGTTTCTGTAGAAGGTTGTAATGTGCTCTACACCAAAGAGCCCAGAGTGGGAGGGCAGTTTGTTAACCAGAGTTGTTGCTATGTTTGTAAAGAAGATATTCAAGTAGTTGGCCACATCAAGGTTGTCAGTGATGAGAGTGTTGTCCGATTTGATGTTTATGTTTGAAAACCTTGAATGCTTGAATGCTTTATTCCCGGCGGCGGTACGAAAAATACCAAGGGAGTGATATATGTGAGCCAAGATATAACAGACAAAGCAATTGTGGAAAAGACAATTGGGGAAGTTGATAGTGAAGCAGTGGTTGAGGAAGCGAGGAGGTTTAAAAATGGGGGCACGGCAGTGCTGCTAACCTTTAAAAAAGAAGTGACCATAATGCCAACGAGAGTATATCTTAATCTTGGATATATGAGTTTCCGAGTGAAGGAATATATCCGGCCCCCAATGCGCTGCTACAAGTGCCAGCGTTTTGGGCATGCAGCCGCGGCATGTAGAGGGGACAGGAGGTGTGGAAAGTGTGGAGGGAGCCATGAGTTTGCAGAGTGTCAGGCAACGGAGGCTAAATGCTGCAATTGTGGGGGTAACCATATTACTTCATATAGGGGATGTGAACACCATGTAAACGCCACAGAGGTTGAGAGAGTCAGAGCGGGAGGAGAAATGTCCTACGCGGAGGCAGTAAGGAAAGTGAGGGGAACAGTGGAAGCAGCCGAAACAGTGAGGGCAGGGGCGCCCCCTGCCGGGCCAGTGGGGATGGAGCGGGGGGTGCAGGGAGTCGAGAAACGTTCATGGCGGTTCTGGTAGAAGTCCTGTGTGCACTCACCGCCAGGAAATCACAGGAACCATTTACGCGGGCAAATGCAATCAAAATGGTGGTAGATGCAGCAGAAAAGGTTGTTGGAGAGGCACTGCAGGTAGACCCAGAGCAGCTATTCTCCTTCATGGGGCAGAAAGAAATGGAATGGGCAGCAGCAACAAAAGAAAGGAGGGGTGCTGACAGGAGTAAGCGGATAGAAGAGGGAACTGAAGACCACAATGAGGATGATGATCGTTAGGTTGATGGTGTTTTACATATTACAATGGAATGCAAGAAGCTTGATAGCAAATGGGCAGGAACTTAAAAGAGTGATAAAAGAGCACACGAACAAACCAGAAATAATTTGTGTACAGGAGACCTGGCTCAGACCATGTCTAGATTTTGTGATCCCTGGGTATGAGAGTATAAGGCTGGATAGGAAAGAACAAACGGGAGGGGGGGGTGCAACGTTCGTAAGGGAAAATATACAGTACAAAAGGGTGGAAATTAAGACCTCTCTAGAGTGTGTGGCAGTGAGGGTATGGGAGAAGGATAAGTGGATAAACATTGTGAACTTTTATAACCCTTGCTGTACACTGATCCTAAGTGAACTTGAGGAGGTTATGGAGCAGATAGGGGTACCGGTGATCTGGGTGGGGGACTTTAACTCACACAACCCCCTCTGGGGCAGTAGGATGAAAGACAGCAATGGGAGCACAGTGGAGGAGGTTATGGACAGATACGGATTGGTGTGTGCAAATGATGGGAGGCCAACTAGGTTTGATGTAAGAACAGGGGCTGAGTCCTGTATAGATCTAACTATAGTATCCAGTGAGTTGGCAAGGGTGGGGGAGTGGGGCTTCCTGGACACAGAACAGCATGACACAATAGGCAGTGACCACTACCCAATACTGGTGAGGTTTGGGAAAACATTGGTAGCTGAAGAGCAAGCAAGACCGGGGTTTTTTGACTACAGCAAGGCAGAGTGGGAGAAATTTGCAGAAAAGTGTGACAATGAGTTAGACAGTGTGAACGGGGAGGGAACTATAGATGAGTGGAATGATAGCCTGTGCGCAATGGTACTGCACAAGGCGCGGGAGTGCATACCAGTTAAGAGAAACCCTAAAGAAAGAGTAAGTGTCCCATGGTGGAACAAGGCATGCACAGCAGCAATTCGAGAAAGGAACTTGATAGATAATTTTGAGTTATGGTAGATCTGTTACTTTGGTATTTTTGTGGACTTGTGTCAATGTTCCCTTTGGCCCAGACCGGGTTCTCCTTATCCTATTTATGTCATGTCACCATCCACAGGCCTAATCATCTCAGACCTATATTATCCTTTATATTATTATATCATATATATTATGGATTTCCTGACGCCACCTTCAGATTTTATATCTTAGTCAGTCTCCATACTGTCTGCCTGTAGCCACAAAAGTCACCATACTGTAGTGTGCTGTTTTGATTTTAGTTTACATGCAGCTGCTTCGATATCAGTGTGGCCTTGGGGCCTAGTGAGAGAGAGCATTTCTCTCTGTTAAGAGTTCACCGCTAGCAGGGAAAGAAATGTTATCTTCAGGTTGCCATAGCAACGCCAGCCTCAGTGCTTTCCCGGTCTATGGCCCTCCATGACGGAACTAAGGAAGCTGTCCCGATATCAGTCTCATCATCCATGTGCTGGTCCAATGAGCGCTTGACAACCAGTGCCAGCGTGGAATAGCGGAAACTAACTGTGTATTCAGCCAATGAATGTGTATCAACAATTGACGTATTCTACAGTATTAATGCCTGTGAAATGAATTGTTCGAGAGAGAGAACCCTGTGCAGTTTGTCGCACAGGGTGAGAGTTTTTTGTAATTTGGCTGTATGTGGATCTGTTCTGTCTCTCTGATCTGAAAATGAATAGACATTAATCATATTCTGCTGACTGGACAATCCTTCTTCCTGGTGGTTTCATCTTTTTATTGGGTACTTAAAGGTATTTTTCTAAAAGAGTATTTCCTGCTTAAAGTAATCCTGTTAAAGCTAATTGTTAACTTGGTCATCTAAAAGGTTTGGAAACCATTTTTACCATTGTGGTGCTGAGTATTTATGTGTACTCTTTGAGTACTTTCTCAAAAGTATTTTTATAGTTATAGCTCTGTGTAGCTCAGTAATTCAGTATTATACAGTCCTTTATATCTTTGGTGAATCATTAATTGTCCCTTCTGCATTTTATATGCAACTAATTGGCCTTCCCTTATCTGTTATCTTGACAATTTATGTAACAGAACTCAGCATATAGAGAACTGAGAAGGAGCCCGACAGAGAACAATGCAATAGAGTATAAAAGGTCCAGAGCCAGAGCTAGAAGAGTGATTAAGACGGCCAAAAAGAGTGTTGGAGGAATTACTGCAAAAGCTTAGGAGCCGAGACCTCAGTAGGGGAAATCTGGGCAGCGGTTCACCGAATGGCAGGGGTGAAAAAGAGAAGGAGGATGCCAGTGTTAGAAAAAGAGGGGGTGGTGGCTAAAAGCGATGTAGAAAAAGCAAGAATGTGTGAAAGTACGTTTAAGGCTGTGCATAGTGGGACGAATATTGGAGAGGAAGGTATAAGAAAAAGGAATGAAGCCTTAAGCCAACATAAATCTAAACTCCAAGTAAACTGTGACAACACCGATGTGGTCAATTTGCACTTCTCTATTTCAGAACTGCAAAGAGCAATAAAGAATGGGGGGAAAACTGCACCAGGAAAAGACGGTCTAAGCTACGAGATTTTTAAGAGAGTAGGGGAGCTAGTGTTGGAAGAGATTTTGGCCCTAATAAATACGGTATGGGAAGAGGGAACCCTGCCTTCAGCCTGGAAGCAAGCAGTTGTAATTCCGATCGTAAAGCCAGGTAAAGATGCTGCAAAGCCTGGATCATACAGACCTATAGCACTGACAGCAGTACTGTGCAAAATAATGGAAAGAATGGTGACGGACAGGCTAGTATATAAACTAGAGAAGCAGGGGTGGTTTAGCCCAGTACAGAGTGGGTTCCGTAGAGGTAGGGGCACCATGGACTCTGTGATATCCTTGGAGTCGGATATAAAGAAGGCCATGATAAACAAGGAGGGACTGGTGGCAATGTTTTTGGACATTGAAAAAGCCTATGACATGTTGTGGAAAGAGGGACTAGCCATAAAACTATATGATGCAGGAATTCGAGGGCGCCTACTAAATTTGATTCAGGACTTCCTAAAGAACAGGGTAATACAGGTCAGAGTGGGGGAGGCCCTATCAGATGGGACCAGCATTGACAATGGAACGCCACAGGGGAGTGTAATCAGTCCAGTGTTATTCGATGTAATGATCAACGACATATTTCAGGATATAGGGCCAGGATTTGGTCTGTCACTGTTCGCAGATGACAGAGCTGTCTGGAAAAGAGGCAGAGACATTAATTTTATAACTAAGAGTATGCAGGGAGCTATACACAAAATAACTGACTGGGGAAACAGGTGGGGGTTTAAGATATCAGTGGAGAAAACAAAATATGTTGTCTTCGGGAATAAGAGATACAAGGGAGATGGCCTGTGTATGTATGGGCAGGAAATAGAGAGGGTCAAGGAGTTCAAACTGCTAGGAGTTCCCTTTGACGAAAGGCTGACTTGGAAAAAGCATATAGACAGCATTGTATGCAAATGTGAAAAGGTGATCAATGTGATGAGGTGTATCTCTGGGAGCTCGTGGGGAGCAGACCAACTAACACTGATAATGATATATAGAGCAATGGTCAGGTCAAAGATAGACTATGGATGTCTGTGCTATGGAACAGCAGCCAAGAGTCACCTGAACAAGTTAGAGGTAGTACAGGCAAAGGCTTTGAGAGTGTGTTGTGGAGCCCGCCGCACAACCCCAATACCAGCGTTACAAATTGAGATGGGAGAGACTCCACTAGAGATGCGAAGGACAAAGCTGGCTATGCAATACATAAGCAAACTCAGGGGACACCTAGGGGAAAACCCAGCTAAAGCAGTGCTGCAAGACGCATGGGAGTGGGGAGGGGCCAAAGGCAAGCAAGAGTGTCTCATCTTCAAAAAGAATAAGGAGATGGAGAAGCTGGAGTTGGGAGCGGTGTGGCTGGCCCCTATAGTGAAATGAAATGAAATGAAATGAAATCTATATTTACCCAGGGTATCTGGGCTAAGCTCAAGAACTTGTTTCCAGCCAGGCCCTGCTCATAGAACACATTTCATCGTAGTGGTTCAATGCCTTGTTCAAGGGCACTTCAGCGGTGGTAATTTTAACGTGTCGGACGGCTGATTCGAACTAGGAACCTTCCGGTATCAAGACCGCGCCGCTATCCGTTCGGCCACCGCTGCCAGTGCACTGGCCAGTGGTACCGACGTGGTTATTACCGACACCAGTAATAGACCTAAGCCTACTCGAGGCAATAAAAGAGCAGGGCAGCACGTACTACAGCGACATGGTAGCTAGAAGGCTAGAAAGCACCTGGGAACATCACCTTCAAATATACACGGATGGGTCCAAAGATCCTAAGTCAGGGAAGGCGGGGTTTGCATATACAATCCCTAAGATGGAGGTGACTGTAAATAAGAGGCTGTCCGAGGGGGTGTCAGTATTTACAACAGAGCTGATGGCAATAATCTGGGCATTGAAGTGGGTGGAGGAGGTGAAGCCTAGACAGGTGGTCAACTGGTCATATGCTCGGACTCTGCCTCTGTGCTCATGAACATGGGGGAAGGAAAGCTGGGAGCTCGGTCAGACCTGATGGTGGAGCTGTTGGTCCACCTTTACAAGATTGAGAAAGTAGGAGGGGAAGTAGGTTTCCTCTGGGTACCAGCCCATGTGGGGGTGGAAGGGAATGAGATGGCAGATAGGGCAGCGAAAAAGGCACTATGTAGGGAAGTAGACATAAATGTAACAATAGGAGCATACGAGTGCAGATCTATAATCAAAAGGGAAATAACAGGAACAGTGGGAAAGGGGAAAGAAAGGAAGACACTACTTCAAGATCCAGAACAGTGTCAAAAAAGGGGCATGCTACCTTGGGGCAGAGAGAAGGCAGACCGTGACAATGACAAGACTCAGGTTGGGACACTGTGGACTGGCATGGGACCTGCTGGAGATCCCAGTCCGTTTCTCACCCTTTACCTCCAAAGAGGTATTAGACAAAACAACATGGAATCAACACGCGTTCGTTGAATGATTATTTCAGAAATGTACTCATACCAGGCAGAATAATACACAAGAGAAGTTAAGATTATGTCAATTCGTTTTATGTCCTATTTCTAGTTACAATGGTGCTTGAGCCAAATCATAATATATGAATCCTATACAATCATACTATAACGAACAGAGACAGATGTTACCAACATTGATTACCGCAGAGCTCATAATGAATTTATCAGCTCTGGACCCATCATCCTATAGTGACAATGAGTGAAGTTCACCAACAACCTCCATAGTATTATAGTCTCTTAGTGCCGCCACTCGGCCAATCATAAGTTCTCCTCAGATGGTCTGATCCATCGTGTGGTCATCTTCTCCCGGTCATCTTCTCCCGGTCATCCTCTGTCATGAGTGAGTGTTGTGTACGTGTTTTATTAAGTCAGCTTGTGTGTGTGTGTGTGTGTGTGTGTGTGTGTGTGTGTGTGTGTGTGTGTGTGTGAACCATCCGGTCCCATTGTTTGCTCAGTCCGGTCCAGTCGAGGTGACTTTGACCTGTGAGGGAACCTGCCTGTGTTCCTCTGTTTGTGTATGTGTGTGCATGTGCTGAGAGGATGACGCTGGAGCGGACCTGTGTGTTTACCTATGACTGATTTACCATTCAAATTCCTTACCAGACCCTCTTTACATCTCAATTAATAAGATGTACCAAAATTAGGAATTTCACCAATATGGGGGAATGTCTCTATACTGTACTTTTTCTTTTCAAACTGTATCGGGACTTTACCGGCCGTCAAAGGCATTGTAAACACCCTCTTTGAGATACAACATACAACATGTTATGGTTTCTATTATTCAACTTTTTAGTTTAGCTTTAGACTAGCCAGATTTATTGATTACCCAGGGCTTTCCCCTGCAGTGAACTTTGAGCCCCATGAACATTACTACCCGCACCCAAATCCTTATCTCTTGCCATTTGTTATATCCACACAGCTTTGGCCTATGACCTTGGCGTTGTAGTGCTGCATGTCTACTATTGATTTTCTTAATAACCACATCAATTAATACAGAAATAAACATTTAACATTTCAATGTAACCTCATCAAAAAGTAACTTCATGAAATAGCGTGTTGCATGATTGATGTAATATGGGTTGTATGGTTCCCAATTTGTCAACACCTAAAAAAAACAGTCTTTTTGACTTTGACTTTGACTAGGCAAACAATCACTCATTATTTAGATGGTACTGTGGGAGAGAGACAGAATGACTTTTCTCTCTCGATGATGATGATGATGATGATGATGAAGATGATGTGTCCGGGGTTCCCATGGAACCCAGCACCGTTGTAGCGCTCCTGCGCCGTCGAAAGTGCCAATGGCAAAGTTCTTAGTAGCTCATCAGAGCAGACACTGCGATAGTTCTTCTTTGCTCGTTGTCGGAGCCGGATCTTCGCCCCGCCCTCAGGATGGGTGACATAACAGGTGACCCACAGGTGACAATATAGCCTATACGTTCTCATTGACAGATACACTTGATCTCTGTCGCAAACGGGAAAAAACGTCGGAGATGCACCTAACACAGTTCTTATACCAAGCAGAGCTTGGAGAGGGGGACGGGGTACTTGATGATGTTATCTTTGTCGCGCTCCTGCGCCGATCGTAGCAGCTTCCGGGTGAGTCAAATTAGTACCATAAAGGCAAAATATAGAATCCAGTCTATTCAGGGGAGGATATATGCCTAGTCAAGCCAAACTCATGGTGATGAAAACAAAATAATAAAATGTAGTGGAAGGTGTCCCTATACCAAAATAATAAAAATATGATGAGGTGGGATAATGACTCATAATGAAATGAAATGTAGATTGTCCAAAGATGGGATAATTCAGTTAAAATAATCTATATACTGGGGAAGATGGAGATCCTTTTTCTTTTATCTATACAGTACATGGTTAATTAGCCTACAGTATATATAAACATTCCGGCCGTATGAGAGCTTGTAGATCTGCTATTTTTCTTTACACTTATTCTAAATATATATCCTTTAGAACGTCTTTGTTAGACCCTCTTTTAGTGTCTTCTCCACCTGAAACAAGATCATTATACACCTGAAACAAGATCATTAATTATATTTTGTCATAGATCTATAGACTTTGTGCCGGTTACCCGTAACCTTTTTCAACCTAATCAAAGGGCAGGCCTAGTGTTTTATCTGTCCTTTTGAGATTTGTTCCTCTTAGTTTTATGTGAGTGCTGTTAAGGAAATCTGTTTGGAGAGCACTCAACTTTGTAACATCACTACCTAACTATTTAAGATTTATAAGACCAATGTTAGACCATCAGAATGAGGCAATACACTATTTTATCAATAGTCATTCCGTATCTGTGAGATAAAACAGAAAAGAACAACAAATACTGGTGAATGAAATGAAACAATAATTATTGACAATTCTTATGATGGTCAGCAAATGAAAATGACCAACAAAAATAAACAGGGTATGTTTTTAAATGAAAATGACTGTTCTACCACCCGCGCATGTACACAGCTAATGGTGAAGGGAGGGCGTGTAGGTAGACAGGGTATGGTTTTAAAAAAATGAAAATAAAAATAATAATAAAAAATAATATTAATATTTGTACTTCTCCTGACCGTTCTTACAGTACGTATTTACACATTTATATGGAGGGAGGGTACTTAGAGAGACAGACGTTCTCACAGCACGCATTTACACATTTATATGGAGGGAGAGTACTTAGAGAGAAGCCAAGGAGAGAGAGATAGAGAGAGAGAGAGACCCAGCGTTCTACGTACGCATTTACACAGTTGTAAAATGGAGGGAGGAGACGCAGAGAGACAGAGTTCTCTAGCGCATGCATTTCACATTTATATGGAGGGAGGTTACGTAGAGACAGGTAGAGAGAGAAAGATATCTCAAAAAGAAAACAAAGTATTCTATTTTTTTTTATTGCACAATGCACTTAAATATTTAAAAAATATACCTCACTTCGCTAAGCCCGTCCAGCCCGTCCTTACAATAGAATGCATCCTTGATGAATTTTATCTGTGTTTTAGACCTAGACCTATAATCCCTCTTTTACAGATAATATAAACACATTATCTGTAAATTAGTTATTCCTATAGTTAATCAAATACCAATACCGCTGCTTTATTATAAGCAAACATACTCCTTTGAGCCTAAAAATACTACCTTATTAACCTTAAACCATTTTTTTTTACAAGCAGAAGTACAGATTTGAAAAATGTACTTGAGTACAAGTATCCGAGTATCAGTATTGACCTCTAAGTATTCAGAGCACAATACTCATACTGCAGAATGCCTCATTTTTTACAGGTGCAACTTGGGCACCAAATGTTATTAAAACAATATAACCATTCTACCCCATCTCACTATGTGCCGGAGCGCAGTTTGGCCTTTGCCCCACAGCACCAGACACAGAGAGAGACAGAGAGCGAGAGTGAGTGGGAGCTGAGGGGTAGAGAGGGAGGGAGGGACAGACAGACAGACAGAACGATACCGACAGACAGACAGACAGACAGACAGACGTACAGACATTAAGACAGACTGATGGATTTATAATTAAGATAAAACCCATTAGTTGCATATAAAATGCCAAAGGGACAATTAATGATTCCCAGGATATAAAAGGACTGTATTATACTGAATTACTGAGCCACACAGGGCTAAAACTATAAAACTACTCTTGAGAAAGTACTCAAAAGTACTGAGAAATACTCAGCACCACAACTAGGCAGAGAGCCTATGACCAAGTTAACCATAGCTTTAACAGGAAATACTCTTTTAGAAAAATACCTTTAGTAGTCAATTAAAAAGATGAGTCCACCAGAAGAAGGATTGTCGAGTCAGAACAAATATGGTTTAGTTAATTCATTTTCAGATCAGAGAGATAGAACAGATCCACACACAGCCAAATTACAAAAAACTCTCACCCTGTGCGGCAAACGGCACAGGGTTCTCTCTCACGAACAATTCATCTCAAAGGCATTAATACTGTAGAACACGTCAGTTGTTGATAAACTTTCATTGGCTCAATACACAGTTAATTTCCCCTATGCCACGCTGGCACATAGGTGTCGAGCGCTCATTGGACCAGCACATAGGTGATGAGACTGATATTGTGACAGCGTTGAATGTTCCGTCATTGAAAGCCATAAACCGGGAAAGCGTGGACGCTGGCGTTGCCAGGCAACCTGTTGATAACATTCTTTCCCTGCCGTCTGTGAACTCTTCAACAGAGAAATGGCCTGCTATCTACTTTCTCACTAGGCATCAAGGTCAAATGCATGTAGTCTCAAATCCAAATAGACCTCTCAGTATGCTAGTTAACTTGCCTGGGGACAGACAGTATGGAGACCGAATAAGGAGTCAACAAGATATTAAATGGGACAGATGAAAACATATTTTGGCCATAAACATGGATGACATGACATTTATGATGATAAGAAGAACAACCCAGAGTAAACAGGCAGTAGGCTGATGATAAAACCGATGGTCAAAGGGCAAGATGAACACGGTCTGGGCCAAAAGGAAACATATTGACACCAGTCCACAAAAAATACCAATATAGCAGATCTACCAGATCCATCACAGACACAGACACAGAGAGGGAGAGCCGTGCATTTTTTTTTTAAATGCACGGCCCCTGTTATGCTGTTTACTTAGGAAGCCGAAATGGGGAATATTCAAACCATGTACACACACTTCATGTGATTTTTTTTTAGCTTACCAATTGAAATGAAGGAGGAGTACTACCCTGACTTATGTGTATCTGAGTAACTAGTACAATTACTGGAAATGGGAAATACTCCCAACACATACTGTATACACACACCTCTGAACTGCACTTCAAGTGCAGCAGCTAACCATACAAATACTTAACCATTTAATTTATTAAATCCCTGGTGATAGTCTCCATACAATCTGCTATAGGAACGGAAATCCTAAGTCTTTGTGCCACTTAGGCAAAAATTGAATCGATTTAACCCCAAACTTCTCATACATAATTTTAGCAGGACCCTGTAGATCCTTCTTTCGTGAGTTTGAGGAACCCATATTAACACAAAAGGTAAAAGAGACAGATAAAAGAGGAAAAATAAAATAAATACCTAATCTAGATACTCAACCGATCACATGAGGTATTTTTTTTTTTTTTTTAGTTACTTTTTCATCAAGATTACTTTAGCCCCACAGTATATAAAATGTATATAATGTAGTTAATAGACTTAACTATCTAGGCTACTATTTCATCAAAGATTACTTTAGTTTTTAGTTTAGTTTAGTTTATTTCGAACCTTTCACAATACAATACATACATAATACATAATACATAATACATTAACTCCACATGTGACACAGAAAAATATCTATAATAGAGTATTTTATAATTCCAACACACCAAAACTAAATGCCAAGGTGAAAAGTGTAAATCACACCACTCTTTCTCACACTCTCTCTTCCTCTCTCTCCTCACTCCTTTTTCTTTTTTTTTTTTTTTTTTTCTTTCACACTGTCTGCCTCTCACACACATACACACACACAGGCAGACCACACAATATCACACTCAAGACTCAAATCAGCTGTCACAGACAGACCATTCACTCACAAACAAAATCATCACCAATACCTCAAAACACCAAATCCCAACAATGCCTCACATGAATTTTCGAAACAGATTGCACTTTTACAAGACAATACGTACTGCGGAAGTTGGCTACACAGCGAAAGCTGCCAGGTACCCCACAAGGAGCTGCTTACCTCAATTTCCTAAAAACTGCCAGGCCAAGGGACACCTTTCTCCGCGTAGCCAAACTCCGTCAGCAGCAACACAGCAACCCAGTCCGAAAATCGAGGTTGGACCTCCAAAATGTCCAGTTATTCGTTAACCAGCCTCACCGGTTTCTGGTTCACTAGAGACTTACGCTACGTTAAGTGAACATTGTTCTATAACAATGAAAGGTCGTACTTATTGGCTTAAAGAATCTTAAGATGGTTGGTACCACTTTCCAAACTGATTCTTTAACAACCATACATTTATTACATTTAACAAATGCAACCTGCCCAGCAGGATTTTTCACACCTACACATATGCATACACACAATGTCTTTATATAAAGATACACATATATATACACAGGTGCCTACTTGAAGTTCCAGCCAGTGAAACTTATACATTTATTACTTTAATAAATGCAACCTGCCCGGCAGGATTTGACACCTACCCATACATACAATATCTTCATACAAATATATACATACACATATATAGGTGTATACTTGAAGTCCCAGACTTTCTTGACCTTGTGTCTCTTCTTCAAGACTTATCTCTACTGTCCTCAATTTTTCACTTTTTTTCTTATAAAACATGTATTATTCTAAGACTTTCTCTTACTCTTTATAAACTTTTACAACACAAAAACATACACATTGATTATAACCGAATGCTGGCCATCCATATCTGTCCCCTAGAATAGATACTGTTATGTTTTTAGAGTTCAATGTTTTTTGGCAAAACGGAGTTGATTTTTCCTTTTGTGAGACTCAATTCAATTTGGAATAAATCAATTAGCAGTTTTTATTACAATAGAGAACTGCTTACCTCTATTGAGTCTCACAGGAAAAAGGACACCGTGTGTTGACCTGGCAGGTTGTCTCCGCAAGACGTTCAACCCTCTTAGATCCCTTTGTGTTCTGCCTGGTCCGGTGGAAATAATCACGTGTCAGGGTCACCATCTGCTGGAGATCCCAGTCCGTTTCTCACCCTTTACCTCCAAAGAGGTATTAGACAAAACAACATGGAATCAACACGCGTTCGTTGAATGATTATTTCAGAAATGTACTCATACCAGGCAGAATAATACACAAGAGAAGTTAAGATTATGTCAATTCGTTGTATGTCCTATTTCTAGTTACAATGGTGCTTGAGCCAAATCATAATATATGAATCCTATACAATCATACTATAACGAACAGAGACAGATGTTACCAACATTGATTACCGCAGAGCTCATAATGAATTTATCAGCTCTGGACCCATCATCCTATAGTGACAATGAGTGAAGTTCACCAACAACCTCCATAGTATTATAGTCTCTTAGTGCCGCCACTCGGCCAATCATAAGTTCTCCTCAGATGGTCTGATCCATCGTGTGGTCATCTTCTCCCGGTCATCTTCTCCCGGTCATCCTCTGTCATGAGTGAGTGTTGTGTACGTGTTTTATTAAGTCAGCTTGTGTGTGTGTGTGTGTGTGTGTGTGTGTGTGTGTGTGTGTGTGTGTGTGAACCATCCGGTCCCATTGTTTGCTCAGTCCGGTCCAGTCGAGGTGACTTTGACCTGTGAGGGAACCTGCCTGTGTTCCTCTGTTTGTGTATGTGTGTGCATGTGCTGAGAGGATGACGCTGGAGCGGACCTGTGTGTTTACCTATGACTGATTTACCATTCAAATTCCTTACCAGACCTGTCAAAAATGGGGAAGCACCCAGATGGACTGTGCAGCACATGCAAAAAAGATCAAACAGTGGAGCATGTGCTTATGGAGTGCACCCGGTACTCTGAAGAAAGAGAGCTGCTGTATGCATCAGTGGCAAGTGACCACACAAACAATGTGACGCTCAAAAGTCTCCTCAACCCAACAGAGAACCAGGCAAAGACTGTTAAAGCGGTGCTTAATTTCATGGCAGCAACACGACTGCTACCATAGAGGTAGAATGGACAGAAAGGAGGTATACTCCCGACCAGTGGGAGGCAGCAATATGCCGGAAGGCATCTAGTCTGCCGGAAATCACAAGAAGAAGAAGAAGAAGAAGAAGCTGTGTCGAGATTCTAATTGTACCGGTTAGCTAATTCACCTCCACCTAAGAAGAAGTTGAGGAACACCGTCTTTATTTCTCTGCGAGTTTACCAACGAAACCTGATTGAAACCACACATTATTGCTGGTAAGTTAAATACCACATGATTTGAAAAATGTTATTATTAATGTCATTGTGTATTGTACTGTACACACGTTTAGAAGCCAACAACAAGCTGAGCTAACCAGGCCAGCTAGCCAGTTCTGCTAACAACATGGAAGACTTGGTCGACGTTGCTGTGTCGACTTTAAGGGGTAATGCATGCAAATATTTTTTAAAAATAACATCAGATAAGTATTGAGATGTTAGCCATTTATTTGACGTGTCTGCACGTCCGCCAAATGCTCTCGCTTTGATGTTGCAAAAAAAACAGATCTTCAAGCTCACATCACAGCATATGGGGGCCGCGTTGTGAGCTTGTAAATCTGTCTTTTTTTTTACACATCCATTTTTTTAATTGGAATTAAGTTAGTGGGGCTGATCTAATGAGCTTCATGCCAAAACCTTTTGATAGCTGGGACATGCAGGCTATAGTCTACAAAAAAATAATCAAATCACTCCTGTCATCTTGTAATAAAGTTATAGTCTTAATCATTATAATATATTTAATTTTTGAGTGGTGTAAACCACTCCTACGACTGGCTTTGTTAGTCTGTCTGTCTGTCCGTGCTCAAAAAATGAGCATGGTTGCTACGGTCACCCAGTTCACCCGGGTGTGATTTCATTACGTCAGACATTACGTCAGATCAGAGCTGATCAGGCTATATAAGACCTTACACCACTCAGTTCACACGGGTGTGATTTTTTTATGTATGGCTAATATTTAGAATTCTATCTTAGCTTATATAGATTCTTAGATATAAAGCCATGCTATACCTAGTTGCCGGTTTGTATTTATTACAGACCTGTTTTACCATTGTACAAATGGACCAGTAAGGATCCATTTGGTTCCTAATTATCATTTAGCTGGTGACCCCCAGATCAAATCACTTTCACTGATATTATAAAATATACACTTCTCATTATCAGATTACTTGATAAGAGTTATTGCTAAAATATTTGCAGCTCCACTGCTCCAGTTGTGTTGTATTAATAATAAACAATTGATCAATAAAGAGTCGCATTTACAGTTATTTTGCTTCCTATTTCGCTGTAGCTGCCAACATCAGTGAGGCAATGATGGGCACCCTGACTCGTGAAGACTTGAAGGATCTTTTCCCAGGCCTAGAAAACTTCTTGAGGAGGAAAGCAGTC
This sequence comes from Electrona antarctica, assembly GCF_951216825.1. Lineage (NCBI taxonomy): Eukaryota > Metazoa > Chordata > Actinopteri > Myctophiformes > Myctophidae > Electrona > Electrona antarctica. The sequence continues at coordinate 50,699,940 of NC_136807.1, forward strand.
TGGCATTCATGTCATGATGATCGTGTCGAGGTCAGTTTCTAAAATAATTCTGCATTAAGTACCAACCTGTATGTACTTTATTGATTTATTATACCAGAATAATAATGCAAACCATGATCAACTATTATTACCGGTAATTAATTACTCCAATATCCTCTGGATTAGAGGTTAGCTGATGCAAGATTTAACCTCAAATTAAACATGGCATACTTGTGCTATGTTGTCAGTGCAGTTTAACACAGTAAAAAGGAAATGTTGGTTTACCAGTAGTTCATAATATTTTATTTGATAGGAATCTGGCAGAGAAGACTCTGGGAGTTCTCCTTCTGGTAACAAGTCACCACTGCCACAGACTTCCACTCCGACTCATGTTAGAGGATGTACAGCTGCAAACTACACAACCCCTGAAAAGGTTGTGAAGATCTCCTTCCCAGACTACGTAGTACACACAGACACCGAACTTGAGCACGTCCGAAAACAATACTTTGAGTTGGCGAAGAAGGGTGAAGAGCAGACCTGCCAAATGTCCAAGGACCTCAGATGCCGGCTCATCCGTAACACCATGACCAGTATGATCGCAATCCTGAGGGCAAAAGGTGATGCTGAATCTGACAGATACCCATCAAAGCCAGAGGTTACAGCGATGGCAAGAAGAATAGTCCAGTAGGCCTACTAGTAGGCTACTACCCCATGCTGCAGGACCTGAACCATAAGAACACATGGGTAAGTGAAATGTATCCAGTTGACTAAAGTGTTTGGCGTTTTAAGTGGAAATTAGAATGCTTTACTTTTGTCTTGTACAGGCCACTGTGTATGGACAGCTATACAAAAGATTGCAGAACGTGAGATCCCCCCAAAAGACTGTTCCAGAAGGCAGACCTTCCAAGAAACGCCATCTGCAGCCAAAGGTGCCTCCTCTTGAGGAGCCACATTACTCAGATGACATTTCGAGTGACTCAACCCTCATTCTCGACCGCTCCTCTGAGGGGAATACAACCACAGACTCTGCCATTAATGAAAGAGGTGATCTTCAAATGCACTGTATATGTACTGTATATTTCTATAGTATATCTCCAGTTCTTTAATGAACAGAATGTAATTTTAAATATAGAGCTGTGTGTGTCTGTCTTTTATAGCTAACAAGCCGGCGGACATCGACAGTCCTGACTCCGACAGTCCAGCAACCATGGCCAAACACTACAGAACCCTACAGTTGTTGTACAAGAAGAAGAATCCAAACCACGAGTCTGTCTCTCAGCTCCTGGATTTGGAATTCAAAGCCAGAGGACAGACAGGAGGACAGATACGACAGAATTATGGAGGCATATCCTTGCTTCAATGTCATTGGACATGTAAGTGATTGTTGATGAGGCATCATTCTAAACGTTTTGCCAATGTCCTCCTAAAGGATGCATTCAAATGTCTGTATTATATATTCAATATTTCATAGGTGATGGCAGAACTTCGCCGCATCCTGGACAGGAACAACAGCAACTACATTGGTCAACTGAAAGGAAGATGGAATGATTTATGCCAGAAGGTGGAGTTTTATGGTGTGTCGAAAAAGTTGATGAAACCTCCAATGGGAATGACCAAAAGTAAGCACTTGATGTTGGGTGCATGTATCACGTTAATCACTGCCATCACTGTTCCCCTCTGCGGCTGCTGCTCCCAAGAAGCTACGGGACGCGAGTGAGGCTCTTGTGCATGTCCTGGAGGTGAGCTGTGTACAACATTACAGTATACTATTTGCTGTATACTATTCACCAAAAGCAACTCAATCTGATGTGTTTAAATGGTTATAGCTGAAGGTCCTGCATATAACTTCATCAGAATTGTTTTAAAAAGTTGTTAAAGTTTTAAAAATCACACCTGTGTGAAGTGAGGGGCGCTAATATATTAAAGTCTAACTTTAATATAAGTTGTAATGTTGATTAGGTGATGTAAAACAAACGGTGAGAACTCAAACATTAAATTATCTTTATTGTTAATGGGATTTAATCTAATGTTTGTTAGGCACAAGATGACATACATTTTCCCTTCATTGAGCACGTTTGAATGGGGCCAGAATGTCCATACTGGCATCCTCACCACATAGCCTGGTCAAGGTTTCCCCATGGTGGACGTGTCATTTTGGTGCATGATGGAACTAGGAGCTACTAATATATACTATTCTCTGTCTATCAGGACGTAACTCGAACGGCGCTGAGTCGGGTCTGGTGGCCTTCGCAACGCTCGGCTAGCGCCTCGCTCGGCGGTGCCTCACGTAGCTCATGGCCACCAGACACGGCGCGCCTCCGTCAGGACATCAGTGATAATGACAATTTTACAATCGCAGATAATGACATACTGAACAGTGAGGATGCCAGTATGGACATTCTGGCCCCATTCAAACGTGCTGATAACGGATGATTTCGCCGATTATATGGGGTGATACCAGTCGAATGGGGTGGGCTAGCACCCCTCAAACACTGAAATGATCCTTGAAACAAAAGTGCATTACCTGATGGATGGATGGATGTGTGTTTTGTGTTAAAGGAAAAAGAAGACCCCAATGTGTTCTTGAAGAAGCGTCCTCTGTCCTGTCCTGTGCTGATTGTGAGTGAGTCCGACTGCATCCTGGCTATAGGAGATGAGCCCATACACACACTCCCAAAATGTGAGGTAGCAGATGGTGTTTTGTACCTTATGGCCTACTATTATACCCTACACCTTACATACCCCAAGTGTGTAGCCACCCTGCTTTCTGTCATACAAACGGAGGTCCTCTTGGACAAAATCCATGAGGGAGACCTCACTCCATCTTACAAGAAGGCCATGGCTGATTGGAAAGCTTTCATTGGCCACTAAAGCAATGGTCAGATGTGGACATTAGTTACCCCCCTCCCCATCCAGATTGTATGCTAGGTTGCAATCCAGCATTTTATGTAGCCTTGTGCCCCCCCCAGTATTTCAAATCGCCAACAGTTACATTTGAATGTTATTAACATTGGTCAGATGTTTGAATGTTAAATGTACAGTAAGCACTTAAAGCCAATGGTCACATGTGGACTTTAGTACTGTACTGATTTGTTAGCAGAAGAACAACCTCCAGATTCCTATAAAAAAAAGATTGGGAAGTACTGTGTTAAACTGCAATTTAGCAATCTTCCCCTTTTGAAGCAATGCCCGTGTTTTATGTTAATGTTTAAATAAATATACAGTAAGCACTTTCGTGTATTGAGGGACATGCCATTGGTCTTTGTTAGGCACGACCTCAATGTTATAAACATATGACATGTTCTGCAATTGTCAATATTGTAACATTTTTATACAGTATACATGTTTATTTCACTTCAGTACACACTGAGCCAAAATGTAAAGCATCTAATGCCAGACAGTGCAATATTGTTGTTTATTATTGTTGTGAAAACTAGTTGCCTCTGTCCAGCTAATGGCTAGATCGAGGGGTGATTGCTGCTCCAGTCAATCAATATGGTGATACTGTCAATACTGTGAAGTTATGTGATGCACTGCTTTGTATACTGTACATATGCTGCTGTATTTTATAAATTTTATTTGTTTAATGCAAGACTTGTTTTAATTGTTTCAGCCTTATTTGAAGTAGATGATGGGTCTCATATCTAGGACAATATCACTTTTGTAGAGCTTGGAATAAGATGCATACACTTGAATTGAAACGACTAGGCTTGCCAAACTGGGCAACATGTCTTATATTGAGACACAAAGAATGACCCAATACTAGTAACACATGTTCAATTTGAGTATTCCCAGCTAATATTTGATCAGTCATATAACTTACTATCAGCTAATATAGCTAACAATGAGTTTTCTCCGCTAATTTCAAGATGTATTTTTGTCTAGATAGCCCACATATCACATCTTATTTCAAGAAATCTTGACAAGCTAAAATATACTAGTTCCAATGGCAGATTATTTTGCTTATTTCAATCATAATTCATCTTGTATTATATATATTTTGGCTTATTTTAGAATGGGATTTTTGTGTGTGTGTGTGTGTGTGTGTGTGTGTGTGTGTGTGTGTGTGTGTGTGTGTGTGTGTGTGTGTGTGTGTGTGTGTGTGTGTGTGTGTGTGTGTGTGTGTGTGTGCTTTTACTTTCAATCTTATTAAGTCTACCACCAGCCAAGCTGGCTATATATTGTAAGATGTCAAACTACCTGACGAAATGTATTTTCTTGTTGCAACGATAATTGGAACCTTGGGGAGGGTGGGGCAATGTTTAATAAAAACTTACAAAAATGCATTTTAAGCTCCCGGCAGCTCCATCGTGGACGCCATCTTGAAAACGATATCTTGAAAATATCTTCTATCAATTATTTGAGGTTCCAACCATATAGTGACATATTTAATAGTGGTTTCATTGCAAATCGACCACTAGGGGCGAGCCAAATTAGTTTGAAAGGTTTTTTGAAAACCTCATGCCCATACCTAACACCATGCCAAAATTCAAAAAGTAGTTACGAAGTGCATAATGTTTTACATATTACATATTAAATCCCAGTTTATAGGCATTTTAGCTCATTTTAGCCACCGTGGACGCCATCTTGAAAACGATGTCTTTCTGGTTGTTCGTTGTTCCTACATTTTTAGTATGTTATTTAGCACACCCAATAGTAACAATCCATTGAGAAATCTCTTATCAATTATTTTGGTTTTCAACCATACCTATACATATCCAATATTTGAGTCTGTGCAAACAGACCACTAGGGGGCACGCCCAACGCGTTTGCACAGCTTTTTGAAAACCTTATACCCATACATAACACCACGCCAAAATTCAGAAACTAGTCACCAAAAGCCAAATCTTGCTGATTTCTTACAATGCTAAAAAGGATCAGCTTTTTACGATTACTTCATAAATGCCGTGCCGACGTGAGCGCACACCAAAACCCACCCTCGAATTTAAGGCAGAATTTACACAAATTACACAAAATTTACATTTTCTAAGTCTATTTGCTCTATTTGTTTGTGTAGGATAAAGTTTGTGGACACACACACACCAAAAGCTGGATATAGGAGGGGCTAGCACTCAATATAACGAGCTCATCCCTAATTATGCATTGGGGGAAAATGTGACGCAGGTATGATGTGTAAATGACATCAGAAGCCCCCACATTGGCAGTTCTTTGTTAATACTTTATTAACAGTTTACTGCAAAAATGGCACAATATACAACAATGCTAAAAGGATAACAGGGGGGAAAACACAAGGGCTCGTGTCCATTGTTGGTCCATTGTTCAATTCATCAAGATATTTGAAGACATACAATAATATACACAACCCTATCTCACAGAATATAGTATATATGAACAAAATTGCAATTCCGTAGATAAAGGACTGATAGAGCCAAAAGTCTGTTCAAATGAAATACCTCCCCATAGACAATGACACTGAAATACCCCCCCATAGACAATGACACTGAAATACCCCCATAGACAATGACACTGAAATACATCCCCATAGATAATGACACTGAAATACCTCCCCATAGACAATAACACTGAAATACCTCCCCATAGACAATGAAACTGAAATACCTCCCCATAGACTGACACTGAAATACCGAGTCCCCATAGACAATGAAACTGAAATACCTCCCCATAGACAATGACACTGAAATTCCTCCCCATAGACAATGACACTGAAATACCTCCCCATAGACAATGACACTGAAATACCTTCCCATAGACAATGCCACTGAAATACCGAGTCCCCATAGACAATGAAACTGAAATACCCCCCATAGACAATGACACTGAAATACCTCCCCATAGACAATGACACTGAAATACCTCCCCACAGACAATGACACTGAAATACCTTCCCATAGACAATGACACTGAAATACCGAGTCCCCATAGAGAATGACACTGAAATACCTTCCCATAGACAACTAGAACTGCACTCTGTCGAGTGCCTACTTGCTTGTTGCACCCAAGTAGCCCATAAATGGCCTACTAGTGCGCAAGCAGAGAGTGCAAGTACTGTCGACCGCTACAAACTTTCAAATCTCAGCCTCTCTGTGAAAGAAAGTTTGCAAGTTTACCTTCGGTTTGGTGGAACACTAGAGCTCTCTCAGTATTTTTGCGTTAGGATTGTCACTTCTCCTCCAGTTACTTCTCCGCCAAGACTTCCTAAGTCTTGTCTAGCCGATGATGGTCCTTCTTTTTCTTCTCGTGTTTCACAACGACTAAGTATTTATGTCTAGAATGTGATGATTTGAGGCATTTTGTTCCAAAAATGTGTTTTGCAAAAATCCACCCGTTGGTGGCACTATAACAGGCCAATGTGAATAGGGTGGGATATATTCCTCAGCCTAGTAGGAAAGTCTGTGAAAGATTTCACATAAATTGCACGTTCATTATTTGAGGCTTTTTATCAAAACGGGCCAATCCTGCAAAGTTTGAAAGCCAATGTCAGCCAATTATGATGGAATCTGAAATATCGGACAGATCCGTCTTGAACACGACTAGAGAGATAGTGTGTAACGATTTGCCGGATTTTTGGACAGAATCTGGAGGAGTAATATAAAAAAATTAGTTTTTCAAAAGTCGGCCTCCTGGTAACAGGCCGTTCTGCAAAAGTTGGGGAAGAGGTTCATTGTTGGCATCCAGGGAGTGTGTGCAAAATGTGGCATCTACCCGGTTAATGGTGCCAGAGATTAGCTGTACACATACGGATGGACGGACACAAGCACACACACACGGACGGAGTGCAAAAATACTCTCTCCCCATTCGACCTGGTGGAGAAAATAATATAAAACCCGAACTCACCCAGCCCCAACCAGCCATGGTGAAATTGCACTTCCGTGTTTGTGAAAGCCCCACCTTCCATTTCCCCCCCAAAACCGGGAGGCATAATCTTCCCTTACTTTCTCACGCTGTCACATCTCATCTCTCTCTAGAAGCGTTTATATTCCGAACAAGCGCTTGGTTAGGTCAGAATTTAGTACAGAATTTTGCCGTTGTGATCAAAACCATAGAGCGCCGTATATTTAGTTATATGAGCAACTCACCCCATTCGACTGGTATCATGTATATAATCGGCGAAATCATCCGTTATCAGCACGTTTGAATGGTGCCAAAATGTTGATACTGGCATCCTCACTGTTCAGTATGTCATTATCTGCGATTGTAGCATTGTCATTATCACTGATGTCCTGACGGAGGCGCGCCGTGTCTGGTGGCCATGAGCTACGTGAGGGACCGCCGAGCGAGGCGCCAGCCGAGCGAGTCACCGTGCCGAGCGTTGCGAAGGCCACCAGACCCGACTCAGCGCCGTCCGAGTTACGTCCTGATAGGCAGAGAATAGTATATATTAGTAGCTCCTAGTTCCATGCACCAAAATGACACGTCCACCAGGGGGAAACCTTGACCAGGCTATGTGGTGAGGATGCCAGTATCAACATTTTGGCACCATTCAAACGTGCTGATAACGGATGATTTCGCCGTTCCAATGCAGAGATAACGGTCGAATCGGCTGAGCAACTCGGCCTGTAAATAAGAAAGTGAAGGGCAGTACACGTGCGTGAAACACAAGGACATCGCTGAAGAAGGAAAGGCCAAAAAAATGAAAAATAAAAAAATTATTGATATCAATGAAAATCACCTAAAACGCATATATATACTTATCACCCCATGGTTTTCTTTCTAAAGACGAGTATACACGTCCTTAGCACAAAAGGTGTTGAGTGCCACCTGGTGGACGGAAGTGGTGGTGCTTGGGTAGATCAGAATCTGTTTTAGTATGACGCGTCCAGTTTTGGGTTCCATCTTGAATGCGAAATGATTAGCGTTAATGCTAACGAGCTAAAATGAGGCCAATCCTTGCTCTAGAAAACGCCAATGTTTCAAACGCGATCACCGGACAAACGGAAAAGACCTCCGAACATCGGCGATTTGTTCAAAACCATGGAGAGAAAAGAGCGCAAAGGCAATGCAGTTGGTCACACAAACTGCAGCTAAAGGTTTTCCCCCACTGTATGAGTCCTCATGTGTGTTTTTAGATCACGTTTGTAACGAAAGCCTTTGCTACAAACTGTACATGTGTATGGCTTTTCCCCTGTATGAGTCCTCATATGTATTTTTAGATAACTTTTCTCACTAAAGCTTTTGCTACAAACTCTGCAAGTGATTGGATTTTTTTCCCCTGTATGAGTCCTCATGTGTGTTGTTAGATCACGTTTGTAACGAAAATCTTTGCTACAAACTGTACATGTGAACGGCTTATCCCCTGTATGAATCCTCATGTGTATTTTTAGTTGAGAGCTGAGGCAAAAGCCTTTGTTACAAACTGTGCAAGTGAATGGATTTTCCCCTGTATGAGTCCTCAGGTGTATTTTTAGACTACCGCTGTCACGAGAGCCATGGTTACAAACTGTACAAGTGAACGGCTTTTCCCCTGTATGAGTTCTTATGTGCTTTTTTAGATCACCGTTGTAACGAAAGCCTTTGCTACAAACTGTACAGGTGAACGGCTTCCCCCCTGTATGAATCCGCATGTGTATTTTTAGAGCAGTGCTGTCACCACAAAGGCCTTTGTTACAAATTTTACAAGGGGTCAGCTTTTCCCCTGTATGAGTCCTCATGTGCGCCTTCAGATTACACTTTTGTTGAAACAGTTTGTCACAGACTGTACAAGTGAACGGCTTTTCCCCTGTATGAGTCCTCATGTGCATCTTCAGATTACACTTTTGTTGAAACAGTTTGTCACAGACTGTACAAGTGAACGGCTTTTCCCCTGTATGAGTCCTCATGTGCATCTTCAGATTACACTTTTTATTAAACAGTTTGTCACAGACTGTACAAGTGAACGGCTTTTCCCCTGTATGAGTCCTCATATGTATTTTTAGATAACCTTTCTCAATAAAAGCTTTTGCTACAAACTAGATTGGATTTTCCCCCCCTGTATGAGTCCTCATGTGTGTTGTTAGATCACGTTTGTAACGAAAGCCTTTGCTACAAACTGTACATGTGAACGGCTCTTCCCCTGTATGAGTTCTTATGTGCTTTGTTAGATCACCGTTACCAAGAAAGCCTTTGCTACAAACTGTACAGGTGAACGGCTTCTCCCCTGTATGAATCCGCATGTGTGTTTTTAGATTATTGACGCCTTTGTTACAAACTGTACAAGTGAACTGCTTTCCCCCTGTAGGAGTCATCATGTGTTTTTTTAGAGATCGCTTTCAGAATAGCCTCGTCCACAAACCTCACAAGTGAATGGCTTTTCCCCTGTATGAATCATCATGTGTGTTTTTAGAGCACTGTTGGAACAAAAGCCTTTGCTACAAACTGTGCAAGTGAACGGCTTTTCCCCTTTATGAGTCTTCATGTGCCTCTTCAGATTACCCAATTGATTAAACAGTTTGTCACAGACTGTACAACTAAAACTTTTCTTCCCTTTGTGAATTCTCATGTGCAGGTTCAGATTCCCCTTGCGATTAAATGTTTTACAACACACTGCACAACTGCAACTTTTCTTCCCAGTGTGACTCTGCTCGGAGTGAATTTCTTTCAATGGTTTCAGTTTCTCAAAGACAATCTCTGTCCTTCAACACTGTCTTCAGTGATGTCAGCTTCAGAACATTGTGAAGAGAGGAGCTGGTCATCACTAGCTGGTTGTGATGTTTGACAGTCCTCTACATCAGCTTGTGTTATCATGTATTCAATTGAGGTGCTGGCTGTAGGCTCTGTGTCTCTGTTCTCACCATCATTTTCACTTTTCACTGCTAGTAATGTCAGCATTGGCCTATCAACCCTTCTGGTCTTTGAAGTAGCTCCTCCTGCTCATCTTTAATGTATGGAGGCTCTGGTTCCTCCATACATTATTATTCCTATTATTTCCCCCCTACTGTCCGAGGGGTGGCTGTGCCTGGGGGGGAGGGGGTGCTCCAGCCCCCCCAGCACCCCTACTTCCCTCAGCCATGTTTCAGCCGTCACATTTATCAATGCTACAACCAAAATTACGCAAGGATCAGCTATTTACGATCACTTCATAAATGCTGTGCCAACGTGAGCGCACACCAAAACCCACCCTCGAATTTAAGGCAGAATTTACACTCCATTGATAAATGGGGGCCAATGTCCATTTGCTCAGGCACAATGATGTAAAATTCACCCATTCATTGTCAATGGGAATTTAATGTTTGTGTAGGACAAAGTTTGTGGACACACACACACCAAAAGCTGAAATGGCACAATTATGCAACGATGCTAAAATTATAACAGGGGGGGGGGGGAAACATAAGGGCTCGTGTCCATTGTTGTGGTCCTTTTCAATGCATTAAGATATTTGAAGACATACAATAATATACACAACCCTATCTCACAGAATATAGTATATATGAACGTAATTTAAATTCCATAGATAGAGCCAAAAGTCAGTTCAAATTACACTGAAATTCCTCCCCATGGACAATGACGGATACAGTGTTCTTATGAAATGACAGACAGACAAGCTGGACTGCTCTTTAGTGTAGCTTTACTTGTGCAGAGAGCGCGTTACAGAACATGGCAGGGCTTATCTAGGGTAAGGCAGAAGCAGGTAATCAATGCAAAACAATAACCAATTGCAGAGCAAGCATTAAGCAACGTAACCAATCATTTCACCGCTGTATGAGCCCTCATGTGTGTTTTTACATCACGTTTGTAACGAAAGCCTTTGCTACAAACTGTACATGTGAACGGCTTTTCCCCTGTATGAGTCCTCATGTGCATCTTCAGATTACACTTTTTATTAAACAGTTTGTCACAGACTGTACAAGTGAACGGCTTTTCCCCTGTATGAGTCCTCATGTGTTTTTTTAGAGCACCGTTGTCACTAAAGCCTTTGTTACATACTGTACAGGTGAACGGCTTCTCCCCTGTATGAGTCCTCATGTGCGCCTTCAGATTACCCTTTTGATAAAACATTATGTCACAGACTGTACAAGTGAACGGCTTTTCCCCTGTATGAGTAATCCTGTGTTTTTTTAGAGCACCGTTGTCACTAAAGCCTTTGCTACAAACTGTGCAAGTGAATGGATTTTCCCCCGTATGAATCCTCATGTGGGTTTTTAGAGCACCGTTGTCACAAAAGCCTTTGCTACAAACTGTGCAAGTGAATGGATTTTCCCCTGTATGAATTACCATGTGTCTTTTGAGATCACATTTGCTACGAAAGCCTTTGCTACAAACTGCACAAGTGAACGGCTTTTCCCCTGTATGCGTTCTCATGTGTATTTTGAGATCTTTGTTCCGCATATAGCTGTTGCTACAAACTGTGCAAGTGTACACATTTTCCCCTGTATGAGTCCTCATGTGCGTCTTTAGATTAACCTTTTGATAAAACATTTTGTCACAGACTGTACAACTAAAACTCAGCTTTTCCCCTGTATGAATTACCATGTGCCTTTTGAGATCACGTTTGCTACAAAAGCCTTTGCTACAAACTGTACAAGTTGTACAAGGCTTTTCACCTGTATGAGTTCTCAAGTGTACTTTTAGATAACCTTTGCCACAAAAGCTTTTGGTACAAACTGTGCAAGTGAACGGATTGTGACTCTTCAGACTACTCATTTGATTAAACAGTTTGTCACAGACTGTACAACTTAAACTTTTCTCCCCTGTGTGAATTATCATGTGCACGTTCAGATTTCCCTTGTGATTAAACGTTTTACAACACACTGCACAACTATAACTTTTCTTCCCAGTGTGACTCTGCTTGGAGTGAGTTTCTTTCGATGGTTTCAGTTTCCGGGACATCTTATTGCTCAAAGACAATCTCTGTCCTGCTTGTGTTATCATGTATTCAATTGAGGTGCTGGCTACAGGCTCTGTGTCTCTGTTCTCACCATCATCATCAATTTCACTTTTCACTGCTAGTAATGTCAGCATTGGCCTATCAACCTCTTCTGGTCTTTGAAGTAGCTCCTCCTGCTCATCTTTAATGTATGGAGGCTCTGGTTCCTCCTGGACCAGCCTGGAGCTCCTCTCTTCAGAGGAAACCTCCTCTTTACACACAGGGAGGTGCAGGACGTCTAGGGAAAACACAGGGAGGTACAAAGATACAATAAGAGTACGGTAAGGGTTGAACTTTAACTTTACATCTTGTTTCTCAAAGACAATCTCTGTCCTTCAACACTGTCTTCAGTGATGTCAGCTTCAGAACATTGTGAAGAGAGGAGCTGGTCATCACTAGCTGGTTGTGATGTTTGACAGTCCTCTACATCAGCTTGTGTTATCATGTATTCAATTGAGGTGCTGGCTATAGGCTCTGTGTCTCTGTTCTCACCATCATTTTCACTTTTCACTGCTAGTAATGTCAGCATTGGCCTATCAACCTCTTCTGGTCTTTGAAGTAGCTCCTCCTGCTCATCTTTAATGTATGGAGGCTCTGGTTCCTCCTGGACCAGCCTGGAGCTCCTCTCCTCTTCAGAGGAAACCTCCTCTTTACACACAGGGAGGTGCAGGACGTCTAGGGAAAACACAGGGAGGTACAAAGATACAATAAGAGTACGGTAAGGGTTGAACTTTAACTTTACATCTTGTTTCTCAAAGACAATCTCTGTCCTTCAACACTGTCTTCAGTGATGTCAGCTTCAGAACATTGTGAAGAGAGGAGCTGGTCATCACTAGCTGGTTGTGATGTTTGACAGTCCTCTACATCAGCTTGTGTTATCATGTATTCAATTGAGGTGCTGGCTATAGGCTCTGTGTCTCTGTTCTCACCATCATTTTCACTTTTCACTGCTAGTAATGTCAGCATTGGCTTATCAACCTCTTCTGGTCTTTGAAGTAGCTCCTCCTGCTCATCTTTAATGTATGGAGGCTCTGGTTCCTCCTGGACCAGCCTGGAGCTCCTCTCCTCTTCAGCGGAAACCTCCTCTTTACACACAGGGAGGTGCAGGACGTCTAGGGAAAACACAGGGAGGTACAAAGATACAATAAGAGTACGGTAAGGGTTGAACTTTATTTCTCATGCGTTTCCTCTGCGCACGCACGCACACGACAACACAACACAACACAACACAACACAACACAACACAACACAACACAACACAACACAACACAACACACACACACACACACACACACACACACACACACACACACACACACACACACACACACACACACACACAGGTTAACTGAAACCAAGTCCAGTTCATGGTACATTCAGATATATCCAGGAGTCAACGCAACGATGCGATCACATTGTTAATGTTAAAACCGAATACCAAACAATATAGTGTTTAGACTTATGCCAGGTTTACCTACAGTATGATCCTAGATAATCCTAGAGGCACTCCATTGTCTCTATACATGGTATTCCTGGTGACGCCCCCCGTTTCCAGTCTAGCGTCTTTTCTCAGAGTGTTAAGAGTGTTCTGTTTGCCGTCTCGCTCTATGGATTCTCATACTTGATCAGACGTTCCTACTCTCACCCATGGTCATGAAGTGTGGGTCATGACCGAAAGAATAAGGTCGCAAATACAAGCTAGTTTTCTTCGACCGGTGGCTGGCATCCCTTAGAGATAGGGTGAGAAGTTCAGTCACACGAGAGAGACTCGGAGTAGAACCGCTGCTCCTTCGCCTGGAAAGGAGCCATCTTAGGTGGTTCGGGCATCTGGTTAGGATGCCTCTCGGGCGTCTCCCTAGGGAGGTCCTCGACGCACGTCCCAGTTGGAGGAAACACATCGACTCACTGGCCTTGGAACGTCTCGGAATCCCCCAGGAGTTAGTCACTAATGTTGCTCCGGAGATGGAAGTCTGGAGCACTCTGGTGGAGCTGTTGCCCCCGCGACCCGACTACGGATAAGCGTTGAAGATGGATGGATGAGACGCGTTTGTTTTCCTTTGTAAATGATTAATAATACAACAAACCGTTTTGAGCACAGGTAGAGTGCATGCATTTGGGGATGTTGTTGAAAGTAATGTTATTTCATCAGCTTGACACCCATGAAGCCATACAGCGTTTTATCTTTGGGGTTTGAGGCTAAGCTCGGCTAACAACACACTGACACAACTACTACACAGATAGGATAGATGCTAGTGATCGACCGTCATAATTTAATAATCGTGCACCCCTACAAAAAATGTGAAGCCTGTAGTGTAGGCATGCTTCAGGAAAAGTACTTAATGTGCTGTTTCTATATTAGGTGAGTCAATTTAGGAAGAAATATCACAGACAGAGTAGAAAAAAATGGTGGTATTTTATCATGAACATTAGTTAGGATCAATTATAGGAAGATAAGTTGAAAAGTGGTCCTTTAAGAACATACTACAAATTTAGGAAAATATACCTTTGGGAAAGGCGTCATTTCCGAGATGACGTTAAAAATGGCAGGCTTATAAAGCTTATAAACAGCTATACTGTATATCTCAATTGAAAAGAAATATACAAAAGGTTTTTCACTTGATTCTTGTACCTGTAGACATGCTTATGAACATACAAAAGATTTAGGAAAATACACCTTCCGGAAGGCTTCATTTTCAAGATGCCGTTCAAAATGGAAGCTGGCACCGCTATACTGTATATCTCAATAGAAAAAATTGATACAAAAGATTTTTCACTTGATTCTGGTAGTATTGGCCATGCTAAATAAGATACTAAGGCCCTTTCCCAATTCCCCCCTTCTCCATCTCCCTTAGCCCTTCCCCTTGCTGATGCGCGTTCACGTGAGGAGGAAGGGTTATCTCAATTCTCTTTGGAGCGAGGGGTAGGGACGAGGGCGAGGGTTAGGATCCCCTTCAAACCAAGGGATATCGCGACCAGACTTAAAACGGAGGGACATGACACAGAGGGCGGAAGGCGGACGAGGTAAGACGCCTTTTCAGTCCTTTATTATGGAACTTATGGAAGAATATGATATTAACCAATATTATTTGAATGTGTTAACAATCTGCATCGCCAAAAATATCGCAATCTCTAGCAAAGGTTAACGTTACCTCACTTGAACTAACGATATGCTACGGCGTTGCATTCATACAACGTTACGGTAACGTTACCCATTAATTTCGCATCGGCGCTTTATTATTTTTTATTTACCGCCGGTGCCCCGGTGGAACAACTCGGATGCAAACTACTAGCTTAACTAGCAGGCATCAGTCCGACCCCCAGACCACGATATGTCAACATTCTGCAGTTTTGGAGCTCTTAAAAGCCGTGAAATAGCCTACTGTACCTACATAACGCTGCCGCTGCATAACGTTGGCTACTCGCTGCAGTGATAGCTGGTATGGTTTTATCATGACCAATGTTATGATAATCCCCACAAGTTGCAAAAGTTACATAACTAATTAGCAATGGTGTTGTTTTTTCCCCCCCAGGCAAACCAGCTATGGAACAGACTGCAAGCTGCTGTACAGCCTGTACATTGGATGGAGATGAATCACGATTGTCCTAAATGTTGTTGAATTTGAAACATTATCATTCATATTATTATTAGCATACCACGACTTCCATGATAGAAAATGACTCTGTTCTTAATGATATTAAAAACAATGAACACAATGACCACAGCCCCTTATTTCTATACTGTAAATTGTTTTTCCTTTTTCTAACCCTGTAGGCTATATGATATATATATAACTGTACCCATTCTATACAAACTGTTAATACAATAATCAATGAATCAGGTACAACTGTTGAGCAGTGTGTCAGAATGAGCTATATCTAGCTGAATTACATTCTGGTGGGCTACCAAGATGAGACAAAATTACAATATATTTATTTCATCATAACCACAGCCATAAATATTTACGTTCCATCTCTTCTCCCAAAATAGCCGATCTACAGCTTATAGCAGTGGTTTCCAAAGTGGGTTATGGGGACCCCCAGGGGATCCCCAGCTAAATTATAGTTTGGAACCAAATGGACCCATAAGGGTCCATTTGTACACTCAGAGTTAATTAACATTGATTTTACAATATAAATTGGGGATCCCAGAGACAGAAATGCCATCAAATGGGGGTCCATGGACTAATGCATGTCACACTGGTGGTCCGTGACACTGCTAGATTCGTAAAAATATATGGGGTGCCTGGCATAGCTCTTCAAATGGGGGTCTGCGGGCTAATTTGTGTCAATTTGGGGGTCCTTGACATGAAAAAGTTTGGGGACCACTGGCCTGTAGTGAGCTTGCAGATCAGCTATTTTCTGAGAACAGGTTGTATATCAATATATACAAGGGACGTTCAATATTTAGGGACGTTCCAATTCCTAGGGTGATGATTTATCCCCCTACCCCTTGACACTCATTATGAAGGGACAAGGGGAAGGGGCAAGGGATAAGGGGTAGGGCCAAGGGCTGAGGGGTAGGGTTAAAAAAGGAATTGGGAAAGGGCCTAAAAGTCTACTAAAATCTACCTTCAGGAAAGGCTTCATTTTCAAGATGACGTCCAACATGGCAGCCGTGGCAGCCAGCCAAGCTTAAATTGGCTATACTGTATATCTCAATAGAATATATTTATATTAATGATTTGTCCATTTGTTCATGCTTATGAACATAACAAAAATCTAGGAAAATATACCTTTGGGAAAGGCTTCATTTTCAAGATGGTGTCCAAAACGACGTCCGGGAGCTTAAAATTGCTATATCTCAATCCATCTTGAAAATGAAGCCTTTCCTGAAGGTAGAGAGGTACAGTATAGCTGTTTATAAGCTTTATAAGCCTGCCATTTTTAACGTCATCTTGGAAATGACACCTTTCCCAAAGGTATATTTTCCTAAATGTGTAGTATGTTCTTAAGCATGTCCAGAGGTACTAGAATAAGTTGAAAATGTTTTCCCATTTGATATATGGCCATTTTAAACTCTGTCTGGGACGCAATCTTGAAAAATGACGGCTTTCTGGAGAGTAGATTTTGGTAGACTTTGTGTGTTATTTAGCATGCCCAATACTACCAGAATCCATTGAAAAACCTTTTGTATCAATTTTTTGGGGGTTAAACCTTATATTGATCCATCCATATGATGTGTATGCCTATGTGCTGAATCCATTTCTGCTGCATGCCGAGTGATTCGAGTCACCAACCTGCTCTGTGTAGTGTGATGCGTGGCTGTAGAATCACGTCCAGTAGTTTGTTCTGTTTCTCCAGCAGAGTTTCTAGTGTCTCCATCTCTCTCTGGAAGAGGTTGAATATGAACTCTCCCACCGCGCCGAGGCGCTCCAACACAAACATTCGGACCTTAAGCGTCACACTACAAACATCATCGCCAAGCGGTTTGTCCAAAACGCACAATATCTCCTCTCCCACCGAGGTCATGTGTTCATTTATCTTCAGCCGTACAGACTCCATTTGACTCCTTTTACCTCCTTTAAGAGACATTTTCACCAACTGCAATATACTAATAGAATGTGTAATATACTTATAGGCCTATAGTGTCTAATATAGTGCGTAAAGTTCTCTGTTCTTACGTTGAGGATCACAACAAAGAGGTCCCGCTCCCCGATTCCACCATTACGCTGAAAAACAACACATGGGGTGCCGTGACCGGGCGTGACGTATTCACTTCCGGGTCAACGTGTTACAAGCATGCGCCGCAAGGGATCCTGGCACTGCTGGCTTTCGCCGCCTGGTGGAAGAGGTGTGTAACTGAATAACAGGATGGATTGATTGATTGATTGATTTAAATATTTATTAACAGTTTGCAGAATTACAGTACATTTCAAGCACAACTCAATACAAAGACTGTTAACTGTGAGTGGACGAGCCAATAAAGCATTACTTGTTTACAAGAGGGTCCACCTTGTTCAATTCATCAAAACATTTAGAGACGTACAAATAGACACTTCTATATAGCCAAAGAACAGAACAGAACAGGAATTCATCATAAAGGAGGTAAAAAGGGAAAAGAAACATACAGTGAGGGGGGTGTTAGCAGAGCTATCATTGCAGCGCTAGGAAGAGTCTAGATACCATGGACATAAGTCGAATGTACGGAGGAAATAAAATAATGAGACGAGTAGGCAGCAGCGTCAGTTCACATCCACTCTCTCAGCTGTACACAACAGAACTGATGAGAGGCATTTATTCAACCAATATAGAGCGTCGCAGTCCCTCCCCCTACCATGGACCAGGAAATTTATCTCAATGCATTTTTCCCATAGACATTTCGAAAAGTATTTATTTAAAGACGGTTACGCCACGGACAAAGCCAACTCGAGTCGTGACAACTCTTGACAACACAAACAATATTTTGGACCAAACAAATAATTACAAAGAAGAAAAACAACAAAAAAGTGTTGTAACCTGCCGTTTCTTTCTTCTTTCTAATTCTTTTTTCGGCCCCAAAAATCGTGTTTGTTGTCATGATTTGTCACGACTCGAGTTGGCTTTGTCCGCGGCGTAAACGTCTTTAAATAAATACTTTCTGAAATGTCTATGAGGAAAATGAACATTTCCTGGTCCATGGTAGGGGGCGGGACTGCGACGCTCATAGGCACTTCCTGTTACGAGCTGTTCACTTCAGAATAAGAGCATACAATATAATAAAGATCACATCTCAACCCCCCCACTTGATCGAATATTGGTAAATAAGAAAATGCAGTAAACTTAATGTTAAAACTTGAATCAACATATTTTACACCATCATTGTGTTCAGAATCAATAAAATCCATTTCAATAAATATGTGCAAAATGTAAGCATCTCTTTTACATCTTTCATCACATCACTAGTTTCAATAATAAAACTTCTACTACCCATGTTATTTCTAAAATACATGTTAGTTTACAAATACTCAAATAAATATCAATACATATGTTACAATTAAACCAAATACAAGCACTCTTGTAGAGTTGCTGCTAAAGCCATGTACTCAGCTTCACAAGTTGAAAGTGCTACGGTGCATTGCTTTTTAGACCTCCATGAAATCAAAGGACCCTCTGGGTTTAAGCTGACACAATAACCACTAGTGCTAAGTCTATCACTTACATCTTCTGCCCAGTTTGCATCGCTATATGCTAGTAATCCTAGTTCTTCACATTTCCTATAGCACAAGGATTTATCCCTGGTTCCCTTCAGATATCTTTCAATAACTCACTGTTGTCAGTGTAGTTCAGTTTTGCCTCACAAGGTGTCGCTCTTAGCTTGCAGTCTTGCATGTTAAACCTGGTCAATACTTTGTCAACATATTTCTTTTGTCACACAATGATCACCCTGTTCAAAATCAATGCCAATAAAATGTCTCAATAAATAGCAATAAATAAATCACACACATCTTTTTCCTTCTTTCTTTTGTTTTACTGTGTTGTGACAATCATGCATCACCACCCTGTTTTTGTTTTTACCCCCCATTGCATTCTTGCCCTCTGGCAGTATAGTCAGGGTAAATTTATAATTTTCTCCATAACAATAATCAAAGGTTACATTTCCCTGGTAATCAGATTTAGCTTGACACTCGTAATCCTTTAAATATTGAGGTGGTCTCCTTTCTCTTTGTGGGTAAATTGTACTCTGGCCACTTTCAACTGCCTGAAAGTCAATCAGATCTCCTACCTCGGATTCTGCATCTTGTTCAACCAGATTACTCATTTCTGACTCTGCATTTTGTTCTTGTGTCTCTTCTGGAGTTACATTGGTTTTCTTAACTTTAGGTAGATGGTTTACACTACAGCCCTCCTCATACTGTAATCATCATCCTCCTCATCGTGCCCTGTTTGGGTCTGACTCTCAGTGACACTCCTCTGAATGAATTTTTCCAATCTGTGTTTAGCTACAAGTACTTTCCCTGTGTCAGGACAAAACACCAAATAAGCTGGGCCGTTTTTATCATATCCTACAAAGATACCCTTTTCACATCGTGAATTTAACTTTTTCTTGTCTTGTTTATATGCACAGCATGGGGACCCAACTGTTCTCATTCTTGAAAGGTTTGGCCCCTTTCCTGTCAGCATATAGTATGGTGTCTGCCCTAAACACTTGTTGAAACACCTGTTTCGAATGACAGTAGCAGTCATTAATGCATATGTCCACAATTCCTTTGGTAAATTGCTTTCAATCAGCATGCATCTGGCCATTTCAATCAGTGATCTCAAATTTCTCTCAGCTGCCCCCTTCTGAGCTGAGGTCTCATGTCTGATGGCATTTTTGCTTAGCAATGCTCGAAATAGGCCAGAAGCATACTCGGTACCATTATCTGATCGAATACACTTAATTTTGGTGAAACATCATTGGTGAAACATCATCAATGTATTTATCTGTAGCTTTGACTATGTCACTCTTATATTTCAAGAAATAAAAAAAAAATGCTCCTGATTAATCATCAGTAAATGCTAAAATTTATTTGAATCCATCTTTAGCCGTTGGATAGATCGGTCCAAATAATTCAGTGTACAAATTCTAGTGCAGCTTTAGCCCTTTGTTCTGGCTCTCTGTTTCGGCTCTGAGCAAATTTACCTTCTGTGCACACTTCACATGACAATTTGGAAATATCAACTTCGCCTTTAATTTCCATACCTTTAGTTACATTCTGCAATTTCAACACATCTTCGTAGTTGCAATGGCCTAGAATTTCATGCCACGTTTTGATATCATAGCACCCTTGACATTCATCATGAACATCAACATCAGAATTTCCCTCTACAGTGTTTAAATAAAACAATCTGTCATGTACCTTAATGTTGAATGTCGTACCGTTTTTATGGATGAGCTTGTTCTGTCCCTCTTTGAATATGACTGTGGCTCCATTTGCTGTAGCTGCATTGACTGAGAAAATGTCTTGGGGAAAGGATGGAACATAGAGCGCCCCCTTCAGCATCGTTTCCACCTCTCGACCCTTGTTATCTCTCAGGCAAACTACTGCAGCACCTCTCTTCAGCGCTATGCCAGAGGCCCTCACTCCATCAGCGGCTCCGTTCTTTTGGCAAATCTAGAACTTCCTGTTTGAGAGCTAGCAAATTTAAGACATCCGGTTGCTTTCAGAATAAAAGCGTGGTTAATTAAATAATTATTACATTACATTATTAGTATTGTTATTACATTACAGTTATTGTGAAGACACACATTATGTTTCTGTGTAAAAATAAGTAATTAAATAACGTAAAAAAGTTATCTAAATGGATAAATGCCCAAGTCCATGCACTGGAGTGCCCAAGTCCATTCACTGGAGTGCATGGACTTTATAAAGTGGACACTGGACAAAAATCCCTGCTATGTATCGACTAGTGTGACATACGCACATGTCCGGGGAGACCTCCTCTACAACACCACACTGTCCGCTAAGCAGCAGAGGTGTAAAAATGTAATTGGCACACCATACAGCGAGGTGAAAGGTAAAAAAATATCCCATTTCCAGACTAAAGTCAACTAAAGTGGACACTGGACAAAAATCCCTGCTATGTATCGACTAGTGTGACATATGCACATGTCCGGGGAGACCTCCTCTACAACAGCACACTGTCCGCTAAGCAGCAGAGGTGTAAAACAAAAATTGGCACGCCATACAGCGAGGTAAAACATAAAAAAATGTCCCATTTCCAGACTAAAGTCAACTAAAGTGGACACTGGACAAAAATCCCTGCTATGTATCGACTAGTGTGACATACGCACATGTCCGTGGAGACCTCCTCTACAACACCACACTGTCCGCTAAGCAGCAGAGGTGTAAAACAAAAATTGGCACGCCATACAGCGAGGTGAAACATAAAAAAAAATCCCATTTCCAGACTAAAGTCAACTAAAGTGGACACTGGACAAAAATCCCTGCTATGTATCGACTAGTGTGACATACGCACATGTCCGGGGAGACCTCCTCTACAACACCACACTGTCCGCTAAGCAGCAGAGGTGTAAAAATTTAATTGGCACACCATACAGCGAGGTGAAAGGTCAAAAAACATCCCATTTCCAGACTAAAGTCAACTAAAGTGGACACTGGACAAAAATCCCAGCTATGTATCGACTAGTGTGACATATGCACATGTCCGGGGAGACCTCCTCTACAACACCACACTGTCCGCTAAGCAGCAGAGGTGTAAAACAAAAATTGGCACGCCATACAGCGAGGTGAAACATAAAAAAAAATACCATTTCCAGACTAAAGTCAACTAAAGTGGACACTGGACAAAAATCCCTGCTATGTATCGACTAGTGTGACATATGCACATGTCCAGTGTCCACTTTAGTTGACTTTAGTCAGGAAATGGGACATTTTTTTATGTTTCACCTCGCTGTATGGCGTGCCAATTACATTTTTACACCTCTGCTGCTTAGCGGACAGTGTGGTGTTGTAGAGGAGGTCTCCCCGGACATGTGCGTATGTCACACTAGTCGATACATAGCAGGGATTTTTGTCCAGTGTCCACTTTAGTTGACTTTAGTCTGGAAATGGGATTTTTTTTTATGTTTCACCTCGCTGTATGGCGTGCCAATTTTTGTTTTACACCTCTGCTGCTTAGCGGACAGTGTGGTGTTGTAGAGGAGGTCTCCCCGGACATGTGCATATGTCACACTAGTCGATACATAGCAGGGATTTTTGTCCAGTGTCCACTTTAGTTGACTTTAGTCTGGAAATGGGATGTTTTTTGACCTTTCACCTCGCTGTATGGTGTGCCAATTACATTTTTACACCTCTGCTGCTTAGCGGACAGTGTGGTGTTGTAGAGGAGGTCTCCCCGGACATGTGCGTATGTCACACTAGTCGATACATAGCAGGGATTTATGTCCAGTGTCCACTTTAGTTGACTTTAGTCTGGAAATGGGATTTTTTTTTTTTATGTTTCACCTCGCTGTATGGCGTGCCAATTTTTGTTTTACACCTCTGCTGCTTAGCGGACAGTGTGGTGTTGTAGAGGAGGTCTCCCCGGACATGTGCATATGTCACACTAGTCGATACATAGCAGGGATTTTTGTCCAGTGTCCACTTTATAAAGTCCATGCACTCCAGTGAATAGCATTTATCCATTTAGATAACTTTAATTACTTATCTTTACACAGAAACATTACTTATTACTTATTTTTACACAGAAACATAATGTGTGTCCTATAGCATCGTTTAAATGCTTAATTTATAGTTTTAATGTGCTTTTTTTCGGGTACTCTTATTTTGAAGAGATCGTCCCCCGGAAGTCTTATATTTGCTAGCTTAGATTTGCCAGAAAAACAGTGCCTCCATCGGCTATCTCCAGAACATGCTTCCGTGGCTCGAAACTCTCGTCGAAGTTTCGGAACTTCTTCACGTCTGTCACAATGTGTGACGTAGCCCAAGGACAGTCTAAGAAGGATGAGACGCGAAGACCGTAGCCTACGGGCGACGCCATGTTGCTTTGGAAGGAAAGAAACATGCGCAATGGGCTATATGCAGCCAACACTTCCGCGTTCAGCTTCCTTGGTCTCAACTGCGCATGTTTCTTTTCTTCCAAAGCAACATGGCGTCGCCCGTACGGTCTTCGCGTCTCATCCTTCTTAGACTGTCCTTGACGTAGCCCCGGTGTCGACCATCAGCCCTCTGCTCAGAGCATTGCTCCGACAGAGTCTCTGCTTCGGTCTCCCGGCGCCGTCCACTTGGCAAACCTTGAAAGCAGACGTGTCCATCCATGGCATGCTGTTTCACGTTGACGTTGTCTCTCCGTCTTCTCCGCCTGCAGTTGGTCTCGTTGTGCGTGGAACTTTTGCAAAAACTGCACCACCGTCTCTGCTCCCTCCGACCAACAGCAGCCTCAGTACACTCGATAGCTTTATGTCCCCTCTGGCTGCAGTTGTAACAACAGGACGACAGTTTCACGTCTTTGCCTTTCATCACGCTGTCTCCGACGACGGAGTTGCACTTACCACTGAATTTATCAGTGCTCTCGTAACTCCTCAGCTTGGTCTTAAACTCAGCGAAGGTCATCTTGTCATCACTTTGTGTAATGTGGATAGAAAATGGCTTGTATGAATCTGGCAGCCCCTTCAGAATCATAGTTGTCAACAAGCCGTCACTTATAGGCCCTTTCCCAATTCCTTTTTTAACCCTACCCCTAAGCCCTTGCCCCTTCCCCTTGCCCCTACATAATGAGTGTCAAGGGGTAGGGGGATAAATCATCACCCTAGGAATTGGAACGTCCCTAAATATTGAACGTCCCTTGTAGATATTGATATATTGATATACAACCTGTTCTCAGAAAATAGCTGATCTGCAAGCTCACTACAGGCCAGTGGTCCCCAAACTTTTTCATGTCAAGGACCCCCAAATTGACAATAATTAGCCCGCAGACCCCCATTTGAAGAGATATGCCAGGGACCCCATAGATTTTTACGAATCTAGCAGTGTCACGGACCGCCAGTGTGACATGCATTAGTCCATGGACCCCCATTTGATGGCATTTCTGTCTCTGGGACCCCCAATTTATATTGTAAAATCAATGTTAATTAACTCTGAGTGTATAAATGGACCCTTATGGGTCCATTTGGTTCCAAACTATAATTTAGCTGGGGACCCCCTTGGACTCTCCCAAGGACCCCTGGGGGTCCCCATAACCCACTTTGGAAACCACTTTCCATAAGCTGTAGATCGGCTATTTTGGGAGAAGAGATGGAACGTTAACATTGCTGTGGTTATGATGAAATAAATATATTGGCATTTTGTCTCATCTTGGTAGCCCACCAGAATGTAATTCAGCTAGATATAGCTCATTCTGACACCTGCTCAACAGTTGTACCTGATTCATTGATTATTGTATTAACAGTTTGTATAGAATGGGTACAGTTATATCATATACAGGGTTAGAAAAAATAAAAACAATTTACAGTATAGAAAGAAGGGGCTGTGGTCACTGTGTTCATTGTTTTTAATATCATTAAGAACAGTCATTTTCTATCATGTCCTATGACAAGTCGTGGTATGCTACATATGATCATATGAATGACAATGTTTCAAATTCAACAACATTTAGGACAATGAAAATGTCATCGTGATTCATCTCCATCCAATGTACAGGCTGTACAGCAGCTTGCAGTCTGTTCCATAGCTGGTTTGCCTGGGGGAAAAAACAACACCATTGCTAATGTCACTTTTGCAACTTGTGGGGATTAGCATAACATTGGTCATGATACAACCATACAAGGTTTCACTGCAGCGAGTAGCCAACGTTATGCAGCGACAGCGTTATGTAGGTACAGTAGGCTATTTCACGGCTTTTAAGAGCTCCAAAACTGCAGAATGTTGACATATCGTGGTCTGGGGGGTCGGACTGATGCCTGCTAGTTAAGCTAGTTTGCATCCGAGTTGTTCCACCGGGGCACCAGCGGTAAATAAAAAATAAAAAAGCGCCGATGCCAAATTAATGGTTAACATTACCGTAACGTTGTATGAATGCAACGCCATAGCATATCGTTAGTTCAAGTGAGGTAACGTTAACCTTTGCTAGAGATTGCGATATTTTTGGCGATGCAGATTGTTAACACATTCAAATAATATTGGTTATTATCATATTCTTCCATAATAAAGGACGAAAAAGGCGTCTTACCTCGTCCGCCTTCCGCCCTCTGTGATGTCCCTCCGTTTTAAGTCTGGTCGCGAAGTCCCTTCATTTGAAGGGGATCCTAACCCTCGCCCTCGGCCCTAACCCTCGCTCCAAAGATAATTGAGAAAACCCTTCCTCCTCACGTGAACGCGCATCAGCAAGGGGAAGGGCTAAGGGCCATGGAGAAGGGGGGAATTGGGAAAGGGCCATAGTCTCTTCCACATTCCTCAATTTCCCCAGCGCTACAATAGCGGCTTCTGCTTGCATAATATAGTCAATGATTGTCTCATTATCAGCTTTCTGGAGCGACGCAAGTTCTGTGCACAAACTAATCACCCCTGGTTCTCCCCTACCAGTATAGTGATTGTTCAGAATCTCCAACGCCTTCCTCCCGTCGTCTGCTGCATCGCGCACAATCAA
Source organism: Electrona antarctica (assembly GCF_951216825.1). Taxonomy (NCBI): domain Eukaryota; kingdom Metazoa; phylum Chordata; class Actinopteri; order Myctophiformes; family Myctophidae; genus Electrona; species Electrona antarctica. The sequence goes on from NC_136807.1 coordinate 50,725,808, forward strand.
AGACAAACTTTTCTCGTCGAGCACCCAAATCAGTTCATCGTATGCCTCCTCATTTATCTCGGCGTCCACACTAACGCCGTCGTCAGGCGAATTCAAAATGGTTCTCTTTAGTCCTCGTAGCTTCAGGTAGGCGAAAAATCTGGTCTGCCATACCTGGAAATGGCTTCCGTCTCCGTGAAACAAACATAATCTACTCCATGGCTTCCAATATTCTTCCTGCTGGGTCCCATAACCTGTTAGCAGAGCTATCATTGCAGCGCTAGGAAGAGTCTAGATACCATGGACATAAGTCGAATGTACGGAGGAAATAAAATAATGAGACGAGTAGGCAGCAGCGTCAGTTCACATCCACTCTCTCAGCTGTACACAACAGAACTGATGAGAGGCATTTATTCAACCAATATATACACACAAGTTAATAGGCACTTCCTGTTACGAGCTGTTCACTTCAGAATAAGAGCATACAATATAATAAAGATCACATCTCAACAGGGGGAAACAAAGGGGGGGGGATTCCGATTTTACGGGGCCAGTTTTGAATTGCAGCCGTCCGTAGGTGCCCTTTGAGAGCGGTTTTGAAGGAGTCAAGGGATTCACATGTCTTAATGACTGTTGGTAGGGCGTTCCACATGTTGGTGGCATAGGAGCAAAAATAATTTAGTTCCTTGTTTGTGCCGAATCTGGGTTGTACATGGGTTGTCCCTCTGGTGTTGTGGGTGTGGACTTCGTTAACATTAAGGAAGTATTTAGACAGGTACATGGGTATCTTGGTGGTGTATCGAATCTTGTGGACCAGACCCATTGCAAGATGCTGTACTCTGTCGTCGACCCTAAGCCATTCCAGCCTGTCAAAGTGGGAAGGGGTGAGGTGGGTTCGGGGGGTGAGGCCAAGTAGGAGCCTGACCAGTTTGTTTTGGGAGCTGTGGTACCAAGAGGTGCATGCATAGTCAAAGAAACCTTGTACGAGGGCTCCTGTTAAGGTCTTCAAGGGGTTTTTGTTGACCAGTGAGGAGATCCTGTAAAGGAATCTTGTTCTTTGATTGACCTTTTTGATTACGTTGGTGCCCATTTTATCATCGGAAAGATTAGCCTCCAGGATGGAATTACCTACCTAGGGTAGGTAATTTCATCTTTTCGTGTAATAATATTGTCACCCACTCTAACCAAGAAGCCATCTGCCTTGCTGAGATTACTATTTGATTCGAAGAGAATGGATTCAGTTTTTCCCAGGTGTAAGGATAGCTTGTTATCAGCGAGCCAGGTGCAGATTCTACCGAGTTCAGAGCTGAGGGCCTTTTCACCCTGCAGTTTGTTCCTGTCCGAGACCAGCAGTGCTGAGTCATCTGCGAACAGGAACAAGTTGCAGTCACAAGCTGATGTCATGTCGTTTACATATATTAGGAACAGTAAAGGCCCTACTAGTATGCTTCCTTGTGGAACGCCACAGCTCACTGGGAGGGGGGGGTGGCAGTGTTCCGTTCACCTCCACCATCTGTTCTCTCCCCTCCAGGTAGGATTGCATCCAGCACTGATGTGCTATCAAAATGAATGATGAATGGACTGCCTTCCACTAATAACGTGAACGTTACACAAACATTCCCGCGTTAATGAATTCAGTCTACGGTATATTAGTAGCTTAAAGTATAATTGTATTTACTTTTTTATGCCCAATGTATTTGTATTTAAGTTCATAAATTTAACATGAAGTAAACTAAATGCACTTGAAATAGAATAAAAATAAACTTTTCTGGATTCCAATAAAAAAAGAAATCAGGATTCCAATTAAACATAGCAAAAATAGAACTGCAACACGTTGTGAGCTTTGTAGATAGGCTATTTTTGTTGTATTTTTTGTCTTGGGAAAACACGGCACAGACACGATTTAAACAACCCGTCACTTGGTTGTTCTTGGCTGTTAAAAAATAAATCATCTGAGAGCAGGCTAGGGGGGCCGACCTTTCGTGTGGATTGTGGATATGTGCGGAAAAATGTAAGAATTGTGAACAGTGGAAAATATGTGCCGGTTCTGAGGAAATTTAAACATGGTCTGGTCCCTAATAGTTAGTCCCCTAATAGTTGGCCTTCTGTTGTAATGCTCTCTCTGATTGTCTCTTCCTGCAAGATGTGTGTTTTTAAGCCTGTTAAAGTAACATGAGAAATATCTCCTATAGGCTGCCGCTACAAGCTTAAAGTCGGCCATACCACCCATGACCAAAATCAGCATTTTAAAACAAAATGTGAAACGCCAGAAGGGATGGATACCGGAACAGACTTGATAACAAAATGTATCGAGTGCCCCATCAATAAGCTTTGGGCTTATCAAGCCTGTTATCGAGCATATATAAGCGGTCGTCATGTTTTAACAATCAAGACAAGAGGTGATCAAGAAATAAATCTAATCTGGCACAAACATGTCCGCCTAAAACTTTATTGATACCTGCCAACCAGTGCTGCCCCAGTCAATACAATTACATTTTAAAGTGACACTAGGCCTACACACATTAACCAGTTTAAACTGTTTCCTTAATAATAATTTCCAAAAGTAAAAAGGTCAATTGCCTTCCATCTGTTCAAAAAGTACTGTATTTGAAGGCCGTAGTAAAATGTAGGCTAGTGCAAGTCATATCGTTTGGTTAAATAAATATGCATTTTCTGTTTCATGAAGAGCTGAAGATACATGATAGTATCGTAATTATTACAGTGCTATTCATAATATAAAACCATTTAACACTTATTGCACAAATGAATGATTGTTTTAATGATAGGCAAAACATTTGTTGTGGTCCAATTCATCAATATATTTGAAGACATATACAATAATATATATCAACATAGTAAACGTATGTACAGTAAATATAACTGCCTACCCCATATCCCCTCTTTTACTCTTTTGAAAAACATTTTTCAACTAGCCAATCTACATCGACACAAGCTTGTAGAAAGCAGATCTACAAGCTCACAATGCGTCACACTCACATTCGTGACGCGTTGTGAGCTTGTAGATCTGCTATTTGTGGTGAAGAGATTTGGTGTAGAAAAAGTGTTCAAAGTACAGTTGTAACTCAAGTTTAACACTTGCAATACATTCTTTGTCTATAATGTTTTATAAATATACTTTTGTTATAACACATTATAATCTACTTAACAATACTCTACTTAATAACATATAATTATAAGAACCCATGAATAGTTACCAATGTGTTTATAAACCCTTTAATAATTCATAAGGTCAAGTAATTACAGGTCACTCACCACAGACTGTTTATTCTGGCCAGGATGTTGTATCATAATAATTCTTATAGATAATTATGCAATACAGTATCACTGTTCATTAATCGTAAATAATCGAGGCAAAAGTCACTAATAATGGTGAAATTGATTTGAAGTCATGAGTCCCAGCCCTAGATCATACATGTATCTGACAACCTTCATCATCTCAGATGCTCCTTTGAAAAAAGCAAATTTGTTTGTTTAACTAACAGCTTATCTGCGTATCAATACTGTATGTGCATTTGGACTGAAGCGTTTGTCACCAACTGCAGCTAAAGGTTTTCCCCCGCTGTATGAGTCCTCATGTGTCTTCTTAGATTACCGCGGTCACGAAAGCCTTTGTTACAAACTGTACAAGAGAATGGCTTTTCCCCTGTATGGGTCATCATGTGTCTTTTTAGCTCACAGTTGTCACGAAAGCCTTTGTTACAAACTGTACAACTGACTGGATTTTCCCCTGTATGAGTCCTCATGTGTTTTTTTAGATTACCGTTGTCACAAAAGCCTTTGTTACAAACTGAACAAGTGTACGGCTTTTCCCCTGTATGAGTCCTCATATGTTTTTTTAGATCGCCGTTGTCACGAGAGCTTTTGTTACAAACTGTACAAGTGAACGGCTTGTCCCCTGTATGACTCCTCATGTGTCTTTTTAGCTCACCGCTGTCACAAAAACCTTTGTTACAAACTGTGCAAGTGAATGGCTTTTCCCCTGTATGGGTCATCATGTGTCTATTTAGATAAGACTTCTGACTACAGCCTAGGCCACAAACTTCACAAATAAATGTTTTTTCATCTGTATGAGTCCTCATGTGCCGCTTCAGCTTTCCCTTATAATTAAACATTTTACAGCACAGTGTACAACAATAACCTTTCTTCCCAGTGTGACTCTGCATGGAGTGAGATTCTGTCGATGGTTTCAGGTCCCGGGACATCTTGTTGCTCAAAGACAATCTCTGTCCTTCCACACATTGTGTCTTGTGTGATTTCAGTGTGTTTAAAAGTGACTGATCTACACTGGACTCCCACTCATCACTTTCTTCAGTGATGTCAGATTCAGAACAGTGTGAAGAGAGGAGCTGCTCATCACTAGTTGGTTGTGATCGTACCCAGTGCTCGATATAAGCTTGTGTTTTCATGTGTTCAGTTGAGGTGCTGGCTACAGGCTCTGTGTCTCTGTTCTCACCATTATCATCTTCACTTTTCACTGCTTGTAATGTCAGCATTGGCCTATCAACCTCTTCTGGTCTGTGAAGTAGCTCCTCCTGCTCATCTTTAGTGTGTGGAGGCTCTGGTTCCTCCTGGACCAGACTGGAGCTCCTCTCCTCTTCAGAGGAAACATCCTCTTTACACACAGGGAGGTGCAGGACGTCTAGGGAAAAGTTACAATGAAAGCAAACATGACATTTGAGTTTATTTTTATTTTACCTCCATTTCATATGTGTGACCTACACTGTAAATAAATGCTCCATTTATAAACCTTAGATCTATCCTCATTTATAGATAATCATTTTAAGATATCTTATCGGCTGCAAACATTCTACTACTCCAATACACTTTGTGGTGGAAATTGGTACATTAATCAAAATGTTTGCACTACAGCTGGGTTATTTCATAATCATGCAACTGACAAGCTATCAACATCATGTCTTAATTTCCCATAATATTTTCTTATAATAATTTCTGTCAAAATCGCCATGTATTAATATTTTAGTTTCATCTTGGGTGCCAGGGGGTGGACACCAGTTTTGGTCCTGGGTGCCACTTTTCCCATTATAAATAAAAGAAAGAAAATGTAATTCTATTGTGCATGTAATGTGCATGTCATAACCTGATCACCAGATTAGAGGAATTTTCAAAAACATGGGATTCAAAAAAATAAAAAATAAAAAATAAAAATCTTGTCTTAACGTCCCTGGCACTCAGGACATAGTGAAAACGGGCTCGTCTTAACGTCCCTGGCACTTAAACTGTTTATGTATAAGGTAATTTTGGCTTTGATGCTACCTTAGAAGATCAAGACCTATTTGACAGTGCATAACCAGAATTGCCTTGACATTAACGAACGTCAGCGAGCATCAGCTGAACACAGACAAACTCTACAAAAGCACTTGAATGGTAATCGGCTATCGCACACACCATACCTGTACCTTTTATTAGCCCTCGCCAACAAATATTTTTGAGAAAAAAAAAAAAAAAAATTGCTCCAGGGGCCACAAGGTAGCCTGGCTAATAAGCCAGACTCACGGCTGATTCGGTCTGGCTTATTAGCCAGGCTAACAAGAAAGCTCCCTGTGGCCTGCATTTTGGCCTGTGGGCCACCAGTTGAATATCCCTGCCCTATATTGGTCTACGATGTTACTTAGTGTAGAAAATAATAAAAAATGTAACACTATATCCCCTCCCCCATCTTTTGTCAATTAATTATTTCTGTGCTGCTAGCTGGTGGTAGCATAAATAAAGTTAACCTGTGCCAGCGCCTGCGTTCACTTTAAGAGGATCAGCTTTCTTCCCGTTGTAACTGTAACTGTAACCATTGGCTATCATTAGCACACACCATTTACCTTTCGCCAGAAACGTTTACATGTCGGGACTCGGGAGTGATGCGAGACAAAGTCACAAATGACATCCGAACTTTGGATGGATGATGATCACCAAGGACATCGCTCGTGGATTACGAGTTATGGAGCTTTGAAAATCCTGCTTGTAACCAAGGTAAATGGAGAGCAGTTGTAAGATCCCATAGCATAGCTGGTGGTGACGGAGGCGTTGCATAGCAACCAGATGAAATGTTAAAAGCTGCTCTGGGGCTCAACCACTTCATATATGGAGTATACGGGTGGGGGGTACGAATATATACGTACCTAGCAGCTAACGTCCCATAGCTGGGGGGTACGTATTCGTACCCCCCAGAGTTAATAGAACCGCGTAACACTGACTCTCCCATCCGTTGACCAGATGGAATATCAAGATGAATCACTGAGGTAATAACAATTGAACATGCTTCCTGTTTTTAGGCCCATTATTCCTATACTATGCATTTGTTATACGATTTGTCAAAATGTTAGACGTAGTGAAATTAAAAATGCATTTTTCACACTTTTAGACCATATCCGTGGTAATCATGGCATACCTAATAGATGCCAAAACATTGGGAAATATTTCCATTTTTCTGGATTTTATAACAAAAGTCCATAAACAAATACTTGATGAATACAACGTGATGATTTCATTCACCTGTTTGATTTGTGTATATATATTGTATAGCTGCACGTTCCTCCAAGCAGCTGATTTTGATTACAGAACTGTACTCCATTTTTAATCTAATTCAAAATGACATCCATTTAAAAGGGATTGTGACATTAAAAAAAGTGTTTTTTTTTACAATTCAGTAGATTTGATGTGGTCTGGGGTTTTCTGGTTCAAACAATATAATGCTCCTGCTGTTTGTGATGTCACAGCCTGCAAATCCCATATATGTCAATGGGATTTGCCAGAATATGTCACTGTTTTGCCTGTTTTCATTGCAGCTCAAAAGGCTTCCAAACCCCAGAGAAAACTCCAGACCAAAGAAAATCCACTGAATGTTCAAAGTTCATTTTTTGGGGGTGTAATTGAGGTCATAAAACCCAAAAGATAAATGAATGGAAATTAATGTCATAAAAACTTTAAACATAATCAGCATGCTAAAATATGTATCTGAAAACATTATAGGTTAGAAATAAGCCACGTAGTAGCTGCATGCTTTGCTGCCTGTCTGTCTCAAACAAACTCCACATGTTGCGGATCCCATAGCCTGAAGGGATGCGACGCTCTGATTGGTTCAGAAAAACACAGCCTTCCGTTTCAGACTGAAACTTCGAAAGCAAATGCCCAAAAAGCCATTTGCACCCCATCTTTAATTATCTGAATAAAATCCTGAGTGAAATCATATTCATTTGTCATATCTAAAATGATTGGTTGTAAAGCAACAAGAACCAGAAAAACAACACTGTAGGCCCAGTTATTACCTGGCAAATGTAAGTATATACTTATGACATCATGGCTTTGCCATCAAAATAGCATAAATCAATATTAAAACATTGTTTGCCTGGGCCATGGCTCAATGGTCCAGGCACCTTGGCTGGTAATCCAGTCTGGCAGTGTGCTGTGGGTTCAACTCCCGATCCCGACGGCCTTTACTGCATGTCCCCCCCCCCCCCCCCATCTCTCTCCCCATTTCCTGTCAGCCTACTGTCTGTCCCTCCATAAAAACTATAAAATAAAGGTGGCCTTACACTAGCCCATTTTTTTCAATCTGAAATCTGATGGCACCACACTACAGGATAATCGGAGCGGGGCAGAGCAAATATCAAACATTCTTGATGTTGATCGGGCCGATCCCGATCGCGCTTTGAGCGGCCCGATTGAGTCGGGCACCCCCCGAGCGTCAAAAGTGCCTGATTATCGGCTAGTGTAAGGCCACCTTAAAGGCGTAAGCCACAAAAAAACATTAAAAAATGTTTTTATGTATTTGCCTTGTAGGTGCTGCTGAGTTCATCCTACTACTGTCCCATGCTTCCTTGCTGCTATATCCCTGACTCGACCTACATTTTATAGCCTCGTAAAAAATAATTGTGCATAGCATGTTTTCTGTATATTCAAAATGGCTGCAACTGGACCTACGTTTTGGACTATATCACTTTGCTGGGGCTGTATTTTAATAATAATCTTTATCTAGTTTATGTAGCCTAATATTTGATTAATGTAATCTTTGAAATTACATAATCTGCTCATGGTTAATCCACAGTTGGTGATACAAAATTGTCAAGATGGCCACCAGTTATACATAATGACTGCAACTGGCGGCCATCTTGAAAATTTAGGAATTCTACATGGCCCGAAATCGATTATCAATTAGGGTCAAATGAAGGTCATCTGTACCAACTGAACAATGTCAATGTCAATTTCCCGCCAGACTATTTTCAGTATTTTGTCATATGTGCCCTGTGCATTTTGTTTATTTGTATTACCAGGCAAACAAAAATGTATTCTTTATTCATATGTTCAACGGCAAAAACACAATTAAATCGTTAATCGCAATAATTTGTGTGACAATTAACAGTTTAAGGGCCCCAGACAGAGATCAAATCAATTCAATTTTATTTGTATAGCACATTTAAAAACGACTCTCATCGTACCAAAGTGCTTCACAGGTCAAAGAAAAACAATACGATACAGTGCAATACAATACATCAGTGAAACAATAAAATAAAATAATAATAATAAAAAACAATGCATAGTTATGGTACAGTAGACAAGAGGGGGGAGTATTATGGGGACTGGAAGGCTTGAGAGTAGAGGAACGTTTTGAGCCTAGACTTAAAACTCTCAGTGGAGGGGGCAGATCTGACAGTGAGAGGAATGCTGTTCCAAAGTATGGGAGCTGCGACAGCAAAAGCTCGGTCGCCCCTGAGCCTCTTCCTTGTCGCTGGGACTTCTAGGAGTCTGCTGACCTGAGGGTCCTGATGGAGGTCAGAGATGTAGGATCACCGTCAAGTTCAAGTTCACGGTCAGTTGCCACTTGCCAGAGACGGAGATTGACAAATAGGACGGAGATTAATGATATCAAAACCGGTCGCATCGCTCCACAGCCTAGGAGCGCTTGTTGCCCAATCCTCGGTGTTGCACAACAGTGGCACGTCATCGAAAATGTTCCCTGCCTGTTTAGCGGACGAAAACGAAAATCTTAAAACGTTCATAACTCACGATCTAAATCATCCCGTCTAATTATGAAAAAAGATCCTGTGTTAGATGGCGCTCCGCGGTCCAGTCGCTAGTCGCGATAGATTTATTCTTACCTCCCGTTGTTGTCGATCGACTCTAGAGTGGTGTGGCTATTGTTAGCTGCTACACAGACATGCACAACAACTTCTGGTCGGTCCGCCGGTAAAAGTGGTCCGGGCGCTATAAATGATGGGCACATTTTATTAATGGATTAAATAGGCACGGGCCCTCAAGGTGTTAATGGTCAACTTAAATGTGTTATCTTGACAGCCCTAGTGGCACCACCCTACCGTGGCACTTGCCATGGATGGTTAGGAATTGAGGGCCTCGAGGGGGCCGTACATATGTTCCCCAGGTTCTACATATATGTTATCCCACCCCGCAAAAAAGGTTATTTGTTCCCCGCTTACAATAAACCTAACCGTAACCCCTAATCGCCCTAAACCTAAGCTAAGTGGGGAACATAACCCATGGAACATCATCAGTGCCCATACCCGAGGCGGAGTTGGCGAACTTGGCGAAATGGCCTTTCTGTGTGGAGTTTGCATGTTTGCATCTTTGTAATGTTAGTGTTAGTAAAAAGCAGGTAAAAGAGTAACGTTTGAGGCAGACTAACATCAGTCACTTTTCCATTCACTGTAGAAGGAGGTGCGGAGAAACCGCAGATATGTCGTCTCCGCCTACAGGAAATACGTTGCCTGTGACCATGAGACCTGTTTCTGAATCGGTCTATAGGAATGACCCCGCCTCGGGCCGTTTTGATGAATGTGCCATCCATGTAAACATGAAAAGACAAAGCAAAGAGATAGGTGACTCTCATACACGATCCTCCAAACATAATATGCATTATAGATAATTAAAAAACAAAAAAATGCCTTGTTTTTGTTGATATTTACTTCGAAGAAAATTCCTTCAAAAGGTAACAAATCAACACAATATTTAGTGGGTAAACGTTCTCAGCAAGAGACATTTTCCATTAAAATAATTACAACAAGAATCTTGACACAATTAGCCCTTTGCTAAGCCAAACCCACTCTACTCTGCGATGGCTCTCTGTCCTTTTCACCCATTGAGATGCATGTTAAATGCCGGGATTTCTCCATATAAATTAATCGATCATTTCAGTAGCAAGAGCTTCAAAATGTCTTCTAAATCTAGTCAACAAGGCCTGCAGTAGGCTATTGCACTGGACAAATGTGCATGACATTATTTCAATAAACTGGAAATACAAGGAAATTGAGGGACTCAATCAAATCCAACAGGAGTTTTCATGTAATGCATGGTAAGACTATGGTGATTAGTATTATTGCTCTGGGTGGGTGAGTCGTGTAATTTTCCCGACGTTAAGCTGTGTATATGTTCAACACAGCCATGCAAAATAACATTGACAGCGTCAGCTATGAGGTGTCGAAAGCTTTCCATCCTTATCAAAGGTTGATAAACTATTTGGATTGGCATTGGAGAATTGCTTTTGGGGTGGGATTTAGCAAAGGTCTAATTATGCTGTTTGAGGAACAACCAAATGGTTTATCTGGCACCAAAAGTGATGTTCCTAAGCTCCATCGCTCCTCGATTACAAAATATTATTTGAGTTTAAATGACCCAAAAGAAAAAAGAAAAAAAAGGCTTGTCTACGATGAAACACGAGAAATCCCCAGTCATTCAGACAGAAAGTCAGTTCCGTTCCAAAAAGAAATCATTATTCAGACTGAACAAGAAACTCATTTCCGTCCCATGCCGCAGCCCACTCAACATCGCCAACGTCATCAACACTCTGTGTGGTTGAAGACAAAAGCAAAGCACGCTTCCGGGCCAGTACGGAACGCACGCTTCTGAATCCGGGGACGCACGTTTCACCCGCAGCATCTCCGACGACCTCGTCGTAGATCCTCTTAAGGGACTTTGACGGGTCCGTTTCGATCGCCCGAGTCATCCTCTGCACGATGGCAGAGGCCGAAATAACATCGCCATCGTCTCCGTGGTTGTGTTCTGGCACGTGTAAAACGGTGATCTCTGGATCTTCGTCGTCCATGTTGAACGCAGAGGTTTGCATGAACACACCGCAGGTCTTCCTCCAACAGCGCCAGAAGATTTTGGTACCCTTTGTTTTGTTTTTTTGGTAGCGGTATCCGTCATGTACCAGAATCCTGCCTCTTCGATTGCCCGGCAGTAGCCTGGCTGTAATCACAATGTTTACACAATCAGAAAAACAATAGCATTAATAATATATGTCAACAATATAAATATATCAACAATATTAAAAACAATAATGACAACAATAATAATATTAAAGGACCACTTCACCACTTTTCAACTTATCTTAATATAATTGGTCCTAATGTTCATGATAAAACAAATTTTCCCTATACTAAGTCTGTCTCTCATAGGAGGGCAGAAACCCGTCCACCCGAGACATCATCATCTCCCTTCTGGCTCCAAAACTGTGGAATGCACTTCCCGTTGCAGTCAGAACTGCAGCATCACTCCCAATCTTCCGCCGTAGTCTGAAAACCCACCTTTTCAGACTCCATCATTGCCCATATCACTTACCCTACCCCCTTAGATAGCACTTTTGTAGACTTAGATAGCATTTGATACAGACTTATAGCATTTTATGTAGACAGCACTATAATTGCATTGTATGTAGTCATAGCACGTCATAGTACATATACAAGCATAGTATAGGATATGTGTATAGTTTATATGTATAGTTTCAGATAGATATTCCACTGTTATGTTCTTAGCTTACGCATGTTTCATGATAAATGCTTTTTATGTATGTGATGTATTCCCATGCTTTTTTGTTCTTGCTTAATGTAAATCGCTCTGGATTAAGAGTGTCTGCTAAATGCCTAAATTGTAAATTGTAGGCTGATTTATTTATTTTTTAAGATTTAAGATTAAAAAAATATATAGATATATTTAGATTAGTATTATCGTGAGAACGATGGCTTCCATTATCAATTTGCAACTTTTCAGGAATAGAAAGCCTGCAGTTTCTATTAGCTTGGATTCCCCATCGATGATGTCACTGGTGGATGGGTTTCTGAACTGCCCACAGCCCTCCCATGAGACACAGAGTAGAAAAAGAACTGTGCCATTTTATCATGAACATTAGTTAGGACCAATTATATGAAGGATGGTTGAAAAGTGGTGAAGTGGTCCTTGAAATGTTCCTATGAATGAATTGAATATGAAGGACCCCAATGGAAAACAGCAATAGGCGTTCTTGTGGTTATAAATCCTCTTAGCAGACCTTGTGTCCTGTGCTTCTTTCTGCAAACTGTTAAAGTATTCAATCAATCATTCAATCAATCAATGTAGGCCAACTCTAGGCCTGTAAACGTGATTGAAACAAATAGCCTAGAAGAGTAGTTTTCAACCCTTTTCCTTACAAGGCCCATTATTTATTCTGCATTTGAGCCACGGACCATCATTTGATGACATTTAGCCTCTCAGACCCAAAACATAGAATACATTGTTGTTGAATAAGATTTTGTCCCCACTTCCATGCTCTCATTAGGAGAGATAACAGGCAAACATAACAGGTCTTATACATTCTCAAATTGTGTAGACTTGTAAATTAAGTAATGCAGTTTCTAACAATAATTGAACTCTTGAGAGCGTAAAATGAAACCAAATGGACCCATGGGTCCATTTGGTTTCTTTGTACACTCTCAAGAGTTAAAGATCTAATTTGGTCCATTTGGTTACCAACTCCATCATTTAGCTGGGGACCACCTGGAACCCTCTCAAGGACCACTGGACACTGGTGGTCCCCGGACAACTGGTTGAAAACCACTGGCCTAGAAGATAGTCCATTCATTATTATTATATTATTATATATCTTACCCGTTCTGAATATATGAACACCAAATTATGTACGATGTGGGTAATACAATGTAATAGATCACATTACTGATTGGGAGGGAATTGTCCTGTCTCGCTATAGCGCATGTAGGTTACGATATCGCAAACATAGCGGATTTATCCCCCAAAAAGCATGTTTTTGCAATAAACATTTTGGCGTCCCCTAATGAAAATGGAATTGCTTTGGGCTCTCTGTTGATTAATTAAACCACCCTCAACATGTGAATGAAATGTGGGGTGGATTGGACATTCCGTTGGTAATTTGCGTAATTTTTTGTCAAACAGGCCTCCGATTCCAGCCGAACGATAAGTTTTTTGTGAGATTTGCACAAAAGCTGTAGGTGGAAGAGCAAATAGTGTGTTTTGAAAATGGCGGAAAATCTATCCTTGTGCAAATGGGCGCAGCTCATATGGGGAGATGCGCCATGACCCAAGGAATCCAGGGCAAGTGAAGTTTTGATTTTCCGACCTACGGTTCAAGAGTTATAAGGCAAAATGTAATGTGGGCTGTTAGCTGTAGCTCTGATGGTTTCTGAGAGAAAAATACTTTTCGCATTTTCCCATGTCAATTATTAACTCATTCATCACCACCAGGGGGCGCCAAAAGGCCCAGACCGCCACCATATATCTTTTATTTTATTATATATATATATATATTTTTTTTTTTTGTAAAAGTCTTAAAAAAAAACTAAAACACGAAAAACACGTCCTTGGCGCTCCAGGACATCATGAAAAAGAAGTTAAATAAGTCCTTGGCGGTTAATCAATAATTTGTTGAAAAAGGGCTTCGTTAAGACTACCTCCGTAATATTATGGTCAATGCCTGTGTGAAAAGTCGGAGCGATTGGTGCAGGCAGTGAGGAGCTACGACAGTGTTTCAGACATTCATTCACTCATTCACTCACTCAGACATTGAGTGAATTATAGTATTATATGATGATGATGATTGTTGATGTTAATATTATTGTTAAATAATCACTTCTAATACCCAAGGACGTCCACACACGTCTTATCAAATAAAACTAAGGACGTGTGGGGACATCAACGCATTGACTGCCAAGTACGACATAGCTCGTCTTTTAATGTTTTATTGCGACCATAGGTCGCAGATTACTAGGGATGGGTCCGATTTGTCGACAAATCGATTATCATTAACGGGACCCGAAATCGATTATGAAAATTAATAATCGATAATCGGGAAAAAAAATAAAAGTTTTTTTTTTTTTCTTTTTTTTTTTAAATGAAAATCTGTTGGAAAGGCAATACTGTCATCCAAACAGGACAGGGCTATAGGCCTACCAAAGTGTGCCTGGGATGTGTCTGTGTAGCTGCATGAGGAGTGTGAGTCATTGAGTGTGAGTGGAGATTGATTCCAATCAAGATACATGTTTGGAGGATTTAGCAGGTGTTGGGAATTTACCTAATCAGGCCTAGGCTGGGGTTGCTATGGTGATCAATTGGCTTAAAGAAAATATATATATATATATATTTATTTTTATTTTTATTTATTTTTGTGGGGGGGCGGGGGCGGGTGGGGCTTATCGATTTGTTGATAATTGATTCATATTGAATTATGCTAATCGATTTTCATTTTTGACACATTTACACATCCCTACAGATTACTATGTAAACTTGCAAAACCTGTCCGTCCGTCACTCATATTTGGTTGTCATTCCATCACGCCATGTGACATCACACCTCATGACACGTCACACCACCATATATGGACGGCAGTCCATTGCGCCTCGTGACATCACGCCTCGTGACACCACCAAATATGGCCGTCAGTTCATCACGCCTCGTGACACGCTCCATATATGGCCGTCTCCATATATAAAGATCACGACACTGACCACATCAAACCCTGGATAGCCATACATGGAGAACACTGGATCATCAGCTAGATCTGCATATATGGAGCTGACCTGTTCTGACAATCCATGTGTTGATCCTTCCCCACCCGTCCTTCCTCTTCGATGTCTCCCTTCTGACTGATATCTGTCCATTCAAATTCTAGACGGGCCCGCCCCAAAGTTATTAGTGCAGAAGCGCCCGGCAGTTGGCGAAAACTAAAGTTAAACGAAATTTAAGGCCCGGCCATACCTGGCCATCAAACCCTGTACACACTGCCCCCGCTGCCACCCTTAGATCTCCATATATGGAGCTGACCTGTTCTTACATTCCATATGTTGATCTGACCTCATCAAACCCTGTAGACTCAAGACACGCTCCATATAATTTATGGCCAGACCTCATGAAATCCTGTACACTCAAGACACTGCCCCCCCTTAGATCTCCAAATCTTTGTTAGCCTGTGCTGAACTATTGTTACTGCCATTTAGCCATGTATGAGTTAAGGCCCGGCCATACCTGGCCATCAAACCCTGTACACACAAGACACTGCCCCCGCTGCCACCTTTAGATCTCCATATATGGAGCTGACCTGTTCTGACATTCCATATGTTGATCTGACCTCATCAAACCCTGTACACTCAAGACACGCTCCATATATGGCCAGTACAGAATTTATTCCATATGTTGTTCTGACCCCCCATGACAAAGCGCCAGTGCTCCCCCAGCAGTCTGCCGTCACCCAGGTGGATGCGTGCGCGTGACCTCGCCCCGCAGGGCGTCTTACTGGTATTGATTCAGTTTGAGATTGCGCTATATTACCGTCTATTACAGCAACGTCATCAACACTCTGTGAGGTTGGAACGCACACTGCTGTACAACTGTACAACTCTGAGAGTGTACAAATACAGACCAATAAAGGTCCATTTGGGTACCTAACTATCATTTAGCTGGGGACCCCCTGGAACTGCCTCAAGGACCCCACTTTGGGAACCACTGCTCTAAACCAGAAACCATGCAGGCTGGGCCAGGCTAGGCTACACTAATCCTAGGACAACTGGTCCACCTGGATGGGTGGGCACCTGGAAAACTGCAAAATGGACGAGTGGACACCTAGACAACTGGGCACCTGGACCTGGACAACTGACACCTGGACAACTGGGCACCTGGACGAGTGGGCACTGGGCAACACGGCCCAATCTCTAGATGTTCGGGCAGCTTCACTGCCCGAACCTCGAGTGACCCTAATTGATAATCAACCTCGGACCACGCAGAAGTCCAACATTTTCAAGATGGCCCGCCAGTTTTTAAATTGGCTGCAACTGGACCTATGTTTTGGACAATATCACTTTGCTGGGACTGAAAAACTTAGATTTTCCCCAACTTTTGATATATAAACAACATGAAAAGACAAAGCAAAGAGAAAGTAGACTCTCATACATGATCCTCCAAAAATAATATGCATTATAGATAGGGGTGCACGATTATGAAATTATGACCGATATCCGATCTCAAATAATCTCTCGATTATTTGCAGGGTCATATCTGCCGATACCGAGGCCCTATATGGGCTTGGCCCAAAGCCTATTAATAAAGTATTCAATCAATCAATAAATAGCATATACCCTTTTCCAAGTGTCTGTTTTCACAACTGAATGAATACTGAATGAGTAGAGAAATTAAATGTAGTTTAAGTTTCAATTTTCATTATTGTTTGCTGATGTAAACCGATTAAATAATCTGTATTATTTTGAGACCGTTCCGATATCGATATGGCATTTTTATGGCCGATATGGCCAATTCCGATTATGCTACAGATTCATCGTGCATCCTTAATTATAGATAATAAAAAATAATAAAAGAAAAACTGCCTTGTTTTTGTTAGATTTTTACTTGGAACAAAATACCTTCAAAAGATAAATCAACAGTAGTGGGTAGTGGTTCTGAGCAGGAGACATTTCCCATTAACACCCCAGCGATTTGCAGCTTCAGAGCCTATTTCAAGGTTGCTCTGCGCCATTTTGGAAGTAGCTAGATGTAGCCAAACCACCCCTGAGGGGATCGACAACAACGGGAAGTATGATTACTTCTAACGCGACGGGCCGTCAAAAACACAATCTTTAGTTAGAATTGGAAGCATTGATTTAGATCAAGAGTTATTCACGTTTTAAGATTTTTCCACTAAAATGGAGGGGGACCACTTTGGATGACGTCCCAACCGGAAATGACATCGAATGTTGCCCAATCGACGCTCCCAGCCTGTAGAGCGCTGTGCTCTGTTGCTAGCGTGCTAATGTTCCGTCTTTTGATTAATCTCCGTCCTTTTGCCGCTCGGAGTGTTAACAGAAAAAGAACGAGAATCTTGACAACAATTATGCTGTTTGAGGAACAACAAAATGGTTTCTTTGACACCAGTAATGTTGTTCCTATAAGCTCCATCGCCCCTCGATTACAAAATATTATTTGAGTATAAATGACCCAAAAGAAGAAAGAAAAGGCTGAGCGCCTTGGCAACACATTCAGACAGAAAGTCAGTTCCGTCCCATAAAGAATTCCCCAGTCATTCAGACTGAACAAGAAAGTCAGTTCCGTCCCATAAAGAATTCCCCAGTCATTCAGACTGAACAAGAAACTCAGTTCCGTCCCATGCCGCAGCCCACTCAACAACGCCAACGTCATCAACACTCTGTGTGGTTGAAGACAAAAGCAAAGCACGCTTCCGGGCCAGTACGGAACGCACGCTTCTGTATCCGGGGATGTACGTTTCACTCGCAGCATCTCTGACGACCTCGTCGTAGACCCTCTTAAGGGACTTTGTCGGGTCCGTTTCGATCGCCCGGGTCATCCTCTGCACAATGTCAGAGGCCGAAATAACATCGCCATCATTTCCGTGGTTGTGTTCTGGCACGTGTAAAATGGCGATATCTGGATCGTCTTCGTCCATGTTGAACGCAGAGGTTTGCATGAAGACAGCGCAGGTCTTCCTCCAACAGCGCCAGAAGATTTTGGTACCTCTTGTTAAATTTCTTTGGTAGCGGTATCCGTCATGTACCAGAATCCTGCCTCTCCCTTTGCCCGGCTGTAGCCTGGCTGTAATCACAATCATTAATCAGAATAATAATAGCATTAATAACAATATCAACAATAATAAAATAATACTAATATAGGCTAACAACAATAATAATAATAATTAAAGCTGCAAGCAGCGATGACCGGGCCCTCACACATCTGTGCACGTTACGGGCAAATGTCAACCAATCAGAACTGGGAGCAGCGCTAAGTAACTGTAATGAAGGACAAGGATTTTCACCTGAGCCCAATGGGGCGACTCAAAGCTCTCTACAACAAACTGTTCAAGTTATGGCAAATGATGGACCGACCAATCGGAAGAGGACTATCAATCGAATCAAGTGATATTTCTCAAAAGTCTGTACGACAAACTTTTGAAAAGTTATGGGACAAAATAGGAACTATCAAATAACGACCATTCAGAAGAGGGGGCAGGGCTAAGTTACACTAATGAAGGTCAAGGACTCTGAACCAAGTCGAATGACACCACCACCCAAAGTCTGTACAACAAGCAGTTCAATACTTAAATATAAAACAAAAACTTGATCTTGTAGATGTGCTATTTTAATGTTTCATCGTTAAAGTCTTTTGTGCACGCTGAGCGGGTTTGATTTGGAACCGACTAACTGACCATCCTGCCAGGAGCAGTTTGTTAAAGTGCAACACATGAAAATGGCATGAATTGCTACAAAACACCACAATACATTCAAAATGGCTGACTTCCTGACTGTTCAACCTCAAAAACGCGATTCATTTCGGATAAGATACTTTTATTTTATTTGTTTCGATCAAGTAGACAGGCCTAGAGTTGGCCTATATTGATTGATTGATTGATTGATTGATTGATTGAATACTTTTTACAGTTTGCAGAAAAGTACAGTTCAATACAAGGTCTGCTAAGAGGATTTAAAACCCAAGAAAGCCTATGTTGTTTTTGCCATTGGGGTCCTTCATATTCAATTCATAGGAACATTTAAAATATGCTTTCATTCACCTTTCACCAATCCCGTGTAGGCGTGAGGGCCAGCGGCCCGAACTCTAGTCTTAGATCTTCTAGTCCTCTTCATGGGTTTCGGCTCCGTTTCCATCGCCTGAGTCATCCTGTGTAAAATGGCAGTGGTCGCAATGACATCGCCATCGTTTTGGTGGTTGTGTTCTGGCACGTGTAAAATGGTGATCTCTGGATCTTCTTCGTCCATGTTGAACGCAGAGGTTTGCATGAAGACGCCGCAGGTCTTCCTCCAACAGCGCCAGAAGATTTTGGTACCCCTCGTTTTATTTCTTTGGTAGCGGAATCCGTCATGTACCAGAATCCTGCCTCTTCGTTGGCCCGGCTGTAGCCTGGCTGTAATCACAATCATTAATCAGAATAATAATAGCATTAATAACAATAACAGTAAAATAATACTAATAGGCCTATAGGCTAACAATAATAATAACTAGATGTATGTAATCTGACACCTCAGCCATATCAAGCACAAGTAGTCATTACTCATACGCATGAGTGACGGCTTTCGATGGTGACGTATGTCGATCAGTGTCGGTGGATTAAAGGAAATGCCTCTATGTATATGTAATTTTTAAGCCCTTATTGGCCCCCACAAAAGCCCATATTGGCCCCCCACACAAGCCCTTATTGGCCCCCCACACAAGCCCTTATTGGCCCCCACACAAGCCCTTATCCCCCCCCCCCCCCACACATAAGCTCTGTGTTGCGCCCCCCCCCCCCCCCCCCCCCCCCCCCCCATTCATTAAATGAATACAGGTTAGTGTTGTTTTTTTCAGATTTTAGTCTTTTTAATAACACACAATTTAGTCTTGGTCCTATTTAGTCATCTGGAAAAACCTTAGTCTTTTAGTCTTAGTCAACAAAATGAAAACTGGTTGTGATGTTTAAAGGTCTGGTGCAATCAGGGCTCCAGCGTGTGACCTATTAGGTCGCATATGCTACTTAATTTCTTAAAACACATTTTGTGCCCAAGACGTCTGTGGACGTCTTTGGTATTACCGCACGTGCAGTGCCCAAGACGTCTGTGGACGTCTTTATAAAAAAAAGAAAAGAATGTTTGTTTGTTTTTTTAATACGTGGTGCCAAAGTTTGTGTTTTCGCCATTGAGAATGCATTGGGCGTTTAAATTAACTAACTCAGAAACTATAAAACATTTCAAAGTAAAAAGTTCCAGCATGTGTCTCCACAGCTGAATTAAAATAAATTAATGGATTTTCTAGGTGAAAGTGATTTTCACCCACTTTTGCGTGGGCGCACAAAGGTGTGAGTTAAAATATAACGAGGTCGCACCGGTGTTACTTATTGCTTTCACTCCCCGCCTCAACCATGAGGCAGCCGCACGGGCATTAGTGCGATAATAAAATATGACTTTCTTCTGACTCGTTCCGCCGAGTCTCGCGTCTCTCTCTCTCTCTCTCTCTCTCTCTGAGTGCCTGTCTTGTCTGCACACGTGTCGTCACATACAACGCGGCAGCGGCGAGCTCACTGATCAACCCCGAAAAAAAGAAAACAAAGAATTCAGCAATAAGCAGCCGTGCACTATAGTTTCCCTGCTGAATCCACGGAGACAGCAGACACAGAACATGTCCCCAAACACTGAGGTAAACTTGTTTGTTTGATTCAACATAAAGTGCCACCGAAAAATAGCTTCCAATAGCTTGTTATTTTGCGTCGAGTAGCGCTGTGTGCAGGGCAGGCTACCTAGTACATGATCGACTCGGCCAACAAAATACATCTCCCACGTGAAACCTGAAGGGTGCCTGCTTTTGTTAAGACATACCATTGGTCCGATATCTCAAACTCTCACCCTAACCTCCCATGGGGCAGCACAACTAAATCTAACCCGCTCCCAAACCTTAACGCACCCCTCACCAACCTTAATCTTGTCGTTTTAACGCACCCCTCACCAACCTTAATCTTGTCGTTTTAACGCACCCTTCACCAACCTTAATCTTGTCGTTTTAACGCACCCCAAACCAACCTTAATCCGGTTGTTTTAACGCACCCCTCACCAACCTTAATCCGGTCGGCTTAACGCACCCCTCACCAACCTTAATCTGGTCGTTTTAACGCACCCTTCACCAACCTTAATCCGGTCGTTTTAACGCACCCCTCACCAACCTTAATCCGGTCGTTTTAACGCACCCCTCACCAACCTTAAACCGGTCGTTTTAACGCACCCTTCACCAACCTTAATCCGGTCGTTTTAACGCACCCCTCACCAACCTTAATCCGGTCGTTTTAACGCACCCCTCACCAACCTTAATCCGGTCGTCATAACGCACCCCTCACCAACCTTAATCCGGTCGTCATAACGCACCCCTCACCAACCTTAATCCGGTCGTCTTAACGCACCCCTCACCAACCTTAATCCGGTCGTTTTAACGCACCCCTCACCAACCTTAATCCGGTCGTTTTAACGCACCCCTCACCAACCTTAATCTTGTCATTTTAACGCACCCCTCACCAACCTTAATCTTGTCGTTTTAACGCACCCTTCACCAACCTTAATCTTGTCGTTTTAACGCACCCCTCACCAACCTTAATCCGGTTGTTTTAACGCACCCCTCACCAACCTTAATCCGGTCGTTTTAACGCACCCCTCACCAACCTTAATCCGGTCGTTTTAACGCACCCCTCACCAACCTTAATCTTGTCGTTTTAACGCACCCCTCACCAACCTTAATCTTGTCGTTTTAACGCACCCTTCACCAACCTTAATCTTGTCGTTTTAACGCACCCCTCACCAACCTTAATCCGGTTGTTTTAACGCACCCCTCACCAACCTTAATCCGGTCGGTTTAACGCATCCCTCACCAACCTTAATCTGGTCGTTTTAATGCACCCTTCACCAACCTTAATCCGGTCGTTTTAACGCACCCCTCACCAACCTTAATCCGGTCGTTTTAACGCACCCCTAACCAACCTTAATCCGGTCGTTTTAACGCACCCCTCACCAACCTTAATCCGGTCGTTTTAACGCACCCCTCACCAACCTTAATCCGGTCGTTTTAACGCACCCCTCACCAACCTTAATCCGGTCGTCATAACGCACCCCTCACCAACCTTAATCCGGTCGTCTTAACGCACCCCTCACCAACCTTAATCCGGTCGTCTTAACGCACCCCTCACCAACCTTAATCCGGTCGTTTTAACGCACCCCTCACCAACCTTAATCCGGTCGTTTTAACGCACCCCTCACCAACCTTAATCCGGTCGTTTTAACGCACCCCTCACCAACCTTAATCCGGTCGTCATAACGCACCCCTCACCAACCTTAATCCGGTCGTTTTAACGCACCCCTCACCAACCTTAATCCGGTCGTCTTAACGCACCCCTCACCAACCTTAATCCGGTCGTTTTAACGCACCCCTCACCAACCTTAATCCGGTCGTTTTAACGCACGCCTCACCAACCTTAATCCGGTCGTTTTAACGCACCCCTCACCAACCTTAATCCGGTCGTTTTAACGCACCCCTCACCAACCTTAATCCGGTCGTTTTAACGCACCCCTCACCAACCTTAATCCGGTCGTTTTAACGCACCCCTCACCAACCTTAATCCGGTCGTTTTAACGCACCCCTCACCAACCTTAATCCGGTCGTCTTAACGCACCCCTCACCAACCTTAAACCGGTCGTTTTAACGCACCCCTCACCAACCTTAATCCGGTCGTTTTAACGCACCCCTCACCAACCTTAATCCGGTCGTTTTAACGCACCCCTCACCAACCTTAATCCGGTCGTTTTAACGCACCCTTCACCAACCTTAATCCGGTCGTTTTAACGCACCCTTCACCAACCTTAATCCGGTCGTTTTAACGCACCCCTCACCAACCTTAATCCGGTCGTTTTAACGCACCCCTCACCAACCTTAATCCGGTCGTTTTAACGCACCCCTCACCAACCTTAATCCGGTCGTCTTAACGCACCCCTCACCAACCTTAATCCGGTCGTTTTAACGCACCCCTCACCAACCTTAATCCGGTCGTTTTAACGCACCCCTGACCAACCTTTGTTGGGTTATATTTGACGTACGACGTATTGCATGCTGAAAATAGCAGATTTACAAGCTCACACTGCATCGCGTCCACCACACGTTGTGAGCTTGTAGATCATCTATTTTCAGGACATGGAAATGCAGGCTGAGACAGAAACTTTTCCCTTCACAATAAAAGCACATCAGCTTTCACATGTTGGGGCTTCATTCCATATAAAGACAGAAGCAATTGAAGTGGGCAAAGATTACGAATTATGTGGCATTGCACATTGCAAAAGGGTGCAGGAAGAGTGGGCACGTAAACATTGTGGGCACCTCAGTGTTAAATATCCTTATTGGCCATGTAGAAGGGGTGTCTCATTTATGTTTCATATTGCCAAATGATTGATTGATTGATTGATATATTTATTAACATTACACTTGATTACAAGAGGGTCCACCTTATTCAAATCATCAAAACATTTAGAGACAAACAAATAGACACTTCTATATAGCCAAAAAAAAGTCAAGAGGAATTCATCATAAAGGAGGTAAAAAGGGAAAAGAAACATATACAGTGAGGGGGAAAAGGGGTGGGTGGTGGGGGGGGGTTCAGATTTTACGGGGGCCAGTTTTGAATTGCAGCCGTCCGTAGGTGCCCTTTGAGCATGGTTTTGAAGGAGTCAAGGGATTTGCATGTCTTAATGACTGTTGGTAGGGCGTTCCACATTTTGGTGGCATGGGAGCGAAAATAATTTAGTCCCTCGTTTGTGCCGAATCTGGGTTGCACATGGTTTGTTGCACTCCCTCTGGTGTTGTGGGTGTGGACTTCGTTAACATTAAGGAAGTATTTAGACAGGTACATGGGTATCTTGGTGGTGTATCGAATCTTGTGGACCAGACCCATTGCAAGATGCTGTACTCTGTCGTCGACCCTAAGCCATTCCAGCCTGTCAAAGTGGGCAGGGGTGAGGTGGGTTCGGGGGGTGAGGCCAAGTAGGAGCCTGACCAGTTTGTTTTGGGAAGCCTGGAGCCTTGTTTTAAGGGCCTTTGAGGTGCTGTGGTACCAAGAGGTGCATGCATAGTCAAAGAAACCTTGTACGAGGGCTCCTGTTAGGGTCTTCAAGGTGTTTTTGTTGACCAGTGAGGAGATCCTGTAAAGGAATCTTGTTCTTGATAATAAAAAAATCACACCCGTGTGAACTGAGTGGTGCAACTCCCCCCCTTACACCCACCCCCCCCCCCCTCTCTCTCTCGCTCTCATTAGCAGGCAACAGTGCAGCACTATTTCTCTCTCTCTGTTTCTGGCAGGACAGCGCCCCTACTGGTACTCATGAGTCACACATGAGTCACACACAAACATAGGTTAACACGAGTCACATAGGTGTCACACGGACACGGACATTGCTGTTCCTTGGAGTGGTTGCACCACTCAAAAATGCACTATAGGTTAATTATAATAATTTCCATGCCATCATGCCCAGGTAGCTTATAAAAACACACATAATAACCTGTGTGTGTGTGTGTGTGTGTGTGTGTGTGTGTGTGTGTGTGTGTGTGTGTGTGTGTGTGTGTGTGTGTGTGTGTGTGTGTGTGTGTGTGTGTGTGTGTGTGTGTGTGTGTGTGTGCGCGCGCGTGCGTGCATGCGAGCGTGCGAGAGATAAAAATATAAATATTCCATGTCATGTGCTTAATTTAAGGCGTTTATGCTTCAGCCAAGAAAACCTTTGATAGCCTTGGTGATAAGGTCATGTATTAATACCACGCTATACAAAGAAAAAGATGGTGCTACGAAATTTGTGGTGGAGCTACCAACTGAAAAGGTAGGTAGGTACAGTAGGTGGGTAGGTAGGTAGTGCTACCTGTGAAAAGGTTAGTCTACTCTGGAGCCCTGGGTGCAATGAAAATAAGGAGGCATTTTATTTTCACCCTGAAACAGAAAGCGGTATGTTTTTGAACCAATCAGAACCCCAGGCTATGGGACGTAGCTCTGTTATGTATGCATGGAGATTGTTTACAAAGTCACAGAGAGATCACCCTGAGCAAGACCTACGCTGTAAAGACTATCATTTGTTTGGGCGGAAGTTGCGGGATTTTAGCGGAAGTATCGCCCAAGGAAATGACGTTGATGCTTTACAAATCAGTTTACATTCTCCGCGAATGAAACAAGTGTCGGGAAAATATCGTATCCGGGGGAAATACATCTGACGGATACATCCGCCGATAGCTTCTCTGCCTTACGTTGTGACGAGGCTTTTCTTTTCGCAGATAAGTAAGCCTGGGACCAAGGCTACAGAGAGATGGGCAGCAAAGCTTGTGACTTATTTCCAACCTATATGACATCTTGAATGAGATTAAAAATGTAACGAGTAGTTCTGTAATCAGAAGCAGCTGTGTTTGGAGGAGGACGCAGCAATGGGAATAAAACATTTGAATTGAATCAAGATTAATTTGACACTCGACACATCATCACACATCACGTTTTCGTTCAAAGGAAGTAATTCAAATTGGATTTTTATGGGCTTTTGATATAAAAAAACAAAAATGAAACTTTCCCAATTTTTTTGGTATCCATTGTTAGGTAGGCCTATGCCCATATGATGGCCACGGATATGCTCATAAACTTATTTTTCATTTCACTGGGTCTTTAAGCTATATGATAATAGCACAAAAAACATGCAGGAATCCTGGTATCTAAACTTCCTCCACTTGGCCAGCCGGGGCACCTGATGGAGGTGAATAACGTGTTCCTTCCACACACTACATCCAACTGGGGAAACTCCCTAAGGTTGTGTGTTTTTTTTACGGTTTCATGAAATCTCGACGGTCTCGTCAGCCAAACCGTGTCACGTGACATGTGAGGGGTGCCCGTGATTAGTGTTTACGGAAGCAGTAGAAGAGAGAATGGCAGCTTCAGTTTCCATCCAAGTTGTCCGTCTGTGTGTGTGTGTGTGTGTGTGTGTGTGTGTGTGTGTGTGTGTGCGCGTGTGAGAGATAAAAAATATAAATATTCCATGTTATGTGCTTAATTTAAGTGTGTGTGTGTGTGTGTGTGTGTGTGTTAGATGGTAGCATGGGTCCACACGGAACCAAAAACATGAGTGCCGGAAATATTGACTTGTCCCTCGGGCAGGGTCGGTTTTTACCAAATTCCCATGGGTCTTGTTCTGGGAATCTGAAATGCAGTTAACCCATTTAGGCCTGACGTCGAAATTTAAAAGCAAATCTTCTAAATCATGACCGTTTTCTGAAAACCCTATGTTCCTATAACAGTGGTGCTCAAACTATTTCATGTCAAGGACCCCAAAATTATATGTAATTGGCCCTGACACCCATCTGAAAATATGTAGTTCCAGGGTCCCCCAGAAGCAAAGATTTGATTTAAAAACGTTCGCTCTGAAAGAATATATATATTCAAATATTTGCTGCATTTTCAAGATTTTTCAAAAATAGCAGATCTACAAGCTCAATCTGCTATCTTTCAAAAGCTAAAGTATAACATAATCCTTAAAACACCAAAAGGGGTTCCCATCCAGAATGGGTCCCGTGAGGACCCTAGATTAAAAAACTATATATATAAACACACAGCGTGCGCATGCAAATACACACACACACACACACACACACACACACAATCTATATTAATGCAATCATCATGGCGGCCACCTTGAGCGAGGTGAAAATACAAATCAAAGGGTATAGCGAGCATGCCCTGAAAGGAAAGTCAGATGGTTTGGACAGTTTTGTTGTGATGTCGACGGCTTTGGTAAGAACGGCGGCATCGGTGCCTATTATGCAACCCTCCGCTGCGCTGCGTCGGAGAGGCAGGGACGACGCTCCTATAGACGAGCAGTCTCATGTCATGGTGAAAATAGGCATATATGGCTACAAAGTAATAATATTTAGGACGACCGTTGAGCCGATTCTACTCTATGGCTCCGAGACATGGACACGTTCAAAGAAATTAGAGAAATGGTTGGATGGCACTTACACCCACCTTCTAATGAGAGCGCAAAATCTGTCTTGGAAGAGCCACCCATCTACTAATCTAATATACGGCAACCTTCCCCGTCTTTCTTTACTGGTCCGATCCAGAAGAACACAGTTTGCCGGCCACTGCTACAGAGCTGACAATGAGGTTATATCTTCCCTTCTTCTCTGGAATCCTGCCTTCCCTGATGTCATCGCTAGGGTCACATGCATCAGTAAGCAGGAACTGGGGATGGCAATGAAGGACCGGAAAGTCTAGCGTGGCATTGTGAAATTCACAATCTCGACCGCGGTCGAAAAATGATGATGGCTCCATCTATTTAGGATCGGATGCAATTTTAACCAGCTCCATTTCGGACCGGGTCCAATGAATTATGAATCCTTCTCGGCTCCGTTCGGTGCAAATACCAGAGGGTGAGGGGGGAGAGTTTAGGGTTAGGATGTCACCAAATTGGGCCTTTTGACTCAAAGACTTTCAGCTTTCAGGAACCAAAAATCAGACCCGTCTGAAGTGAGTGGTGCAAAAAAAAAACTCAGCTTCCCATGATGCACTGCCCATGTGAAGCTCAACAGTGCCAACATTCTCACCTGTTGGTACCCTAAACAGACATGCATTCATACAACATGGACAGACATTGCTGGGCATTGGAGTACTGCACCCTATGGTTTCACCACTCAAAAATACACATAATTATTCTAACTACACCTGGGGGTCTATTAGAGTAATGTTAGCTCCATAGACGCATACAAAACAGAAAAAGTACAAAAATCACAGCACCCCATCTTTAAGGTGATAGCCCTTGTTTTTTTGTATTTGTTTTACCTGGGAGTGTCTCTGACTCTGGAAGAGTGTAGCACATGGTCTTCCTGTGTCGACAATTACTTGACGCCAATGTTGACACAACAGCCTCTTCCTGTTCCTCTTTAATCTGTGGAGGTTCTGGGTCCTCCTGGACCGGACTCATGGGGCTCATCTCCTCATATACAGATGAAACCTCTTCACAGAGACAGAATGACAGAAAAGAGTACCATCAGCACCACACAACTCAAAGTGTAGTTCAGCTACAAGCTTCTCTACGTCTTAAACGCTGTGTAAACATGTGTTTGACACATGAAGCATGAATTCAGTGGCGGCCTTAGGAATCTGTTTCAAGACCAAATATGAGGCCCCCAATCTATGACATAATTATTCTACTGATACAGGCGTATTGATACAAATAGTTTTGACTGTTCAATATCGTGCGCAGCCATTACTCGACAATTACGCAGCAACAACACATCTCCTTGTCCTGTTGGCCCTTCGCAATAAAGTGTCTCCCCTTTACCTCTCAATGTCGCACATTTTACCCAGGTTATTAACAGGAAATAGGTGTAATTGTGGGAGAGAGCAAGGCAACGAGTGAGCGAGAGAGAGAGAGAGGGCCAAGGGTGGCCAGAGGTTGACTGCCGTCTGGCGGTCAGTCGGAGCTTGGAGGCCCCCTAGCCCCTTTCGGGACCCTTCCTTTTCTGAATTTTAGACGGCGGTACCCTAGGGTCCCTCATAGGTTTATCCACTCTCCATAGGACGCAGCTTTACCTACTGTCTGTTC
Source organism: Electrona antarctica (assembly GCF_951216825.1). Taxonomy (NCBI): domain Eukaryota; kingdom Metazoa; phylum Chordata; class Actinopteri; order Myctophiformes; family Myctophidae; genus Electrona; species Electrona antarctica. Next base: position 50,754,196 of record NC_136807.1, read on the forward strand.
ACGGAGACCCGCGGGGTTGCTTGAGCGTTGATGAGATGTTTCAAAGATGCATACAACAGCTATAGGAGACAGCGGGGACGTGTGCGAAAAGGCGCTAATCGGAGTTGCCGTTAAGTATTTTTAATCTTTTTTTGAAATGTTGCTTCGCTGAACTAAGTGAACTTCTCTCTCTTCCTTGACTTCTCATTGTACCGCCTCCCGAGTGGTGACTGGCTAGCTGCGCGTCCTAGTTACTGCCTCTGATTGGCTGACCGCATACATGCAGGATGTTTTTAATGCTGTTGTGTCTTGGGAGGCGGGACATGGGAAGTGAGGAAGAGAGAATTTCAGAGAAGCCAAAACTTCAATAAAAGTACTTAACGGCAACTCTGATTAGCACCTTTTCGCACACGTTCCCGCTGTCTCCTATAGCTGTTACGCATATTTGAAACATCTCATCAACGCTCAAGCAACCGCGCAGGTCTCCGTGAACAGACAGTAGGTAAAGCTGCGTCCTATGGAGAGTGGAATAACCTACGAGGGACCCTAGGGTACCGCCGACCAAAATTCAGAAAAGGTAGCCGAGGGTCCCGAAAGGGGCTAGGAGGCCCCCCTGAGGGTGGAGGCCCGTTTCAATTGAAACTGGAAGCATAGCAAAGGCCTCCTATGAGCATGATGAACCAACCTGCTCTGTATAGTCTGATGTGTGGCTGTAGAATCATTTCCAGTCGTTTGTCTTGTTTCTCCAGCAGAGTGTCTAGTGTCTCCATCTCTCTCTGGAAGAGGTTGTACATGAACTCTCCTACCGCGCTGAGGCGCTCCAACATAAACACTCTGACATTAAGCGTCACACTACAAACATCATCGCCAAGCGGTTTGTCCAAAACACACAATATCTCCTCTCCCACCGACGTCATGTGTTCATTTATCTTCAGCCTTACAGACTCCATTTGACTCGTTGTACCTCCTTTAGGAGACATTTTCACCAACTGTAATATACTAATATAATGTGTAAAGCTCTCTGTTCCTACTGCAATATTCTTATGTGCAACGGTAACGGCAAAAATAACAACAACACGCCGCCATTACTCCGTTCCACCAACACAAAGAATCGCATTTACTTCCGATGCAAGAAAACGCAGCAAAAGTTCCAGTCAGACTGTTGTCGTTCGCCCCCTGGTGGTGGAGGAGGTCCAATACGTTATATTGGACCGTTGTCATGGATACCAGAGAGCGAAATGCTGTATTCAGACTGGCAGATGCAAAGATACAGTCTACCATTCATTTTCAGTGGAAGCCAGGCAGCGACGTGAAGATACATCCGACGTGTGTAGCTGCTGCAGTGCAAAGCTACAAAGTAAAAGATGTAGAAGTTGTAGGCCTATAGTTCTAGAAAACAAAATAAAGTTGAGCTGGTTTCAAGGAGTGATGTATTTTCACCTTGAGGCCACAAGAGGGCAGCTGAAGACTGACGCTGACTCAACCATCAGCCAACAGTGCAGAATGTGATGTTGATGTTCACTTTTAGACAGTGCTGGACAGTTTGACAGAAATATGGACACCAAGTGTGGTAAACAACATGGGGACCGCATGTAATTCAGACGGGGAATTAGTCGGACTAGCGTCTGCTCCCGTGCTTGGGGTACAGAAACAAATTATATTTGTAGTGCTAAAATTGTGGCATTATCAAACATCAAACATCTATGCGTCTACATGTTTGCCAGCTTTAGTTACTTGCAAATTTAGTTGCACTTTGCATATTATTATTATTATGACAAAACATATTAAGCCCTATTGTATACGTCAGCTATTAAAAAATAGCCAAGTGCAAATCTGCTATTTCTGAAATGGTTTGACAGAATCAGAAAAGTGCTTTTACTTTAGTAGCTACTGTAAGTATAGAAGCTCAAGCTCACACTTTATTGTGCATATATATATATATATTTTTTTTTTGGACACATTGTGAACTTGATTGCGGCTATGTTTAGCCAAATCTGATCTGATTTGATTCACTTGCAAATAACAAGTGTGGACAGTCAGTCAGTCCTAAAGATCAGCTCTGAGAAACAAACAAATTAAAGCCTTATACTTTATCATCAGGCCTGCCTCCATTCCCCCTGAGCTGCCACAGCTTAATCTGTAATTGAATATTCTTAAATGCTATCTTTTCTTGATTTTTTATTACACAATATACTTACTCTGTCCCTTTTCAATCCCGACACCTGTGTAGGTGCAGGATCGAAAAGGGCCGCAAAAACTATAACTAACATTAATTAACATTAATAAAAACTAGTGTAAACTAAAACTAAGCGTTGTCACAAAAAATAAAAACGAAATAATCTGATCTACAAGCTGGGAGGGAGATGTATAGACCCCTGGAGGACCCTGGTCAACTAAGTAGATATGTAAGTGGCTAAGGACTAAGCCCAGACTAATTCATCTCTCTCTCTCACACACACACACACACACACACACACACACACACACACACACACACACACACACACACACACACACACACACACACACCTTCTAAGTCATCATTTCAGACAGGGTGCGGCTCCAGACCTCTCTAGCAACTCTCGTGCTGGCATCACATGTACAGTCTGTGGAGTTGTTCATTTATTTCAATAGGCCTTTTTGATTTAGATTTTGATTCGATTTTTAAAACTATATATTTATAGGCCTAGTTCGTTTTTGGTGTGGATGGTGATTTATCATGGTTAAATCTGCACATACGTGCACACACAAACACACAATTAATATATTTGTTTCAAATGTCATCTCTATTTTAAGGTTCATATCATTTCATGGTTCTTTATCGGTTCCAGAGAGATTGTTTTTGCCAGACGATGTTATGCAACACGTGCAACAGTCCCTGGCAGGACTAGAGCGTTCAGTTGTACAACCTGTTTGGTTGAACACTTTGTTTTCACAAACACGACACACAGATATCAGTTGTATTTATCTTGGCCGTGAAACTTCAGCAAGAAGACCATGTTCTCCAGTCTTGTATGTGTGTATTAACTGTAACATGCCAAGGGACTGCACATGGAAATGAGTTGATTTATCTGAACGTCGTACAATACAGCGTTTTTTTAAGATTTGTTTTTGGTTTGTATTGATAGTACTAGTGATCATATAGACAGGAAAGAGGGAGGGAGAGAAGGGGTGAGACATGCAGCAAAGGTCGTCATGAACGGGACTCGAACACGCGGCACGCTGTCAGGCCAGAGCCTGTGGCATGCACCTGGACCACTATGCCAGCGGGCAACCCATCAAATCACATTTATAATATTGTACATGGCCCCTTACAAACAAATAAAGTAATTAGTGTCTGTCTTATTGCTAATGTTCAACCTCTGCTTTTCAAAAACCTGACTAGACCCACTCATTAATCATTTCAAACCTGTTCCTAAGCTTAGATTTGTATATATAAGGTCTCCTCCACACAACTGATATCCTTTTTGGATAACAATAGTATTTATTTTATTTAGGAATTTCAATCTTTCTTCCATGTGTGATCTCGTCACAGCACTGAATCAAAGTAGGCCTACTCCATCCACCCGACCCACCCACCCATCCATCCACCCATCCATCCATCCATCCATCCATCCATCCATCCATCCATCCATCCATCCATCCATCCATCCATCCATCCATACATACATACATCCATCCATCCACCATCCATCCATGCGTCCGTCCGTCCGTCCGTCCGTCCGTCCGTCCATCCATTCATTCATTCATCCATCCGTCCATCCATCTATCTACTTATCTGGAGTCAAGTTTTGAGGGACAGTCAAAGCCTGATGGAGAAGAACCCTCATCCATCTATGACAAAATGAACCCTCTCTCTCAATGTTAGTTGACTGATATCCCCCATGCAGTCCCACTGCCTCTATAGGCCTACTGTACATCAAATTAAAAAAACCAAAACAAAAATATGAATAGGTGATCTACAAACAAGCTTAAGAACCACTTCTGTTTAGACATGCATTCACAGAATAGAATATCCTTTATTTTCTCCTCCTATGTCTGCTGTTTTTGTTCAGAGTTATATTGTACAGTTTGTGCTTCTGTTATCGTTTTGTTTAAATTGTTGTATTTTTGTGAGTTTTATCTGTGCTATATAAATAAAATTGACTTAAGCATTGTGGGGGTTTTTTTGCACTTTGGATATAGCCAAGCCCTAGGTGCTATTTCAATGCGCTATTAACTAACAAAATGACCTGAACGCAAACAGTGCAGGGACAAACCAGTCGTGATAAGATCGACCGCCGTGCCACGGAACATTTTGGTGTTGACCTTCAAAGAAATTAAGCCACGTGAACTGCACGTGTACTGCACATGAACGTGCACTGCACACGCACATGCACACCCTCACATTGGCATCTCACGCTACTCTCAAATAAAGAGCCTGAAATAGCATGAGTGCAAAGACGCCCCAGTGCCCCACCCACCCACCGCCCCCTCAGACAGAGAGACTGACTGACACTGTACAGTATAGGTCTGTCATTGTGTCTGTTCCAGGCATGTAAAGGCATACCGTATTGATACTGTGAAATTTAGAGTTGAATATGGAGCATATATGCTCCACAACTCCATCACGTCGCTGTGTTTCGTTCATCTTTTTATTTTTTAGTTTTTGTGCATGGCAGTAACTTCAAGCCAATAACCCTAATACTATTATATTTATATTGTAGATGTTCTTATAGCAGAGGCAGTACAAACATACTTCTAGGCCTACTGCATACATACATGTGTTTCATTATTTTATTGTTATATTTTTGTACTGGCCAGTTAAATGGTCCAGTGGGCCTGGTCTAGTGGTCTTTGTCTGGATCAGACCCATGGTTTAAATTAGGTTTCAGAGCTGATGCCTTTGACCCAGATTGATGCCCATGCAGTATCAGTGTCCAACTTTCTTCCACGAAAATAAATCAAGGCTAGTGTCCAACTGACCCAGCTACAATGTTAAAAATGACCAGGGATCCGCTATTAAAATGCTTTATTCTATTTCAAGATTGGAGTCATGAGACATAATGACTCCAATGAGGTGTTTATTTCCCCCTGATGACCCAGTCACCCCCTCAATGCGCACATTTTGACTCTCAGTTTTTTTAGACTTACAGCAACGTACAACAACTACTCCCCTATATCTCAGAGGAAAAAAGTACTTTATACTCCACTACAATTGTGTGACAGCTTTAGCTTTACTCTGTGATTTAGATCGTTAATGCTAAATACACATTAACGACTTACTGTATGCCCTATTTTATAATTAAACTATTTGAAAATAGCAGATCTACAAGCTCTAGCAATGTAGAACCAATTAAGTCACCAACATGCACTGAGTTCAACCTTTTGCCAGGTTGGACAGCCTGTTTTTGACGAGGCAAATGTTTTTGTTTTGTACCGAACGGCAAATGATGTCCACGTGTAGCAATCGTTCACTCTTTTGTCAGTTTGCATGGATATAAAAAGGATTGCGAGGAAGTGGATCGATACCGACTTGTTTGTCCATTTCGTCCTTTTGTACTTTATTTAGCATGTGTGTGTCTGTCTGGGTTAAAGGTAGCATATATGTCTGGGTAGAGTGTGTCCTTCGCTGGCTGCATGTGTAAACTTTGAACACAGTGACCTGAATAACTCACCGTGTGCATGTGTCAGGTCTTTAAAAACACCGGCCGCGGTACAACGTGCTCGGTTACAACGTGCAGGATGCTGGGACTTTTCCCAGGCCGGTGAACTTGACCGGGACAGGACAAATTTAGACACCAGGAACTCTCTCTCTCATGGTCTGCCAGGAATTGGGACGTGGGTGGGAGGGGGAGTATTTAGAGTGACTCAGGGTGCAACAGAGGCGGCCTCCCTGTTTTCCTGTGTGTTCACCCAGGTGGATAGGGTTTTGAGTTTAGGTTTAGGCATAATTCTTAGTATAGGGGTTGAGGTTAAAGATGGAGTCCCCCCCAAAACATGATGATCAAATGATGCTTTTTATGTGGCCACCACCACACCCACCAGTTCATTAAGTATAGGCCTACCCATGGTTTTTCACCTTTCACCTTCTCCTGGTCGAGCTCCTGTTTTGCAAAATTGTTAATCTCCTGTTTTGAAAGCAGTGGCGTTTCCAGGAATTACATTTTGGGCAGGCAAGAATTACATTTTGGACAGGCAAGATGTGTTAATTGTCGTCTCACCGCGCACAATCGTAGCAAGGTTTTCAAAGAGATATACCTGCCAGACGAGTAGTATACAAAGGCTTGCATTTACATTCCAATGGGTGATTGAGGGCTGCGCTCTACCGCGACGGCCAATCAGCTGTCCACTAATAGTTCTCATGTCTTGTTTTTGTCCTCTTTTTTCTCATTGTATGGATTTTGGCCAGGCCAGAAATCGATTTGGACAGGCGGGCGCCTGCCCTCGCCTTATTGTAGATACGCCTCTGTTTGAAAGGACTTCTGTCATTTTGCATATACTGTAGTGTACATACAAATATATACTTGTACAAACATCGATCAAAAGGATGACTAGCTGCCCAGTGCAAGATTTACTTGATATGTTCTTGCTTAATGTAAATCGCTCTGGATTAAGAGCATCTGCTAAATGCCTAACTTGTAAATGTGGATCAATTTGTTTTCGTGTGTGCGACCGTGTGTGGACAATGTTTGCAGTGACAACGTTTCTGTCCCGACTTCGTACACTTTGTACATTCTATGTTGTTTTCTGTTATGAAACATGTTGCGTGATTTTGTCTTTGGATAATGTTTACACTAAGTTTGCTCTTGCATGTTTGCACTTTGTAAACTTCAAATATATACTTGGAAATTGAAGAGCCAATTTAGCAATTCACTTCAATATAGCAGTCTGTCTGGCTTATCAGTTTGATATTACACCAGACTGATTACAACATAACTGATATCAGGTGAGGCATTGTGTAAGCAGTATGATTAGCCAACGTACTACAACCTGTTAACCTCTCCAACCCTGCCATCCTTATGCTGGCTGGAACATTTGCCCAAATAAAATAGCAGATCTACAAGCTCTAGATCAGCTATTTTGGGTAAAAGAGAATAGGTGTGTAGAGGGAAGAAAGAGCGCACCTCGATCCCAAACCAAACCGAGTCAAATAAGCAGGCTAAAAATGTCAGTATTATTTTGAAATGTTTACAGATGTATTTTGTAACTGACAGACTGTAATGACTAGTCTAAAAATTAAGGAAACACAGTAAAAAGCCACATTTCCATCTATAAGGCCAAACCTCAATGAACAAAAACATTGTGATTAACGATGAAGTTATAAAATGAAGCTTCATTCACAAAATGTGGAGAGAACATATAATGAACAGATTATCACAGGTGAATAAGTGGTTAATAAACTCAGCTGACATCAGGCCATATGAGAGAAAGTGGGCTCCATTTTCGTCACCGCTAAACCCCTTATCCCTAAACTCCTTTGCCTTTTCTTTTTTTTTACTATTTTGCAAAACATTTTTGAATAGTTCAACTAGCCAATCTACATTTCCACATTGTGAGCTTTGTAGACTGGCCATTTTAAGTATTCACAAATGTTTAGCAAAATAGTAAAAAAAAGGCAAAGACATTTAGGGATAAGGGGTTTAGCGGTGACGGAAATGGAGCCCAGTGTCTCTTGGAACAATACTATACATACAATCTTGTTCAAAACAATGAAAATAACAAATTATATTTGTATTGGTATAACCACGACGGGCCACAGATACTGTACATTAAGCAGGGGCCTCGGGTTGAGTAGCACTGGTCTACTATGAGGGTTGAAGAAGTGGTTCAGCCCCATTGTATTGTATTGTGTTGTGTCACTGCTGTAGCATATCATTGTTCTGTAAAGCACCTTGAGCTGCATTTCATGTCATGAAATCTGGTATAATAATAACTTGTGTTGTTTCTAGTTGATCATACTACAGCGTGTCGAGCTTGTAGTTCTGCTACTCTTACAATTTTTTTATTTGAATCCTGAAAAGTGAACAAGTGATCGAGGTTTCCGCCCTCAGAGACGACGATATTGCACGTATTTGTGTTAATCATTTATATTTGTATTCTCTTGATCAAACAGACGGACTGATCAGCAGTCGAGCTCTTATTTAGACATGGCATGAGACGCTATGTTAAAAATAGCCATAGGCCTGCATGCAGTAATATGACTGAGCATGCTGGGCCGGCAAATTGATATCTCGAATGGTCAAGCAGATCTTCTAGCACATGCTAAAGGTTTGGGATTAAAATAACGATGGGCAGGAGGAGGCCAGGGCCAGGGGTCATCAATATGTCCGTACACGGACAAAATGTGTCCGTGCATGGCAAAGACTTGGCCTTCATAAGCTGCTGAATGTCAAGTCTCCAGGATTTCATCAGAATATCTATGACACTGATTTACTACAACACGACAATACGACACTATGGCAAGTCCAACTGGCAACTAGTACTAGTGGTTCTCAAAAGTTTTAGTTGCAAGGACCTCCTTGATAACTCTGAGACTGTATAAATGGAACCAAATGGACCTGTAATAGTCCATTTGGTTCCATTTATACACTCTCAGAGTTACAGACCTGGCTGTTATGGTCATTCAGGGCTATAGCTCTTTGTGTGTCATTTTATTGTCCAGTCCGTGGCAAAAATGGAATTTGACAAAAATGTCCACCACAAGCCGGCATGGCGATGCATGACCCCTGGGCAGGAGACAGCTGACCCTGTAACATGGATGCTCGTATGATTGAAACGCCTTGAGAAATCACATTCATTTAAGAATAGTGCATGCATCTGTCTGCCTTGTCGGCGAAGGATGTCCTAAGGCTATTTAGTCATCTGAAATTGTTAGTCTAAGGGCCGATTCATACTCCTATTTTACCGCTGTAGTGCCGAAATGATTTCGTCTCGTCAGAAATTTTCAGTAGCACCGAAGAGCCGACTTTAGGGTGGTACCCGCCCCCCCGAACCTCAAATGACGTCACATTGTAGGCTCTACAGAGCCGAACCGACTTTTATTCGGCTCTAAAATAGGAGTATGAATCGCGCCTTAGGCCCAAACCAATGCCAAACCTTGCAACAAAACAGTTTTAACCCTAGAAGACTAAACACAGGTGAATTTCACCCGGACAATTATATTTTTGTAATTTTCATAATGTTGCTGATATCTGAGGTTGGTGGGTCTTTCAGTACCTTCATGATGCTCAGTGACATCATAGAAGGTAGGTTTGTTTCCCTGCCCACATCCCTGGTTTATTCTACAGGCAGGTGTTCGGGTGAATTTCACCCGTGTTTAGTGATAGAGAAAACACCCATACACCCACACTCCTGAACATTTCTGAAAGATTTTTTTTTTATTATATATATTGTTATTTTCAAAGTATACTGCCATTTTATTTTATGCTTGAAAGAAATGTGAAAAAATGTGAAAGATTTTCTTGCATGTTTTTGTCCTAAATTAAAGGTACCCAGTTTCAATGGATTGATTGATTGATTGATTGATTACTTAACAGTTTGCAGAAAGAAGCACAGGAAAGTATACCGTTCAATACAGGGTTTAAAACCCCAAGAAAGCGGCAGCCTATTGGCTTGCCTTGTTGCCATTGGGGTCTTTCATACTCAATTCATCGATTCATGAACATGAAAGCTTAGCAGCTTATTTATATGTAGCCTAAACGTAGCAAGCAAGCTGCTATTCTTATAGTTGTAAAACAGTATAGTTCTGTGTCCATTAATTCCTACAGCCTTCTCCCAACCAGTAAAATCAATTTACAGCAGTAACCTAAATAAAATACAAAATAAAATAAATACAATGCAAACATAGGAGTACTGACTGCAAACCTTTATTTGACAGTAAAAAAACGTTATATAACAAAAACACGAAAACAGTAAAACACATCATACATTCAATTCATAAGTTTGGTCATGACAAAAAAAGATAATATACAATAACTAACATTCTCTACAGGCGTGCCGTATATATCCAGTCTGTAGAGTAGACGACGGCTAATTTAAAGCCGTGTTGTGTAACTTTTGTTGTGAATAAGATGTAATTTTGTCCAATAGAGTATGTATGTTAATACAATATAACATAACATCACAGTGCAGGAGACCTCAAGGTTCAATTCCTGAACCAGGAAAGTGACCCTGAGCCATGGGGTGTGCGCGATGACAAGAAGTGCTTCTGTTAATAAGAATACATCTAATGTACATACAATACATCCGCTCCTCTCTGTAGGAGACGATTCAACACGCACGTCAAAAATAGAATAGCCCATCACCTGCAAACAAAGCTCACTCGCCAGCTTTCGTAGGTTGGCTATTCTCGGCGCGCGACACAGCTCACAAAGTAGGCTTAATATTCTGTGTGATGTTTAACCTTTGCGAGTATAAGAGAGCAGACCCACAGTATGGTCTTCCTCACTTACAATAATAACATATATATTATATATATATTGGGGGGGGGGGGACAACCTTTATGAGGTTAACTGACGGATGGCAAGCGGCGCCACAGAAACACAGTTTGAGTGTGAATGTAACAGTCCTGCTGCATGTGGTCTTGAAAAAAAGAAAATTGGCCTTCAGTAATTGGGTCTTATAGAACATTATAGTGCCACGGACCAAGACCGAGTCTTTGCCCCGCGGACACATTTGTCCGTGTATACGGACATATTGACGACCCCTGAATGGAGAGACTGAAGATACAGGCAGTGAGGAGGAGGAGGAGGACGGAGTCATCTCTAGGAAGAGGAGGAGGCGGTCGGCGTTGTTGGCGGTGGGGACGACGGCTGCACGGTGCTCGCCTCAAACTTTCCGCTGCTGTCGCTGCACTCACTCTGCCTTCGCTGCTGCTTGGCCATTTCCCGGGCGATACACATCACCTCGCCGTTGACCACTGTGTAGGATCCGTTCCTGGAAGGGGACATGCACGTACATGACAGTCAGTCAGAGAGGGCGTCAGGAGATCCCCAGGGGTCTATTTTTAAGGGCCGCTAGCCCCTCCTGTTGAAGATTACGTCATGGCAGCCAAGTCTATTGGGATGTTTGTTTTTAGAGCATTTATGACGTAAATCGTTTGCCAGGATATTACAATGTTTGATTAGAGCACTTTTGAGATCACTTTAGAGCCAGCCAAGTCTATGGAGTTTAATGTTTGTTTGGAGCACATCGGATCCACCGCTCGGCCGCGGTAGATTTTATTTTTAAGGGGCTCTATCCCCTTCTATAAACAGCTTTTGTCCCCACACGTCTCAAGATTTGCCATTGGCAATGAAAGGGGAATTCATTCAGGTCAAATGTCCACTAAATCTTGTCCCCACACACGTCTCAAGATTTGCCATTGAGAATGAACGGAGAAATTAGGTCAAACTTTCCGCTAAATATGGCGTAAATTCAAAACATTAAACGCCATTGACATTGAAGGGAAAATGTACGTCATATGTAAACGAGCAAGTCAGCTAACCAATCAGGGGCAACAGGCATTCTGATTGGCCAGTATGAGATGATGCATGATGATGTATGTCTGATGATAAGAGCGCCCCTCACTTCACACGGGTGTGATTCTTTTTTTTTTACTCACATCATAGAGTCAGGTCCGTTCTGAATGCCGCCCGGCATGTTGCCTTTATTGGGGAAGAAAAAAGAGGACCACCAGTGACCGGAGTCCTGTCGGGGCAGACCTGTTGAGAACGCAGACAGACGGGGAGATGGTTAAACCATTTAGGCCTGACGTCGAAATAAAAAAAACAACGTCTAAATCCTCCAGTTTTCTGAAATAAATATTTTCGCGATTTTTCAAAAATAGCAGACCTACAAGCTCATAGCGCGCCACTCGGTGGCGCGCTATGAGCTTGTAGATCTGCTATTTTTCAATAGCTAAATTATAACATAATGTTTAAAACACCAAAAGGTTAACCCAGAATGGTTAAGGTACAAAGTGACTGTCAGGGCGATGGTAAGGTTAAGGTACAAGATATTCATATGGGAGGGAATCCTTTCAATACAGATTTAAATCAATCAATCTTTACCTGGGGGGTGTGGAATGACCTCTCCCGAGTACTCGGCGCTTCCACAGGAGGTGTTACTAGAAGTGGACCCGACTCTCCCTGGAACGAATACATGTAAATTCATCAATGTTAAGGATAAGGAGAGAACACGGACAGAAAGGCTTGTTGAAAACTAAAAACCAGTCTATAGAGCTCAGAAAGGAAGTTAATCATTCTGAACCGCGAGCGTCACTCACTTCTGTAGTAATCGTGCGTGGCGATGAGGGAACCGGTGGATGGAATCGCTGCCATTTTGTCAGACGGTGGAGGATTTGCTCAACGATGGGAAACGGTTCAACCTGGGAGGGAGGGGAAAAAACAGACAGACATATGAAGCTTAATAATTTTTGATGCATGTGAAAATCAAAAAGAGAGAAAGAAAAGCAAAACCATAAAAACGTTAAAATGATAGCAAAAGGCCTGGGCCGTGGCTCAGCGGTCCAGGCACCTTGGCTGATAATCCAGTCTGGCAGTGTGCCGCGGGTTCGACTCCCGATCCCGACGGCCTTTACTGCATGTCATCCCCCCCATCTCTCTCCCCATTTCCTGTCAGCCTACTGTCTGTCCCTCCATAAAAAAAATATAAAATAAAGGCGAAAGCCAAAAAAAACATTAAAGAAAATGATAGCAAAAAAGGCAGTTAATCAGACAAAACAAAGAATCTGTCCTATTAAAGCTGTCTACAGAGGCTGCCTGTCTTAGGTGTAATATATAAGATAAAATAAGATAGGTACTGTAGATTAGAGTTATGGCATAATATAGACCTGAGACAAGAAAACGTGACAAGAAAAATGCTGACAGACCGCATTCACAGAAGATATGGCCATTTCATAGAAAAGCTGGCTTAATGGGTCAGTGTCCCCTATTCCAATGACCTGCAGCTGCCGCTGCCGCTGCCCGGATCTGGTTTCAACCGACTCAAATACTTGGAATATAGGCCGTGTCCACCTAGTGCCTGGCAACCTGATATACTGACCGCTGACCCCGACCTTTTCCCCTTGGATCACCCCTTCCCATGTCTGACGACGCTGAAGTCCCCGGCCTGAAGGAGCACGCACGTGTTGTCGCACACACGCCACATTTTGTAGACATGCTGTTGACAACTTGAGCCACACATACTCTAGGCCTACATCTAATACAATTAATTCTGAAATTAATACTTATTTTCTTAATATTTTGAAAAAGATTTGGACTATTTTTTTGCCAGTATAATGTCACGCCCAAAAATAAAGATGCCATATTGAAAGTGGTTACATTTTTGTCTTGACCATGATGGTACATGCGGGAGTTATAGCTATGTGAGAGCTTCCACAGCCCCCCGCCATGGCCCCCCTCCCCCCGATGGCCCTGCACTATGGCACACTTTCTTCCTACTCGGTCTGTGTCTCATAGGAGAGCTGTGGGCAGTTCAGAAACCCGTCCACCAGTGACATCACCGATGGGGAATTCAAGCTAATAGAAACTGCAGGCTTTCTAGTCCTGAAAAGTTGCAGTGCGAAAATGGAAGCCATCGTTCTCACGATAATATACAAATCTAAAAAAAAAGTTGTAAAAAAAAAATCCTGTTAAAAAAAATCTGCCAAACGATTTCACTGGTGGACAGGTTTCTGAACTGCCCACAGTCCTCCTATGAGACACAGACTGAGTAGAAAAGAAATTGTGCCATTTTATCATGATTATTAGTGAGGAGTGAGGACCTATTATATGAAGATGTTGAAAAGTGAAGTGGTCCTTTAATGCAACTCCTTGCAACTGCCATTGGGGATACTATGGTTGCGAGTAGTTGCATACCGATATGTGTATCGACAATACAGAGTGTTTGTTCAGTAATAATAATAATAGGGGGTCTCCCCAACTCTCTAGCTCTTCAGTAAAAAACTATATTATTGTAGGGGAGGCTCTTACCCGTCTAGCATGATCTGTTCTGAAGCCAGACCTACCTAACCTCCAGACAGAATAGGCACACACCACACCAGACCTCTACCTATTATGTAACCTCCAGATGGACGCTGAGATTAGAGCATAATACCGGCCTGCGCTGGACCTACTGTACATGCAGTAGAATACATAGATCTGCACTAGACCTACAGCAATGCAACACCCGGGAATCGAACGCAGGTCTCCCGCGCAAGAAAGCCAACATCTTGTCCACTAAGGCAAAGGCATATATCTCTGTGACTCGGGGGAGATATTAAGACTTTTGAGGACATCAGGCTGCAGGTTGTGAGCCACTCTGCTACATAGAGGTATATACATCCCCAAATGCATGCTACCGCTCTACATACTTTACATGCAAACCACAATGCAGTGAGGGCACAATAGCCTATAGTGCAAAAATAAAATAAAACTTAAGGAGAAAGACATACTGTATCAGTGTATTGCAAAGGTGGAATAAGCTGGCACTATGTCACATTTCTATAATATCTTAGTGTTGATTCTCAACTGTATTCAGTCTAATATGAATTAGGTATAATAGCCAATATTACACTCTGGCTAATACGTTTATATAGCCTACTAATAACATTAAAGGCTGATAACTGGACATACTGTAAGCTACATACGATCCTATAATATTTTAAAGCTAAAATCCAATTAGGTCACATACTGTCTATAACCTATATTACACTATAGTCTGTGGCTAGGCTAATACTTTTATATACTAATAACGTTAGGCTGATAACGTGACATAATGTACATACATTTCTATAATATTTCAGACTTACCTTTTAATGAGGTGAAGGAATGATGATGTCACCAAAGTCGGTGAAGCCAATAATAATAATGTTAAATTAATTATTATTATCGCCCATTTAGTGGATATAAAGAGTCTCGTGGTCAAAGTTCTCTCTCTCGGTCGGTCAGGGGGACGTGAGTGACATGCACTTCTTAAAGCTAACCAGGAGGACACCCAGGCAGCTTTATATACGGGCTGGAGCACACCGGTGACACCCATGGGTGACAGGGCGCTGCTGTCACCACCAGGGGGAGGGGACATGTCTGTGCGGTGACACCCATGGGTGACAGGGCACTGCTGTCACCATGGGGGAGGTGACACGTCGACATGAGGGCAGAGCCAGAGGGGGGGGGGGGGGGGGGGTTGGGGGGGAGAGAGACGGACAGGTCGAACAGACAAAACGTGTTTGGTGACACCCAGTGGGTGACACACA
Source organism: Electrona antarctica (assembly GCF_951216825.1). Taxonomy (NCBI): domain Eukaryota; kingdom Metazoa; phylum Chordata; class Actinopteri; order Myctophiformes; family Myctophidae; genus Electrona; species Electrona antarctica. Next base: position 50,769,392 of record NC_136807.1, read on the forward strand.
CACACACACACACACACAACACACACACACACACCTTGGATGCGCGTGTTTGCACTTTGCTGTTCCTTTCAGCATGACCAAGTGTAGGCTACTGTTTACACAGGCCTACATGGTCTGCCACTATGTGTAATAGCCTATATTACTAGGCCTACCTACCACTTTTGCACCTTATGTTTATTTTTTATTTTATTTTGTTAGGGGCGCTAGCCCTTCCAATGCATGGCTTTCTGAAATTACATCAGGTGGCAGCCAAGTCTATGGACTTTTAATGTTTGTTAGAGTATAATTATAAATCCCCTGTCGCCGGCCAAGTCTATGGACTTTTTGTTTAGGGAAGTAAATGACAACATAAGACGTCATCTCGCTGATATATAAATACATCTTGTAATAAATCTATTTCATTTTTCATGGACATGAGAACATCAACATGCCCGCAAAAATGTATCAGGTGAGGGGCTCACTTCACACGAGTCGTGACGAGTGTGATTTTATTATTGTATTATTATTTTGTGTTTACTTTGCTTGATGTTCTATGCAGTGGCTCTCAAAGTGGGGTCCGGGGACCTTTTTATGGGGGTCCTTGAAATTAAAAGAATTGCTGAGATGCTAGAGCCATTAAAAAAAAGGTTTTATGCATGTCCCTGCCTGGAACATCTTTTCAAAGGGGGTGTCAATTTGGGGGTCCAACATTGAATTGCCTAGTTGTTGTCTAGTGTTTGTTTTTCCTTAAACAAAAATGCCATCGACAAGGGAAATTTACGTCATTTTGTCCCTAACACAAACATTAAATTAAAGACAATGAAGAGAATTTTGTTTGTTTTGTCCATGTTTGTTTTGTCTGATTATTACATCATAAAAGATGATACATAATAGCGCCCCTCACTTCACACGGGTGTGATTTTTAAATTGTCTTTACTTCTCTCTAGTCTCTCTGTCCCCCATCCCTCCCTTCTCTTCTTCCAATCCTTTCTGAAAAATAACTTGATGTATTTATACTGCAAAAACGAATTCCACTCTTAACCTGTGGTGGTTTCCGAGGCTAATCATACGGAGGATGTTTACAGACAGTGTAGAATAGATTGCGGTTCCAGAGATGAAAAGAATGTCATGGATGATGGGGGTCCGTGGTGGACTGATGCATATCAAACGTAGCCTCGCGTTAGCTAGGATTTAGACTCTCGATCGTATGTAGGCTATTTTATCGATTCTGACATTTTCATAAAAAAAATATCTACGAGAGTCTAAATCTTAGGCTAGCCTAATATCTGCCCGTAAAATCTGAATCCCCCCCCCCCGCCCCCCCCTTTCCCCTCACTGTATATGTTTCTTTTCCCTTTTTACCTCCATTATGATGAATTCCTGTACTGTTCTTTGTCTATATAGAAGTGTCTATTTGTACGTCTCTAAATGTTTTGATGAATTGAACATGGTGGACCCTGTTGTAAACAAGTGCAATGCTTAATTGGGTCGTCCACTCACAGTTAACAGCCTTTGTATTGAGTTTGTGCTTGAAAATTAATGTACTGTAATTCTGCAAACTGTTAATAAAATTTTCAATCAATCAATCAATCAATGCCTGGGGCAATAATATGCATTGCAAAGGAAGATGAAAAACGGGTGGTCTTTAATGAAAAAAAAAGCACAGGTCAACTGGTTTCGGATAGAGTAGCCTCGATACCCAGGCTTTCATTTCGGATAGAGTAGCTTTCTGAATGTTTTACGCTAGGGGGCGGAGCCAATGAGATTTCCCTCTTAATAAAACGAAAAACGATCATTCCTCTCTCCATTCAACATTTGAGGGGAAAATATTTATTTGAGCCAATAATAAGACTTTCCCCTTAACATTGTGAAGCGACATCCGCAAATCACATGCGAGGTTTATTAAGAAAACACGCCCCATAGGCTTCTACCACTCCCTGGTAGTCTAGTGGTTAGGATTCGGCGCTCTCACCGCCGCGGCCCGGGTTCGATTCCCGGTCAGGGAACACGTTTTCTTGTCATTTTGAATGTGAATTAGGCCATTACTAGTAGGATTTCATTTTATTCTGCTGTTCTGTGGGACGTTTCTTTTATCTGTTAAAACGGTCTAAGGTTAGAGTGGAGTCAGTGGACTAGGCCAGGTTTTACTATATAAGTCCGTGAGCCAGGGGGGTTGGTCTGTACCATCTGGCCGAATAAGGCTCATAGTGATTTTTGTGAAGGTATACATGTCTAGAGTTAGAAAATATGTGATAGCATTGCACCCGTGGTAGCTTTATGAGTGCTATCATGCATTTTATTTTATAACACTAGGCGAAAATTGCATGGATCAATATGGGAAAAGAATAGTAATACACCCCCCAAAAATGATAGAAAAGGTTTTTCCAATTGGTTCTGGTACCTCTAGGCATGCTTAAGAATATACTGAAAATATATGTTCTGGAAAGGCGTCATTTTCAAGATGGCGTCCAATATGGCTGCCAGGAGCTTAAAATGGCTATAACTAATACTAATTCATCATTATTTGGGGGTTTAGGACTAAAGGAATGTGGCTGAATCAGTGAAAGTGATCAGTTAATTATAGGGATGTGCCGATGAGACATTTTGGCCGATATCGATATCCGATATAATTAATTGCTGTTATGGCCGATAACCAATATTACCAATGTCGATCTCATTCTGTATTGAAAGATTATAATTTTGTCTATTCTGAAAAATACATGTAACAGGGTGTCTGCACTGCAGGCTTAGGCAAGTCACATCTAACTTAAATACCTTTATAATATTGTGAGCTTGTAGATCTGTTCAAACTGTTACTTTGGGCTTGTTTATCTGTAAAGACAGACCGATTAATTAATTTCATTTCATTTTTTATTTATGTTAAAATATAAATGAGAAAAGACAAAGGAAATAAACGTCCACAAATAATAATAATAATGATCTTTCATAATCCTTAACTTATGTTTATGTTCGAAAGTCGGGCAGATACTGGCACTGAGGAGGATATTGGAAGGGGTATGGGAGCACAACCTGTCAGCGGTGATCACATTCATTGACTTCCAAAAGGCTTTCGACACCATCCACCGGGGGAAACTCATGAGTATTCTACGTGCCTACGGAGTTCCAGAAAAGTTGGTCCAGATGATAGAGTCAAGCTACAGCCAGACTCGAGCCAAGGTCCAAGTTCGGCCTCAAGCTCAATACCAAGAAAACAAAGGTAATGACAGTCAACACAGAGGACAAAACCATTGCCACTGCAGACGGGACGGTGCTCAAGCGAGTCGAGGACTTCAAGTACCTCGGGGCCTGGACTGCCTCAACTGAAAAGGATCTGAAGGTTCGGAGAGCACATGCCTGGAAAGCCTTGCACGGGATGAGGAGAGTGTGGAAATCAGACATGGGAGAAGACCTTAAGAGGCGGCTGTTCATAGATACTGTCGAGACATGGACCCTCACAGTACAACAGGAAAAATCCCTGGATGGAGTCTACACAAGAATGCTACGAATGGCACTAGGTGTCACATCACAAATGTGGACCTCTATGGGGACCTACCACGGGTCACGGACAAAGTCGGAGAGAGAAGGATGAGGCTGGCAGGGCACTGCGTCAGGTACCCAGAACTTGAGGCAAGTAAATTGACTATGGGAGCCAAACCCAGGGCAAAGCCGGGGGGGGGGGGGGAAGAAGCGTACCACCTATGTAGACGTGCTGCGGCGCGACAGCTTGGCTAACAACACTGCAGAGCTATCCTATCCAACATCAAAATAACCTGATGTTGGATAGGACATTGTGGAGGGCAGCGATCCAGGAATCCCGAGTTGGTGTTGGCTAGACCTCACTCTCGCAGTTACTATGTTCGAAAAAGGAGTAGGGAAAAGTTTATTGAAAAACGTAATCGGTCTGATTAATCAAACCGATGCCGATTAATCTAAAAACAACTCAAATCGTCCGATACCGATGTGTTTGCCGATTAATCTCCCATCACTAGTTAATTATGTATTGCCAAATCCAAAATGGTGTCCATACCACACCCAAAGTGATGTTCTATTGTACTGCATTATGTAAAAACAATACAATTACAAAATGAACAGAATAACTGTCACATAAAATCAATTTCTTATAAGTAGGTCAATCTTATGTGCTAAAGGTCAGGTCAATGTCTGTCTCATAAGCAGGTGTGTCCAAGCATGCAGCAGATACAGTATGGTCACTTGTTGACATGCACAGTATTCACCTTACCATTGATATGCAGCTGTTTGTTGTTGTAACCTACAGCAGGGGTATTCAACTAGATTGAACTGTAGAATGATGGTGTGTGGGGGCTGCACAGCGTGCACGCTTTACTGAAAATGTGGGGGTTCTCAAAATGCATTTGTGCTCAAACACAAAGATGTATACATTTGTGCACAGTAATGAGCAGGATAATATGACTATACAGCTATATGTTACCATAGAATAGATGTAGACCTATTTGACAGTGCATAAACATAATTGCCTTGACATTAACGACCTTCAATGGGACAGTCCTGTGCAACCTCATATCCATGTGCAAAGGCAAGATCAGAGCACAAAATACTTTGCTGGCAGGGAACTTCCCAGACTACCCTGATGTGCTGGGTGAGTTGGGTGTCACAATGTAACAATCTGTTGCTGCTGTTGTACCACGACAGTTGTACTCATATACAAGTGGAATGTGGCAGACCACCAAGCTCAATTTGAAAGTTCAGGTGATGTCACACAATTTGGATGGGAGATCCACATTTTGCTAAGGGTGACCTGACACCTGATGAGATGTTGAAGCTACAAATGAGAAGTGATGTTGATAATAAAGAGGATATACTTTTGACGATGAGGTAGATCAGGATTTGGGTAAGATATTGCTGCCAATCAGGAGGGCTAGGGGGATGTGGTGGGTTGATTTTATGTTCCTGATTATGAGTTGAAGCTTACAGATATTGAATGTAGTTGCAAAAGATAAATATTATCATATTTTCTTATGCTATTATAACACAAGTATAAGTTGTTATAGAAATAGAAATAGTTGTTTCTGTTTCATTGACCAGACCTTTAACATGTGAGATTGACCTGATATAAAGGCCTTTTTTTGATTATGCCAATTACCAAAGTTTGGGCAACCAAGCTAAAATTGTCCCCAAATACAAATCAACAACAAAAACGTAATATGAAACAGCATTATTAGGTTTGGTATTGAACAGATAGAAGTGTCAAATGGACTAAAAGGTGATGTAATGGTGAACGGAAAGTTATCTTATGCAGTAAGTACGTCTCATGTAATATATAGTCCCTATATGTTGTCTCTCCTGTAATAGATAACATTTCTAGATGTGCTAATTTTAACAACTTTTCAGAGAAATATATAGTCTGAGCTGTATCCCAACCATTCTTCAAAGATATATGATCAATAATAGGAGAGAACCATCAGTTTGAAGTAGAATGCTCCATTCGGATTTTGATAATTGTGTTTTGGCATGTGGTTATAAATGGAGTGATAACACACAGAAAGCTACCACAGATGCAATGCTATCACATTTTTCCTAGCACTAGGGATGTATACCTTCCCAAAAATCACTATGAGACTTATTCACCCCATCGGTACAGATGACCCCAGATTTGGGGTCCTGGCTCACGGCCCCGTATATCTAGGTGTGCCCCGAGATTTTTAGGCTATGAAAAGTGTGCCCTGGGACAAAAAAGGTGAGGGGCACTTCACCAACTCTGTTCATTGTTGGCATTTAATATTTGTGACAAAACATTAAACCTGTATATAGGAGGGCCCTCCAAAATAAGAAAGAAACAAGTGTCAAATTCTCCCTCTTTATAACAATATAGTTGTACTTTCGATGTGCATTCTAACTAGCTTTCTTAAAACGAAGTTTTACTGCAGTTATGCATTTCAAAGTTATCTGTTGAATCAAATTTCAAGCTTTGTCATTGTGCAATACATGTGATCCCCATGTAGTCTCAGTAGGTAAAAGATAAGCCCCCGGTCATTAAGAATGCATCATTCCAAAAGCCTTTTATTTTAAGGCAAGATTGAATGTTCAGTCTGCTTGGATAAATTAATATTTACCTATTTTTGTAACTAGATGCCTGGATTCATTGAAGCAAGACTTTGATTAGAGATTACCCACGGTCCACGGACACAGACAGCCAACTAGCCCCATTAAGTAACTTAGACAAAAAAATAAAATAAAGACAATGACATTTTTGATAGGCACACAGAAAGGTAGCCAATATAGATTAACCTTTACCTGCATATCACTAAGAACAGAAACTGCATGGGCTCGCTGAGAACTCACAATGTACAGTAGACAATTCCCTGATCCAGTCCAGGTTTGAATGCGTTGTTATAGCAACCACAGATAACACCTCTGTGAGAACCTAGAAAGATCGGACCCTTCCTCATGCAAAAACCTTTAAAATACAGCTGAACATGAAGTTTGAACTAGGTTTCTAGCACAAAGTATGTGGGAGTAGTTAAGATGCCAAGAAAATAAGACCATAGAACTATTGCGTGCTCGTTGGAGCGAGCCCACAATGACTAGCGGCAGCCAGGATTCCATTCAAATTGATATGGTCCGTTAGTTAAAATACACCAACAATGACACCCTAGTTAAACAAACTCATACACAAGTTCTATGAGAACACAAGTACAAACCAGATGAAAACAACGTATTGCCTGCATATGAACTTGAGGAGTCCGAGTCTGTGATCTCATGTTGCATTATTAAGACAAGAATGACTAGCAGGCAACTCATATCCCAGGAGGTGGTCATTTACACCAAGTTCTGATACAATTACATTTTGTCCAGACTTAGTATGATACTTTTACTTTAGTGCATCTGGGCAAACTTGCACACTCCTAGTTGGCGGCATACTTTAAATCAATGTGCACTTTCAAGTGAATTGCCTGGCTATGCCAATGTAACGTTGACAAACAATTATAATAATCACCTCTCTACTGTTCGAGCTTAGATAATGTAGTGAAGTAGCTTTGGTCCAAGCAACCCAATAGGCCTATCTCACAGCATTTCCCCACCCCCTTTCCACGCCCCCTTTTGGAGCTAATGGTGTTATTTTTTCTGCGGTCCATAGACTTCCATGTTAAAAGAGGTATTTTCACAAGCCACAAACTACCGTTTTGTAAAGGTAAGGTTTATTCTACTTATTTGAGTTGTTATACCATTGTGTTTTCTTCATATTATTATGTCTTTGACATTAGTGAACTTTGGAGGGAACTTTGAGTCAGGCCAGAGTTTAGCAGCAGCTTTTAAAGCACATTGTCAGGCATCGTTACTTGTCACAATTATTGCAGAACGGCACTTTCAAATACTGTACACTAGCCCTAGCATAGCATCCCTGTTCTGGCCATGTCATATTAGTCCAACAATCCACACACATTCTGCCAAAAAAATAGGTCATTTTCAGTATGACATAAAACATAGTAGGATTTAAGTGGTTAAGCAACATGCAAAAAAAAAAATACGTTTTTGAAATGATTTACTGATAAATAGTTCACAGCAATTTTACACAACAAAACATGTTTTTACATTCAGAAAAAAGACATCAGTGCTAGGATTTTAAAAAGTTATGAAAAGCCAGATGTGTGGGTCTACATCAGAAGGGTCCATGTTGAGAAGTTAGGACATGTAGAAACCTGAAGTATTTGCTCCACCACCACCACCACCCGTCACCTTCTCCTGGAAGTGAACAGCAGCACAGAAGACAACGACTTAACAAAACCTTCTCAGTCCATATTTCAACGTTTTATGCTTTGAACATTTACACCCTACTTCCTCAAGTGTTGTGGAAAGTAGCCCTATACGACACGTTGTGAGCTTGTACTGTACAAACATTATTATTATTTGTGTTTGTTTACAAAGTATTAACTTGAGACTGCACTGTATCCATTGGATCACAGACTATATCTTCCTGAAAAGTAACGTTTTAAACATGTTTTTCACCCGACAGTGACAATATTCAGACTCGGGAAAACTCACCTTCACACCGCCAACCATTTCTTCAAAAGACTTGAATGTAGAGGAATGTCTAAAGGCAAACATGAACATACATTACATTTAGCCGAGGTAACAAATACAATATTAAAGATCAGTTACCTACAAATCATAAAAATATGTCTTGAAGCAAGTTGAAGAGCCTCTTCTATTGGCAAATGGCATTATAGGCTCATCGCCTTACAAGTACAATAAAAATACTGAAAGCATCATTAGCGTCGCATTTCCCAAAGATGCACTTGTTTTGTCAACAACCAGATCTGATTTACAGCCCAATAGTATGCTGCCAATAAAATAGATGCTCGCCGGAAAACCTTCAAACTGTTGCTACAGGGTGTTCTGCAACCATTATTTTCTCAGTGATTCTTTCAATTAATCGAGATGTTTAGAAATATTATAGCAACGAAACTGAATCCCCATTTTAAAATTCATCGCATACGACAGTATTGTATCATGCAAAATAAATCAAGAGGTAAACATCTAAAAGGGTCCATTTGGTTACCAATTCATCATTTAACTGGGGACTGCCCTTAAGTCAGACCTCCCGTTAGTCCGACCTGTGCTGCGGGTTACAAATCACCCGTACCACGGGTTACAAATCACCCGTGGCTTCCTGTGAGGTTAGGGTTAGTGTTAGTAATGGTCGGACTAAAGGGAGGTCGGACCACTATTGCCACGATTCCCTGGAAGCCCCTCAAGGACCACTGGTTGAGAAGCACTGCTCTATGTGAAGCACATAATGTATGGCAGTGGTCCTCAGTCTGATTTTGGAGTCTCTCCAGATGACAGTGAAGTGACAATTTAAAGGACTTATAGGACCTTTTAAACACCTAAAAATATGAAAGTCAAAGATTTTGAAAATACTCGATCTACAAGCTCACAACGCCTCTGCGAGGGGGCGGTGTGAACTTGCAGATCTGCCATTTTCACAAATGTATCTGTGGAACCGAGTCAAACTACATTTTCAGTGCTTATCAGGGTGGGGGGTCCCACTCCCCAGTTCACATATTTTGTGGGGGTCCCCAGTTCAAAATAAATAGGATTATTTTGGGGTGTCGTGGCCTGAAAAGGTTGAGAACAACTTTGATGTACAGTACAGACAGACATCCCTACTTGATCAACATACAGTAACTACCAAACCATAGAACAGCATCAGCAGAAGCAAACCATCGTAAAGCCTTTACCTCATAGTAGGCACACTTATGGCGTGACTGTGTGTGTCGGCGGTGTAGGGGAGGACAGGGGAGAGAGGAGGGTTTAGATTTTAGATTCAGAGAGTTAAAGTCAGAAGGATAAAGGAGATTTGACATTGAGCATCATGTAGGTTAGTCCCGTCAGACATTTCAGAAACAATACCTTTCAGTTGGTTTCATAAATCTTTAATGATAATTAACCAACAGTGGATTTTGGTTGATGTTCTTTTGTTGCGTTAAAAGTGTTAAATAGCTCTACATTCCCACATAAATCATTGCTATAGTGTGTTTGTTGAAGAACAAGGATCCACCATTCTATCCAATCAGGAGAGAGAACTCACACAGGATAAACGAGTGAAACAAACAGGATCCAACAAAATTGGAACAAAACTGATATTTGAGGGGTTCTCTCTCGTGACTGTATGAAAATAACCCACCTGAAAACTAAGTACTTTTGTATTTATAAAAGAGCTGGAGAGACAGGTGGACCACAGATACTAAACAAACACTCTATAACATTTTAAAGCACTTTTGTTTTAACCAAAATAATTACGGACAAGCCCCTTTCTGGTCATAATCTGAGGTCATTATATCCATTAACCAGTGGTATATAATAATAACCAGAGGCAATAATAATGTAGAACTGCTATTTTTGAATGCTTAAAACACCAAAAAGGGGTTCCTGTCCTGAATGGGTAAAAAAAAAATAAAAAAAAAATCTTGGGATGCAATGTAATTTTTCACATGTACCCACTCGTCGTTGGATATAATATCAGATTAAGGCAAGAAAACAGTTAATCGGTCATTCTCCTTTAAACCCAGACACTGCATTCAAATTGCAGACGCAGTGAAGTGATACACACTTCATGATAAAAACCCATGCAAAGTGCTCTTCAAACAAAGTGCCCACACACCATTCCAATGAGACTAAATTGGTCTTACCACTTAACGAAAGTGTCTTACCGGGGTGGGCCTTGGAGCGGCAGAGCTCTGTTCACATTGTGGGGTTAAGATAAACACACAGGTTAGCTCACACACACACACACATGGTGTCATCACAGAGTGCGTGTTCACAGAAGTTCAGAGGGCAGCAGAGACTGGTCAACTGGAAAGCTATTGTTGCGTTAAGCTCAGATGTACTGGTGGGGTGCGTGGTGATTGGATTACGTTTAATGTTTACTGGTGGTGTGATGGGATTAGGTTCATTGTGTTTACGACACAAGACAGTCCACTGTCTATATAATCTCTCAGTCTGCCCTAATGTAGTGTTGTTAGGAGAAATAAACACAGAAAAACCAGCAGGTAACCCAAAGCGATTTCCCGATTCTACCCCAAAAAAAAAAAAGGAGGTGATACTCCCAGAGGCAAAAACTACATAGTTTTACTGAATGCGTTCCTGTCCATGACCTTCTCTAGGAATGCGGTGGTGACATTTTCTCTTTTCTTGCATATCAGCATAAAGGATAATTATATTACCACACAACTAGAGAACATGAAGTTCACAGAAATCCATCTGCTCTACGGTTACAATTTGAGGCTACAAATGAAAATGGAGAATGGAGAAAAGATGAAGGCATCAAGAAGAACAGTAAGAGAGAAGTATGAAGGAGAAGAACATTAATATAAGGGCAGATTCACACTATGGTCGCGGGTGCGCACTCGGGACCACTTGGCAGATGTTGTGGTTAGTGTGAAAGCAGCGTATCGTTCCTGGGAGGGATCCCCCAACCGTTCCCGGGGACGGCATGGAGGTAGTCTCGGGGACCGACTGAAGTGTACTCGGATACGGATCGATGCAATGTGAAAGCATTGAATACAGTTGAGTGAAGTGTAGTCGTGTACTCGGGTGGCGGAAGACTCAAGGCCAATGTGAATTATGGAAAAGAAAATAAGGTCCGCACACTGGACTAAGCTCCAAAGCTTAAAAAAAAAAGTTCCTTACACCCAAGTGAACATGACGTTTCGAGCCTCACGGCTCTTCAGACCGTCATCTTCTGATGAAGAGTCATGTCCACTTTGGTGTAAAGAACCTTCAATACATATTTAAGCTTTGGCGCTTAGTCCAGTGTGCGGACCTTATTGTCTTTTCTATTATTTACCTCAGGCCCAGCTGCACCTGGCGTTTAGTTAGTGGCTCTATTGTATTTTTCAATGTGAATCATGGCCAGCGGGGGGGGGGGGGGGGGGGGGACCAGGCGTATTCGGGAACAGTTTGAATCAAAAAGACTCGGTGTGAATCTGCCCTGAGCAGAGTGTTGTGAAGTCAAGTATGAAGGAGAACAACATTAAAAGCTATAATATGACACAGATGCGTCCTCAGGTCTAAATGGGTTAAGGACAGTACGACGGCCGTTACCTCATCTCTGCCAGTCTCCTGGTGAGGGCCATACCCACACTGGACAGAGCAGCGGTGGTCACCTGACCCACCTGGGAGAAGGTCTCCTGGGTCCTCTTGTACCTGCAGTAGAGCCATTGAAACCACAGTTAGAGTAGAGTTTATTTATTTTGGTCATTAAAAACAATACAGTGCCTGCTTTGTGTTTTTTTGCAAAAAGAAATATTGACCAAAAAGGTGTAGGCTGAAGCCTAAGCTTATTGTGCCTACCCTTCTAACAAATAATTTACTTTCATATGTAAAATAATACAACAAAGCAAACAGAAGGGAGAAAAAAACAAGAAAACAAAACAAATACAAACAAACACAACATAAAACAAAAAAACAAAGCAAAAACAAGAACAAAGACAGACAGGAAAAAAACAGTTAACAGGAACAAGACAAAAAAAAACAAAAAAAAAAACAACAAAAACGAAACAAAACAAAGTTCATTTCCTCAACTAAAACTATGACCAAAAATGTTCGCAGACATACTTTTTTTCACTGATGAAAACTAAATAAAAACTAAGCTCCGATGCCTAAAACTAAGACTAAATAAATATACTGACAATTTCGTCAGCAAATAAAAACTATCCTAAAAAGTCAGGGGACGGACTAGTGGAGAAGAGTCCCAGTATAACTAAAAGACAAGTCATTTTATGTTTGTAGATCTTTCAGCATGCAACCAACTAACCAAGTGTAAAATAAGCCATTACGACACTCTTTTATACATTAGGATGTTGCCTTTAGTGTCTTCCCACGCAGGAGACCCTGAATATGAATTCTGGGTGTTACACAAGCAGCTATAACATACTGTATACACTCTGAATCCGAGAGGTGTAAATCACATATGCCAGTGGCGTGCACAGACATTTAGAGGGGCAGGTGCTCAAGTGGAAAAAAAGGGCACTTTGTGCAGCGCGTGGAACCGGCCGGTTGCCTTAATAGTGAGATTTATAGATTGTGGGGCCTAAATAATATATTAGAAGCTTTTTATCAAGAATTGATCAATGTTACCATGGTCCACATACTGTACAGTGTAACTGTACAAAAAAAAAGAAAAAAAAAAAAGAAACAAATATGTTTTTTTTCCTTTTTTTTCTAAAGGGCACATTGCCAAAAGGGCAGGGGGTGCTCTAGCACCCCCTAGTGTCTATGTGTGCACGCCACTGACATATGCTCAATGTACTGTATACAGATACACTCATCACAAGATGCTGTCTGTCTCGTCTGTCAATAAGATGTGGTCATGAGAACCACGCTGCCATCTTGCGTTTCAGACAAACAAACTGCAGTCTCACGCTGCCTGCAGTGCCGTCTCACACACTGCCTTAAGTCAGGCTATTAACAGGTTCACTGATCCTAATTGATCTGGAGAATCCCATCAGTGTCCCAAACAAGAGCTGCCTCCCTCTTCAACATGCGAGTGGAACAGAACCAACAACAACTGCTCCATGGGAACAACATCATAATCATTATATAATCTACTACTCTAGTCCAGGGGTTCTCAACGTCTTTGGCCGGGGACCCCCGGAAATGCTTTGGCAATGTCTCGGGACCCCCGCCACGCCCCCTCCCGACCCCCAATATAAATTGACTGCTACAATAACCTTAAACCATTTTGGGCGGGAACCCCTTTTGATGTTTTAAGCATTGTTATAATTTAGCTATTGAAAAATAGCAGATCTACAAGCTCATAGCACGCCACCGAGTGGCGCGCTACGAGCTTGTAGGTCTGCTATTTTTGAAAAATCGTGAAAATAAATCTTTTTGAAAATAATTTGGGGACCCCCTAAAATAATTTGGCGACCCCCCGAGGGGTCGCGACCCACGAGTTGAGAACCCCTGGTCTAGACAGTGTTTTAGTAGAACATTAAATACTTCACTACTACTCACGCCTCAGAGCGACTGATGTCGTCCAACGTGGCAGAGGCTGTGATATATCTGCGGAAAGAAACGGAGCAACATGCACAGGTCGGAGGATTAGCAACACTTAACAGTGACCATGACAGACAGCCACGCATGTGGTTATGTAATGTAACCCTATGGCACTGGTGGAGAGTGGTCGTTGTCCACCAGTGGTCCCAGGCAAGTGTTGATTTCGTCGACTAAAAATGTTTTTTCACTGACGAAAACGAAATGGAAACCAAGCTATATGATGTCTAAAACTAGACTAAAATGTCAGGAAGGGACTAGTGGACAAGAGATCCACTACAAGTCATTTTACAATTGGTTCCATGCTGAAAATAGCAGATCCACAAGCTCACAACGCGAGCTTGTAGATCAGCTATTTTCAGCAAGTGTAAAAACAGTCATTACGACGGCACCAAGAACCGCCAAAATACATTTTGTTCGACTAAATAAACTGTAGATTTAGTCGACTAAAATCCTATGATATTAGTCGACTAAAACTAGACTAAGACATTCCAGGTGACTAAAACTAAATGAAAACTATTCAAGAGACTAAAATCAAAATTTGCTGCCAAAAACACTGGTCCCAGGTGGTCCCCAGCTAAATGATGGAGTCACTAACCAAATGGACCCATATTAGATGTTTAACTCTTGAGAGCATAAAATGAAACCAAATGGACCCTCTCAGTTAAAATTTTAAACATCTGTATTGCTTCATTTTACAAGAAGACTACACATTTAGAGAATGTAGAAGAATTGTTATTTTGATAAAGATTTGCCCATTGGGTGCCCGTTGGCCTAGAGGTCCAGGCGCATGCCACATATAGGCTCTGGCCTGACAGTGTCACGTGTTCCGAGTCCCGTTCATGACGACCTTTGCTGCATGTCTCTCCCATAGATATTAAAACAATAGATGCCTCATTGGCCGCTGCAGTTCGTTGGAGCCATGTGTGTAGACGGGAGGGCGGAAGAATTTACACTGGTACGCCGGAAGAGTGGACGGCACACTACGTCACGCTGCCACTCAAGTGACTACTGGCCAATCACAGCGCATCTTTTCCGGGACTTATCAGACCCGAACATGCGCTCTGGGACGCACACTCATGCTTCCGTGGGGCTTCGCAAGGAATCTCGGGAATTTTGACAACAAACAAATCATGACAACAAACACAATTTTTTGGGCCGAACAAAGAATTAGAAAGAAGAAAAAAACGGCAGGTTACAACACTTTTTTTGTTGTTTTTCTTCTTTGTAATTATTTGTTTGGTCCAAAATATTGTGTTTATTGTCATGATTTGTCACGACTCGAGTTGGCTTTGTCCGCGGCGTAACTGTCTTTAAATAAATACTTTGTGAAATGTCTATGGGAATCATTTCCTGGGCCATGACAGGGGGCGGGACTGCGACGCTCTATAGTCTCTCACCTTCTCTCTCTCTCTTTCCTGTCAATCTCCACTTGAAACTATCAATAAAAGGCAGAAATGTCACCAATTGATGGCCCGTAGCTCAAACGCCAAATAAATAATTTTCCTTGATATGGAGGTTGAAAACCACTGCACTATAGGGCCAAATTCAGATTGGCAGCTTATACCTGCTTTCTGGTCAATAAAGACGGGAATCTAATTCAAACCAAGTCTGAACATCAAAAAATATAGGCCTATCGTTGCTGTCGGGAGGAAACCTCATAACTCCCTTTTTGGGGTTTTTGATTTTTTTCTTTTGCATCAATGCTTATTGAACACCCTTTACGTCTGTGTGTCGTTTCTAAAATATTGAACCAATGGAAAGTAGTAAAAAAGGCTTGGGACAAAACCTCTTAACTCCATTGGACCCTCAAACTGTCTCATGTAAGTAATTGATAATATATAAAGTCACAACACCAACTTTGATAAGGCACTAAAGGCAGTATATAAGGTTTTCTTAATTTCCTGAAAAAACATTTTGGAGTTAGGTGGTTTCTTCCTGACAGCAGAGATGTATGTGTATGTTTAACACCCTGAGCGCACAGGATGAAGTTCTCCGCCCTTTCAATTAGTAACGCCCAGCACTCAGGACGGAGATTGATCAAAAGGACGGAGATTATTGATATCAAAACCGATCACATCGCTCCACAGGCTGGGAGCGTCTGTGTTATTTTCCGGTGGGACGTCATCGAAAATGTTCCCCTCCCATTTTAGCCGACGAGATTCGAAAACCTTAAAACGTGAATAACTCTTGATCTAAATCATTCCGTCCAATTCTAAGAAAAGATTATGTGTTAGACGGCCCATTGCGGTCCCGTCGCTAGTCACGTTAGAATTAAATCATACTTCCCGTTGTTGATCGCCTCGAGATTGTTTTGGCTAAATCAAGCTACTTCAGCCACATCCGGGATAACATCCGGTCTGTCGCTAAATGTGCTCCGCTGCTATACATCGGTGGGGGCTATGATTTAATGGATTAAATAACCGCGGGCGTTTGGGGTGTTAATTAGTTTTCATTGTAGCGCCAACAAGTTGTCTCAAGACTCGTCATATCGTCTGTCAGGTGGAGACCTCTTATGTCCGAAACTGTTTAAATAAAAAAAAGGAAAAAAAAGGAGCAGATCTACAAGCTCAACGCCGCGTTTCTAGCGTGTAGATCTGCTACTTCGGTGCTTCTGCGTGAGGATGTAGTATAAATAATCAGTAGGGCAAAAACTAAAGGACCATACTAAAGTATTGCAACGAGTTATTTCAGTTGGTCAAAACAGTTTCTACATTATTGGATTTATTTCAGAGAAATGTGTAAAATGATTTGTTTTCAAAACATACAAAGATAGAAAAATCATACTCTGGTCTAAAGCGCCATTTACACAGACTCACAGAGTACTATAACTATATGGTTCACCATTGTATTGTTTATAGTTTGTGTGAACTATGCCAATCACTTGACTCAAAACACATTTTAAAACTAGTGAATGGCCTTTAAAACTCATTCAACGCCACCAGGGGGCGCCAAAAGGCCCAGACCGCCACCATATATCTTTTCTTTTATTTTATATATATATATATATATATATATATATATATATATTTTTTTTAAAGTCTAAAAAAAAAACTAAAAATAAATTAGTTTTTTTAAAACACGAAAAACACGTCCTTGGCGCTCCAGGACATCATGAAAAAGAAGTTAAATAAGTCCTTGGCGACCATTGAGTTTTAACTGTATAATAATGTGTTAAAACATCCTTCACTCACGGGGTTGATGTCTGGACGTCCTGCCAGCCTTTGGACAGGTTCTGCTTGAGGTTGCTGAGCGGACTCAGACCCAGCTGTCTCTTGATGTCCGACGCATACTTCTCTTTGGCCAAAAGAACTTGTCGCAGAGTCTGAATCTCATCCTCAGTCTGTGTAGGGCAAATAAACACATTTGACATGTCCTAATAGCATAACAGATAATTGACATGATACTATTTTGCCTTATTTATACCCATTTAGTAGGCATGTAACGATTCACTCAACTCACGATACGATTCGTATCACGATATGAGGTTCACGATACGATTTCACGATATTAAAAAAATATATATATATATATTTTAAAGAAAAATTACTGTTTTTTTAATTTTATATAATTTATCTTCCCCCCTGAGATTTTTTATTTAACTACATTGCAAAAAAGTAGCATTACTTTTGACAGTGCAGAAACATAATTCCCTTCATTGATGAGCATCAACGACCATCATCACCTGGGCACAGTCACACACACACAGCTCCCCTCTACAGTGCTCTACTACTGAAAGTGACTATCATTTCAATGAATCGATTCATATCGTCAGGATTGATATCGATATATATCGATATAAGAGATATCGTTACATGCCTACCATTTAGGATTCAAATTAAAAAATAGCACAGGTAGAAGATCTACAAGCTTGAGATGTGCTACTTTTGAGGCTTTAGTGCGGTGGTTTTCAACCAGTGGTCCTTGAGGGGGTTCCAGGTGGTCCCGAGCTAAATGATGGAGAGTTGGTAACCTCCAAATGGACCCTTATAGATCTTGAGAACGTATTCTCAAGTATTGTTAATCATCTGCATCGTGACTTAATTTACAAGACGTCTACACAATTAGAGAATGTAGATTAGAAGTGTTATTTTTGATCGTTGCCCGTTATCTCTGCTAATGGTACCAACATCAATACAGCATGGAGTTGTGGACAAAATCTTATTCAACAACAAAATATTCTTTAGCTTTGTGTCTGAGAGGCTAAGGCGCGATTCATACTCCTATTTTAGAGCCGAATAAAAGTCGGTTCGGCTCTGTAGAGCCTACAATGTGACGTCATTTGAGGTTCGGGGGGCGGGTACCGTCCTAAAGTCGGCTCTTCGGTGCTACTGAAAATGTATGATGAGCCGAAATCATTTCGGCACTACAGCGCCGAAACAGCGGTAAAATAGGAGTATGAATCGGCCCTAAATCTCATCAACCATTTGACATGACGTGACGTGACAAGCGACGATATAGTATACATTATCGTTGAACACAACAGTGTTCTCTGGAGAAAAAAAGAAAACTATGAATCCAGACCTTTAATAATTCAATTCTCAGATCGTCCAACTCCTCCTCGGTAAGCCCTGGGGGTGAGCAGTCATCTATTGGTCGAGTGCTGAAATTCATCGATGGTCCAGTAGAGACATTCTCTCCAGCAAAGCCTTAAAAAAAAAAGAGCACATGTAAATTAAATTAAATACTATTCATAACTGAATTACATAATGTCTCAGTAGTTATTTGCCCCGTGCAATTTTGTTTACGAAACCTAAACAAGGCGAAGAGAAATGCATGTTTTATTTATTTACACCTTCCATTATGTTCGAATGCCAATCGCGATCATTTGTATGACAAATCAACTAAAACTTCGCGATCGTTACAGCTCTTATGTTATTATGTAAAAGCAAGAATGCAGATGGAAACATGACTTCAGCTGGCCATAGGGTAACAGCCAGCATAGGTGGGAAGTGGGAATCTATTGTTCTTTTCCAAAATCTTAAAAACATACATACACACATATATATATCCCATTTTGGGCGGGAACCCCTTTTGGTGTTTTAAACATTGTTATAATTTAGCTATTGAAAAATAGCAGATGTACAAGCTCATAGCGCGCCACCGAGTGGCACGCTACGAGCTTGTAGGTCTGCTATTTTTGAAAAATCGTGAAAATATTTATTTCAGAAAACTGGAGGATTTAGAAGACATTTTTTTTATTTCGACATCAGGCCTATGGGAAAGGTTTTTAAGTAAAGTATACATCTACAGCTGCTTCAAATTGCTACAAACCTGTATATCCAGTCATGTTGGGGCATAAGCAATAAGTGGAATGATAAAATCAAGTCTGATAATGATGTACCGTGCATCTTCACAGCATACTATACTGTACATTACTTGAGACCATTTTTCAAATATTGTATTTTTTAATTTTGACAAAATAAGATACCCAATTTTACATTGAGGTGCCCATATACGTCTCTATAGTGCCCACCTATCCTGTAATAATTATTTTCCTGTAATAATTATTGAAATATATAGCATGAGTCCAACATACAGTGTCACTGATAATGATTCATTAATAATGTATCTGTCCATAGTATAATGTATGATAATTATTCAT
The DNA here is from genome assembly GCF_951216825.1 of Electrona antarctica. Lineage (NCBI taxonomy): Eukaryota > Metazoa > Chordata > Actinopteri > Myctophiformes > Myctophidae > Electrona > Electrona antarctica. Next base: position 50,788,515 of record NC_136807.1, read on the forward strand.
TTACTATTATAATATGTAAACATGTTGCTGTTCATATAGTATAATTTATGATAATGATTAATTATAATAAACATGTCTGTCCATAGTATAATGTATGATAATTATGTATTTACTATTATAATATGTAAACATGTTGCTGTTCATAGTATAATTTATGATAATGATTCATTATAATAAACATGTCTGTCCATAGTATAATGTATGATAATTATTCCTTTACTATTATAATATGTAAACATGTTGCTGTTCATATAGTATAATTTATGATAATGATTCATTATTATAATAAACATGTCTGTCCATAGTATAATGTATGATAATTATTAATTTACTATTATAATATGTAAACATGTTGCTGTTCATAGTATAATTTATGATAATGATTCATTATAATAAACATGTCTGTCGATAGTATAATTTATGATAATGATTCATTTATTATAATATGTAAACATGTCTCTGTCCATAGTGCTGACAGATAGATAGTTCTCCATCTTGTACCTGTTGCGGCTAAATGGACTCAGCATCTACAGTTGCACCGCACCACACACACACACAGACACACACACACACAGCAACTCTCACAGTATGAACACGCACACACACAAAGCGAAAGCTCATATTACAGACACAACTACAGCGTTTCCATTTGGAAACGGGCAGCATTTCATACTCCTCCAGCATCGGGAGTCATTCCTAAAAGTCTTACCTTGTTGCCTGTGCATATTGTCAGAGATAGTTTTAAAACAAGCTAACACAGAGCAGCAGGCTAGTTTCACGCAGCTTAACACAACAAGGACGCTGATGATGATGATGATGGCGGTGATGATGACGATGACACTTGATGACGTCACTCACCGGTGCCCAGGTGCGACGCAATTTTGTAGTCTTTTCACAGCTGAGGGTGATGAGGATGATGACATTGTAAAACCTCTTACAATATTATTGTGTGGGTGGTGGTGGGGCGTACGCCGTACGGTACACACCACCACTGGTACGTTCCATAACTTCTACATAACTCTACTGAGATATTATGTATTTCAGTTTATATGAATAATATTTAATTGTCCACCACGTCTGTCACTGTTTTTACACGTGCTCTTTTTCTTTTTTTCAAAGGCTTTGCTGGAGACTGGAGGGAATCGGAGGGAATGTCTCTACTGGAGTAACTGGAGTCCATCGGTGCCAGGCAGCCATGGTGCCATGATGCAGCAGGCTGCGGCTGCCACTGCCAGCATCTCCCTGGAAACTGTCCAGGGACGGATCTGGCACAGAAAATCAGCCCTGGCATTTGTGGTCTTCACCGGCCCAAAAAAATACACTTTTTTTTTTAAATAACTTTTTATTTTTGTTTTGGCTCAGCCTCAGCCCCGGCCCCATGACTGACTGCCCAGCTCTTCTGGCAGATCTGCCAGATGAGGACCCTGTCTCTCCAGCTAAGCTCTTTAGTAATTAACAGAGAATTCAGTTTGAACTAAAGGTTAAGTTTGAACAGTAAATTAATAAAGTGATGTTTTTTGTTTTTTTTTGTTTTTTTAACTCTGTAGCCTATGGGCAGAATGCAGATAGGGTTAAAAAAAACACACACATCACTTTACAATTCATATTACTGTAAAAATGTATGCCGCTCACTGCTGCATTATGTTGATGCCAAATAATGGCAATAATAATGATAACGAGGAAAGGATTAAGATGAGTATTGTATTATTATACAAAAACACATTTTGTACTGTCAATACATATAATTCAATAGAACATAACTGAGATAAAGTTTTTTTTCCCCACTTGACATTTTCTGTAATGCAGTCGTCTTTAAGTAAAGAATCAAGATTAATTGAATATGAAGGACCCCAATGGAAACAAGCCATAATAGTGCTTTCTTGGGTTTAAAATCTGCAAACTGTTAATTATGTATTCAATCAATCAATCAATCAATCAATAGCTTACACTACAGACTGTACAAGCACACATATTATGTGATGGACTCTCAACAAGATAAGAAGTTGTTTGTCTCCATCTGCTGGCTATACTGAAACTGCAGCGCAGTAACGTCAGCTGTGTAAAATACACACAATAACATTTGACACTTGCTTTGGCAATTAAAACGTATTCTTCTCGTGCCAATAAAGCTTCTTTGAATTTGATATTGACAACACCCACAGGCAGCGACGCAGGCCCAAATGTTCAGGAACATTTATTCAACAACAGTAAATCAGATCCATTTATTTTTTCTTTCAGACACACATACAGTTACCATGCTACAACATAAAAGGTTCAAGATTTACACGTCATATATACTGTAGGCCTAAGAGTGTATGTACAGTACAAGCAACCATATTTTTTTTTCTTTTTTCTTTTTAGAAACCATTAAACCATGCGTCGCAAAATTTAATGGCCACATTACCACAACAACGTCACCATACCATTGAAATGTTATAGCCAGTCATCATTTTTGAAACATGACAAAAGTAGTGAAATAAATTATGGTCCAAATAAAATGCATCATATAACCATTTCACTATAGTTACACTATACACTATTATGCTGTCTCGAGATATTTTTCATGGAGCCGTTTCCTGATCATTGATCAATTAGAGTTATTATATATAGATATTTCTTTTACATTTTTTTAACACACAGGCCCCTTTTCCACCTAAAGAACTTTGGTCCAAGAACTGGTTCCGTTCTTTTTATTTTCCAAAAAAATATTTGTATCTTCCAACCTGAATAGTGACACAACACACTTTTGGTTCCCACTTCAGGACAAGAAGAAGTATTGTTTTGGTTCCAGTTCCGAGACAATTTTAAGGAATCTGAACCAAATTCATTTGGTTCAAAATTAGGCGTGTGGGGGGGGGGGGGGGGGGGGGGGGGGGGGGAGAAAAAGAGGAACGGAACCGGTTCAAACCGCCGGTAGAAAAGGAGCCACGTTGCGTTCGACTGTGACTGTGTAGAACATTAATATTATCATCCAGTATGTCAATGAAACAGCTGACAGCCAGGTAACATATATGTTTTGTTTGTTTTTGTTTTTTTATCAGGGGTTACAGGGGTCAATCACCCATACCGTCACTAGAGCAGGGCGGGCATGCGGTGAAGCGGCCCACCCTTTAATGTAAACCATTTAAACACGTTATTAGCAGTCATGGAACAAAGTGGCAAAGAGAAGGGATTCATGGCAATTTCACACAACTCTGTGGCAATATATTATTATTATGCATATTCAGTGGTATGAAAAGAATCTATAGTGTACGTCTAAACTGTCGTCGTTAGTACTGTTCAAAGAAGCTGCCTGTAATGCCGACGACCCCTCACAGACCATTTGGCTTCTGTGAGCTTCTTATGCATCTCTAAAATATGATTTATAATATTCGACAATGATAAACAACTACAGCATTGGACCAAAAAAAACAGTCAACACCCGGACTTGCCCTGAAGACATGAATACAAAAATAAAAAAAATCATATTCTCCCAATGCTGGGAATTATTTGTGTTTTTTTCTTTTTTACAGATTTTCGTGTAGGCAGCCTTCACATCAAAAGAAAAATGACCTCCCGCTGGCTTCACACAGACTTGTATTAAAGACTCAAGAGTAGAGAGTGACAGAGATTGATTGTTCCATCAATCTACACAGAGATGGGATTTAGAAGAACCGTATAGGATTACTGGGTCATGCTCCACGCTTCTTTATGCCACGAGAAAGCACGAGATTAACCCATTTTGGACCCAGTTAAAAACATTCACTTTGTAACAATATATATTCAAAGATTTGCGCCACATTTTTACCATCTTTCAAAAATAGCAGACCTACAAGCTCGTAGCGCGCCACTCGGTGGCGCGCTATGAGCTTGTAGATCTGCTATTTTTCAATAGCTTAATTATAACACAATGTTTAAAACACCAAAAGGGGTTCCCGCCCAAAATGGGTTAATGTCTCTACGTTAATAACGGTACGACGGAGTGCAATGCCAAGACATCCAGTGAATGTCCTTCGTCGTGTTGCTATTTCTGCATTGATTTCACACTTTGATATTAAAACATTGGTTTACCCAAAAATGCTCTCTCTTAAGGAAGAACACTATTTTAAGCATACGTTTGATACAGTACATCACACGCACGGAAGTGTATTCCTGCCATGCCGGGGGGGGGACAAAATAAACGTATAACGTGAAATGTTTCACCTTATAATAACGTATACATTTCTCTTGTTAAAGCCTGATAAGTTACAACATGTTATCGTGAGAACATATAAAGTTATATCTTGTTATAACACAAAAAACAAAAACATCTTCTTCTTATGACAATAAACATTTACATCATACATAACGCGATAGGATTTTTTAAAAATTTCCTGGCATGGCAGCAAAGCGCTTCCACAGATAAGCAATTGAATTTCCCACTGTAATCATAGTTTTGAACATAATGATCTGGAATTTCATGAGAATGAATTGCACACCGCTGATATGATTTTTAAAAACTGTTCCGCTGAACCCCTACATAGTGACAGTACCGTAAGACAGTGGTTATCAACCTTTTCAGACAGCGACCGCCAAAAAAATATCATATTTGAACTGGTTACCCCCCAAAAATAATCATATTTGAACTGGGGACCCCACCCCAAAATAATCATATTTGAACTGGGGACCCCCCTCAAGATAATCATATTTGAACTGGGGACCCCCACCCTGACAAGCACTCTTACAGGATTGTAAGAGTTGAGGCAATACATTTACTTTGACTCGGTTCCACGGATAAATATCGTGAAAACAACCGATTCACAAGCTCACAACGCCTCTCAACGCAATAACAGGTTTAGAACCACAGCGTTGCGGTACCGTGTTATGGTAGTTCACGTATAGGAACACATCTGAACACCAATCAGTCCACCTGGGATGAAACCACATCCCCTTAACGAGATGAATTAACATAAAACCAGTGTAAACCCACCACCACCACCACAACAACAAACAACAACAAAACGTTCACGTCAATGCTCGTCGCCCACCCCCTACAGGTACCGATGGAAATAAAGCTCAGACACCAAAGACCCCGCCCGACCGAACCCCAAAGCTACGCCTGATTTGTACTGCGTCTTACGACGGCACCGAACATTAGCTGTGTTCGACGCACGACACCGCCGTAGGACGTTACATAAATGATGCTGCGTTCACACCGGCAGATGCAAAAGATTCAAAGATACAAAGCTACACCGCATATTTGTAGCTTCGTACTGTGTCTTTGTGGCGGGAGTTGAAAATAGCTCAACCTTTGTTGTAGCTTTGTAGCTCTTGTATAGCTTTTGCAGCAGCTACAAGCTACCGTGTGTATCGTTGTATCTTCACGTCGCTGGCTTCCATTGAAAATGAATGGTATCTTCGTATCTGACCGTGTGAACGCAACATTAGGCAGTAGTTACGTCGTAACTTAAGTAGTTAAGTTTAAATAAACCGTATATATTCCTAAAGTCCCTTTGCCCTTTTAACAACCAAACTGGAGGGAGCAGCGACGGTCCGAACAACCACAAACACAACAGCTCACACAATGAGACAGACAGGTAAAAAAAAAAAAAAGGAATTGGCATTTTGGAACTATATGACTTGCAGCGTTGCAGATGGCAAAAAAAATAAAAATCTGAACGAAAAACGTTCCTCCTATACGACAATGCTGTCGATTTAAACACGCCCCAAAAACCAAAGCCGGGACGACATAACAACACGCAATCTCAGCAACTCCCTGAGCCACACACACACACACACACACACACACACACACACACACACAAACCTCTCTTCAAAACGTCGAGTAAACTTTTTCCCCCATAGCGAACGACACTTCTATGAACATATTGCACACACTTCGGCGTCGACGTCAATGAACGAACGATTCCTCAAACCAAAGGGAAAACAATGTGAGAGGACGATTTCTCTTAAAACAGTGCATGCTACACCATGATGCAAACCATGGGAGGGACACAGACAGACAGACAGACAGACAGACAGACAGACAGACAGACAGCAGAGGAGGAGAAAGGCCTAGAAGTATAGCGATAAAGAGCAGTGGTTCTCAAAAAGGTGGGGTCCCAGGGACCCCCCCCGCGCGAGTTCTAAACGAGGACGGGTGTTCTAAAAATGGACCCTTTTACGGGTCCGCAACACTGGGAGTGCACAAATGGAACCGAAAAGCACCCGTTAAGGGTCATTCGCACACTCTCAGAGACAGTTACTGGTGGGGGGTCCTTGGAAATGAAAAGGTTTGAGAACCACTGCCAAAGAGGAACACACGTAAGGGAATCAATTGTTAAAGAGTTCCTGTCAGGGACCAGCGCGCTCCCTCTCGCTCTCTCTCTCTCTCTCTCTGCTAAAAGGTTGCACGACGTCTCGCTCAGCAGTGGGAACGGGTCGCCCCTCTGGGTGGTCTTCAGGTTTGGAGCAGGGAAGCAGGCGGGGTCCGGGGGGTTGTCCGGGGGGTTGTCCCCGGGGGGGGGGGGGGGGGGTGGTCCCCGGCAGGCAGGAGGGTGCAGGTTAGTTGAAGCCGGTGTCGGTGTGGTAGGACTGGTGGCCGTCCCCTGTTAGCTGGGTGGTCTCTGTCGCGGAGGGTTGCAGCACGACGGGCTCGCCGCCGGCCTCTGTTGGGAGAAAAAAAACGACAGAAGCAGGGGGTCATGAATACGTCCGATTACACGGACAAAATGTGTCCGTGGCAAAGACTTGGTCTTGCAAATTTTTGTCTTTTACACACCATTATAATATTCTTATTTTTGATCATAAGACCCAATTGCTGAATGTCAAGTTTTCTTCCGAATATGTGTGCACTAAATTACCACGACACTATGGCAGGAGTCCAACTAGTACTAGTGGTTCTCAAATGTTTTATTTGCAAGGATCAAGGACCCCCGGCCTTAACTCTGAGAGTGTACAAATGCAACCACATGGACCAGTAAGGGTCCATTTGGTTCCAATTTGTACGCTCTCTGAGTCACAGACCTGTTATGGTCATTCAGGGCTCTTTATGTGTTTCTGGTAATATTATTGGCCGTCTATGGCAAAAAAAATAATAATTTAGACAAAAATGGCCACCACAAGCCAGCCTAGCGATCGACTTCAAACTTCAAATCGTCAGATGGGTGCGCAGCGCCACATGTATTTTCAGAGCATGTTTAAGTTATGTCCATGATCACTGGATCAATGGGTTGTGTTCTGGCTTGGATCAAAGTGTTAAAGAATAAATGCCATGACATTTGTGACATAAATCACAATGTTATATTGTCGTTAAAATCATAGTTGTATATGTACTCTATGAACGTCTGGATTCTCTAGAATAAAGATTTAATTTAGTTAAATAAATTCAATTAGCCATGCTTATGAAAGTGCTAATGGGGATCCATAATAACATAAAGTTAAATAAATTGATTTAGTGTTTTGCCACTTTTTGGCCAACTCATTCCTCACGACGTCCCACCAGTGCAGAGCTAAACAGACCAGTGCTTAGTCCTCACCTCTAGTGGTCAACTTCCGATGAATTGAATATGAAGGACCGCAATGGAAACAAGCCAATAGGGCTTTCTTGGGTTTTAAATCCTCTTCACAGACAAAAGCACAGGAAAGTACAGTTCAATACAAACTGAACTGTACCTTCCTGTGCTTTTGTTTCCCTTCTGAAAACCGTTAATAAAGTATTCAATCAATCAATCAAACTAATACTAGTTAAACTGACCAGTACTAGTCCTCCTCACCTCTCTGGTCAGACTGCATCTGGGCCTCCAGGTCTTTTGGTGCGATCGCAGGTCGCATTTACTATGGAATTTCCCGTCAGTGTGTTGGTTGGTTGGTCACCCCAGGCAAGCCCCCATATATGGTGCCCAGGTCATCGTGACATCACGTGATATCATCAGGAATGGATATCCCTGATGTCATAGTAAATGCGACCTGCTGTCGCAGTTAAGCCCATATATGGAGATCCCTGATGTCATCAATATTGGCCAGCAACTCTACACCTGACCTCAAACCTCAAACCCTTAGATCTCCATATATGGATATATGTCAGAACCTGTTCTGACATTCCATGTGTTGTTCCTTCCCCAGCCATCCTTCCTCTTTGATGTCTCCCTTTTGACTTATTCCCTGAAGAAGACCTCCTAGGTCGAAACGTTGGATTCTTGTCAATAAATATACAGCATCGTGGCTACGAGTGTGCGGCCTTTTTCTCATTTTTACTCATTTACTGCCTTAGGCCAGGGGTTCTCAACGTTTTTGGCCGGGGACCCCCGGAAATGCTTTGGCAATGTCTCGGGACCCCCGCCCCGCCCCCTCCCAACCCCCAATATAAATTGACTGCTACAATAACCTTAACCCATTTTGGGCGGGAACCCCTTTTGGTGTTTTAAGCATTATGTTATAATTTAGCTATTGAAAAATAGCAGATCTACAAGCTCATAGCGCGCCACCGAGTGGCGCGCTACGAGCTTGTAGGTCTGCTATTTTTGAAAAATCGTGAAAATAAAATTTTAAAAAATATCTTTTTTTTCTTTTTTTTTTTTGAAAATAATTTGGGGACCCCCTAAAATAATTTGGCGACCCCCCGAGGGGTCGCGACCCACGGGTTGAGAACCCCTGCCTTAGGCCAGCACCTCACCAACACTGGTGTGCGCCCTTTCCTGTTTTGTCTCCCTTGTGACTTATACCTGTCCATTCAAACCCTAGACGGGCCCGCCCCCAAAGTTATTAGTGCAGCCGCACCCGGCAGCCGGCGAAAACTAGAGTTCTCAACAGGCCCGGAAATTAAGGCCCGGCCCTACCTGGGCCCTCATCAAACCCTGTACACTCAAGAGAATGGCCCCGCTACCACCCTTAGATCTCATACTGTATGGAGTTGACCTGTTCTGACATTCCATTATGTTGATCTGACCTCATCAAACCCTGTACACTCAAGACATGCTCCTTATGTGGCCAGTACAGAATTCATTCCATATGTTGATCTGACCCCCCCATGCCAAAGCGCCAGCGCTCGCCCAGCAGTCTGCCGTCAACGAGGCGGATGCGTGCACAGCCTACTGGTTTAACTATACTAATAGGAAAAAATAAAGTCTGCAACACTGGTATGAAAACTCAGCTCCACTGGTTTATTTGACTCAACGTTTCGATCCCTTAGGATCTTCTTCAGGAATAGTGTGACAGGGAATGGGTGTGCACCTTTATACAGGAAGGGGTACAACAGATTGGCTCTAACGATGGGTGGTGACGAATGCCACCTAAGCCCAAACCAATTATCCAATTTCCAATATCACAATAATAATAATAAACATGATTTTTTTGATGTTTAAATATACAAAAATACAACAGGTACAGAATGTGTACACAATATGCAATATTTAAGCACAATAATAGACAGGCTAAATTCAGGATAGGAGTCATAGGACACAAAAAGATTGTCATGGATAACAAAAATCTAATTTAAAATTCCAGATGACTCATTTATTTATTGTTTGGTGTTGAAAATAAAATAAATAAAGTCCCAAAGCTCCTAGTAAGGAAGCTGGGACCATTACTTTAATTATCACCAATTGTGTCCGATGCTGAGAACAAATGAGGATGAGGACTAGTAGTTCTTCAGGAGGGGCACTCCATCATCAGAGTCCATCATCTGACAACCTACAGATAGTAGAGAAGAGAACATGTGAGATACAAATAGTACATCAGGTGAGTACCTAAACATAATAAAGTATAGGGAATGCATGCACACCATACTACTGCAAGAGTTAAAATCAAGTTTAAAAACCATCAAGTAAAAGGGGATAAATTCACCACAAATGTACTCAAAAGTATACTGGATTGAGAGACTCATAATCAATGTACAATTATAGGAATGGTCTGATATCGAAAGACTCATTCAAGCCCTTATTCACAGTATTGAGGGTTGACATCCAAAAAGTCTCACACTGCAGGAGTAAAACATCAATGTCTCCACCCCTAGGTGGCAGTTGGACCCTTTCAATACCAATATACCTCAAGGAGGAAATACAATGTTGGGCTTGGTGGAAATGTAGGGCTACAGGATTTCTGAATTTTTTGTTTCTTATGTCACTCCTATGTTCCGAAATTCTGGTTTTAAGGGGTCTTAGAGTTTTGCCTATGTAGGCAAGCACACACACACACTTAAGCATCTAGACCACATTATTTGTCGTACAGCTGATAATGCCCTTGACTTTGAAAGTCTTGCCTGTAGTGGGGTGATTAAATGTATGACATTTTGATGTGAAACCACATTGTGCACATCTGCCACACTTGTAATTACCATCTGGAATATCAGACAAAAAATGTGTGGGTGTCTCCTGACGTAAATGTGACCTGACCAAGAGGTTCTTAAGATTTGGTGGTCGTTTATAAACTATGCGAGGAGGGGCAGAGAAGGTTCTTCCTAGGGTGGGATCTGATTTCAAGATATGCCAGTGCTTTCTGATCGTTGCTTCGAATTGTCTACCTAATGGAGAATACTGTGTATAACAGTTAATTTGTTGTTCTTTATCAGTCTTCTCCTTTGTTTTAAGACACAGTTTATTTTTGATTCCAGTCACAATCCGTTTCTACAACACATTCAGTTGTGGAAACGCTTTATAGATGATATCTTCCTTATCTGGACTGGTTCTTCTACAGAGTTGACAGCCTTCCACAGCTTTTTAAATGACAGCAGTCATTCTTTAAGGTTCACCATGGCCTCTGATCGTTGCGAATGAATTTTCTTGACATTCTTGTCATTAAAGAAAACAACAGACTAAACATGGATCTGTATAGGAAACCGACAGACCGAAATGCCCTGTTGCATGGTGAAAGTTATCATCCGACCCCATTGAAGAAGGGCATCCCTATGGGTCAGTTCAAACGGGTACGTAGGATCTGCAGCTCAGATCAATCATTCACTACACATGCAAATGACCTCCAAAATCGTTTTGAACAACGTGGGTACCCAGATGAATGGATCAGACCTGCCATAGACAAATTCAGTGGATGTACCCAATTAGAGTGTCTTAAAACAAAGGAGAAGACTGATAAAGAACAAATTAACTGTTATACACAGTATTCTCCATTAGGTAGACAATTCGAAGCAACGATCAGAAAGCACTGGCATATCTTGAGATCAGATCCCACCCTAGGAAGAACCTTCTCTGCCCCTCCTCGCATAGTTTATAAACGACCACCAAATCTCTTTTGGTCAGGTCACATTTACGTCAGGAGACACCCACACATTTTTTGTCTGATATTCCAGATGGTAATTACAAGTGTGGCAGATGTGCACAATGTGGTTTCACATCAAAATGTCATACATTTAATCACCCCACTACAGGCAAGACTTTCAAAGTCAAGGGCATTATCAGCTGTACGACAAAGAATGTGGTCTATATGCTTAAGTGTGTGTGTGGGCTTGCCTACATAGGCAAAACTCTAAGACCCCTTAAAACCAGAATTTCGGAACATAGGAGTGACATAAGAAACAAAAAATTCAGAAATCCTGTAGCCCTACATTTCCACCAAGCCCAACATTGTATTTCCTCCTTGAGGTATATTGGTATTGAAAGGGTCCAACTGCCACCTAGGGGTGGAGACATTGATGTTTTACTCCTGCGGCGTGACACTTTTTGGATGTCAACCCTCAATACTGTGAATAAGGGCTTGAATGAGTCTTTCGATATCAGACCATTCCTATAATTGTACATTGATTATGAGTCTCTCAATCCAGTATGCTTTTGAGTACATTTGTGGTGAATTTATCCCCTTTTACTTGATGGTTTTTAACTTGATTTTAACTCTTGCAGTAGTACGGTGTGCATGCCCTATACTTTATTATGTTTAGGTACTCACCTGATGTACTATTTGTATCTCACATGTTCTCTTCTCTACTATCTGTAGGTTGTCAGATGATGGACTCTGATGATGGAGTGCCCCTCCTGAAGAACTACTAGTCCTCATCCTCATTTGTTCTCAGCATCGGACACAATTGGTGATAATTAAAGTAATGGTCCCAGCTTCCTTACTAGGAGCTTTGGGACTTTATTTATTTTATTTTCAACACCAAACAATAAATAAATGAGTCATCTGGAATTTTAAATTAGATTTTTGTTATCCATGACAATCTTTTTGTGTCCTATGACTCCTATCCTGAATTTAGCCTGTGTATTATTGTGCTTAAATATTGCATATTGTGTACACATTCTGTACCTGTTGTATTTTTGTATATTTAAACCTGTCATGTTTATTATTATTATTGTGATATTGGAAATTGGATAATTGGTTTGGGCTTAGGTGGCATTTGTCACCACCCATCGTTAGAGCCAATCTGTTGTACCCCTTCCTGTATAAAGGTGCACAGTGCACACCCATTCCCTGTCACACTATTCCTGAAGAAGATCCTAAGGGATCGAAACGTTGAGTCAAATAAACCAGTGGAGCTGAGTTTTCATACCAGTGGTGCAGACTTTATTTTTTCCAGCACCTATCTTTTGTCCAGCACCTGGGCTAGAGTGGAGGTGCATGCTCTATTACCTTTGTTAACTATAATAATAACCTTAACTATAATAATAACCTTAAGGTCCTCACCTCTCTCGTCAGACTGCATCTGGGCCTCCAGGTCCTCGGGGGACACGTAGAACTCCTGCTCGTGGCCCTCGGGGGGCCGAGGTTTACACTTCCCACAGCAGCAGTTACAGCAGCAGCACAGGCAGCAGCAGAAGTAGCAGCCGGTCGCCAGGCCGCAGAACACAAACAGAGCCTGCGTGTGCGTGTGCGTGTGCGTGTGTGTGTGTGTGTGTGTGTGTGTGTGTGTGTGTGTGTGTGTGTGTGTGTGTGTAAAAAAAAACAGGAGAGGTGCGTTAAGATGACAGAGAAAACCCACAATAGAGAGAGGTTGAACAGTATATTTATATGGTGATAATGAGTACCACAGACGAAAAACAGTCTAAGTCCAAATTTCATTCTGACCCCTCCACGAAAAGGCCTCGTTGTCCTGAACCCTTATCTATCATTTATACATTATGGGTCAATAGTGTGTGTGGACTTAGACTGTTTTTCGTCTGTGGCATTTAATATCGCAGAGACGATGCAATGTCTGTCTATATCGTGATACAGTGAACGCACATTCTATGATTTGCAGTTCCATACCTTCATTTATACCTCTGTAGAACGACGGTTTAGTTCACCAAAAACAAGTATTGTGGTCTGAATGGTCTGTTACTCCTTTTTCTTTTAGTTTGTGTTACCTTGTAGTTGGTTGTACTGCTGCTAAGTAACTTGAAAATTATCCCTAAAAAAATGCATGAAAAAATATTGTGATTTGTTTTTTATATTTTTCCATATCGCCCACCCCTAGCCACCCCTACCCACACATACTGTATTAATAGCAAAAACAAACCTCTGAGCTGATTTTTGTTAGGTTAAAGTCTCAAACAGTGATCTGTGAAACAGTGTGACGCTAGCGCTCTGTTTCCTAAACAATTAAAGCATAACATGTAGAATTATGATGTTTAGCTATTATAAACCTATCAATAAATGTGACTAAATTTGACTGAGGGACTGCCATTGGATTTTTTTTGAATTTTAGTTTTTTCACGTCATATGAAAGCAGGGAATCAAATTCAATTCAAATTGACATATTGTTTGTTCAGTTTAACCCACCGGTTTTGGAGATATGGCTTATAGAGTAATGTCTTGCAGAAAACAGTGAGTTGAGAAAACAGGCTTGAAAGGTTCACTTCTGTGGACTCTAACATTACACCTAGCTACATGTTTAAGCATTTATTTCATATTTACATGTCGATTTCAGCTCAGACACTTATTTCAGACATGCTCTAGTATGTGAATAGTCTGCCTGTGCTATTAACTCATTTTTGAAAGAAAAAGTTTGCCTCAAAGGAAGTAAACCTTTGGACTTTGCTACTGCTCATCCTTGTGTATTATGTTACTATGTAATCTATTATACTTCCTTTGTTTTTGCTCAGTTATGCCTATAGCACTGTTCTAAGACAGTAGTGACTGTTTCTTCAGCTCTTTATCAATCAACAGACCCTCATGTGACATGCAACATGTCTGTTTCCTGGTTGTATACTTGTAGCTGTGGGCAGGTTAAAAGAAAAAACTATGAACTTGCAATCAGATCTGCAGCATCACTCCCGATCTTCCGCCGTAGTTTGAAAACCCACCTTTTCAGACTCCACCATGGCCCATAGCACTTACCCTACCCCCTTAGACAGCACTTTTTTAGACTTAGATAGCATTTGAAACAGACTTATAGCATGTCATGTAGACAGCACAATAACAGTACAGCATAGCATAATATATATGTATAACTTATATGTATAGTGTCATTATATATAGATATGTTCTAGTTACGTTCTTAGCTTACGCATGTTTCTTGATAAATGCTGTTTATATATGTGATGTATTCCCATGCTTTTTGTTCTTGCTTAATGTAAGTCGCTCTGGATTAAGAGCGTCTGCTAAATGCCTAAATTGTAAATTGTATGAATCCCTGTTGTTCAAGGAGCCAGGCTGGGTTTCCACATGTACGTTTTGGCTCCTTTACTCATACTTTCGAAGTCTGAATTCTTGTCTTGCCTCATATTACATTTGAGCATCTATAACTACAGATTCTGCATCCACAACTTCACGTCTGCTATACCAGGGGTTCTCAACGTTTTTGGCCGGGGACCCCCGGAAATGCTTTGGCAATGTCTCGGGACCCCCGCCCCGCCCCCTCCCGACCCCCAATATAAATTGACTGCTACAATTTAGCTATTGAAAAATAGCAGATCTACAAGCTCATAGCGCGCCACCGAGTGGCGCGCTATGAGCTTGTAGGTCTGCTATTTTTGAAAAATCGTGAAATTAAAAAAATAAATAAAAATAAAAATATTTTTTATTTATTTTTTTAAATAATTTGGGGACCCCCTAAAATAATTTGGCGACCCCCCGAGGGGTCGCGACCCACGGGTTGAGAACCCCTGTGCTATACAATTACAATACCAGTGGTTCTCATAACTCGCTGGACCTCACTACAATAATAGGTTATGTAATATTGCATGACGTTGCTGTCAGGAGGAAACCTCCTAATGCTATTTTTTGAGGTTTTTGATTAATTTATTTTGCATAAACACTCTTTTTGAACACTCTTTACATCTGTGTGTTGTTTCGAAAATAATTGAACCAATGGAAAGTAGTAAAAAAACACCTTGGACAAAACCTCTTAACTCCATTGGACCCTCAAACTGTCTGCTAAAGCAGCCAACTCCACCACCTCTCCCCCTCTCATGCAAGTAATTAACAATACATAAAGTCACAACACCAACTTTGATGAGGCAGTATTGCTTTGTTCTCAAAATATAAGGGTTTCTTAATTTCCTGAAAATTTTACATTTTTCATTTCCTGAAAAATGAACATTTTGGAGTTAGGTGGTTTCTTCCCCACAGTAGAGATATACATTTTTATAAACCCAAATACATCCTATTAATAATTTAGCGGACTGTCTGTCAGTCAGTCAGTCAGTCAGAGTACTTTAGGATAGAGCAAGACAGCTGCTCGCTTTCTACGCCATCTCACAACGCCATGACGCACGGACCGCCTCACGGAACCTAGCGCCGCTCAGCCCTGTCCTCCAACCTCAATCTGCCCTGCATTACACACGCCAAACATTATAACAATCATCTTAATTAAATTAATTTGCGTCAAATGCATGTTGGGACGGACACAGATTAATACTGGGACACACTTTTCCGCGTAACAGACCCACACGGATAGCGACCGAGCAAAATAGACAGCGGAAAAGCGATTATTAGATAGATTACCCACACTGAACATCATTTGCTGTTCATATATTCAGAACGGGTAAGGACTAGTACAGTATAATTATCCTGTATATTCAAAATTATAATGAAGGCCAAAATTATAGAGGTTTTTCTAAATATAGGAACCATTAAGGAGTCTCACCTTGGCCCACCAGCTGGACAGCACAAAGTATGTGTTGACGTTCTCCTCTCCGAACTGCTCGGCCACGTACAGACCCAGCGAGCCGTACTTGTCATAGATGTTTCGCTTGGTGGGGTCGTTGAGGATGGAGTGGGCGCTGTTGATCTCCTTGAACTTGTCCGCAGCCTCCGGGTTGTCGGGGTTCTTGTCGGGGTGGAACTTCAACGCGAGTTTCCTGAGAGACACGAGAAAGAGACAGGGTTCTAGTCAGGGTGGAACTTCAACGCTAGTTTCCTGAGGAACACCAAGGTTAATTAAATAAGGTTAGGAAGCGAAGACCGTACGGTGGACTCCATGTTGCTCCCTGGAAGGAAAGAAACATGCGCAATTGAGACCAAGGAAGCTGAACGCGGAAGTGTTGGCTGCATATAGCACATTGCGCATGTTTCTTTCCTTCCAGGGAGCAACATGGAGTCCACCGTGTGGTCTTCGCTTCCTAACCTTATTTAATTAACCTTGGGGACACGAGAAGAGACAGGGTTCTTGTCAGGGTGGAACTTCAACACTAGTTTCCTGCAGGGACAGAAGAGACAGGGTTCTAGTCATGGTGGAACTTCAACACTAGTTTCTTGAGGGACAAGAGAAGGGACGGCGTGGAGGTCCTTACTAGACCACTCTTTGTCATCCTGTACACACCTATGACTCCATATGCTCATGGAATAAAAGCTAATTATTACACAGCTTTGGTTGAATGCTTGATTCTGATTGGTCAATCACTGAATTCAGCTGTGTGTTATTTCTGGACTCGATAACAGACTGCCGGTCTAAATAATCAAAGGCTCATGCAGAGCACCTGCTCATATCAATCTGCGCTGCTTGATGTTGTGCTGTATTTGTTTACATGACAGCCATGTCACTCGGCTAACCCAAGCTTTGTGGAACAAACTCCCCATTGCAGTCAGATATGCAGCAGACTCACTCCCAATTTGACACTGTAATCTGAAGTCTCAACTCTTCAGACTCCACCTTAGGCCTTTAGTGCTCTGGACTTGAGTCTGCTAAATGTCTACATTGTAAATTGTCAAGAACCAACAAATGGATGCCACTGCACCAGGGACGCCCATAAGAGAAGGGGTGGTGTGACAAAAAGTTGCTATTAAATGCCTTGATGTCCTATTCAACCATAGGCCGTATTACGTCATGTTTCTTATTGAACCTGCAGTAGCTGAGACAAGAGTATGTTGCTAGGCGACATTTCTCAAGTTATTTCTACACATTTAACACATCAGGAAAAGAGACAGTTAGACTTACGGGAAGCGTTAGATTTGGAACCGTTGGAAATGTTTCAAACAAGCTTGAACAAAACATGTGTTTTGATTCTGTACTGGACAGCGTTCTCTTTCAGTAGGCTATAGGCTACAGAGGTGTACTACAGCCCCTGTAATTCTCTTTCAGTACGCTATAGGCTAGCCCCTGTAATTCTCCTATTTCACTTTTGATTAGATGCAACCATGCTGCAGCAATTTCTCTGATCATCGTCTCTCGACAAAATAAACGTGACACAGTGTTTGTGACCGACTGAAAGGATGCCCTGTGGTTTATTCACGTGCTGCTGTGTCTCGTTGACCCAAAAGAACACGGTCCAGTCCAGTCTGCTGTCTGTGACCTCACGTTAAGAGCTTCTGCAGCAATCGGTGCCTCTCAACACCTGCGCCTCACGCTGTTTTATCTTAAAGACAAGGGTATAATTAGACCACTGTCTCCACACAGCCCTTTGATTTGATGAAACGTAGATTTTATAAACGTGTATTTGAACACCGGAGTTCGCCAGGGTGGGCGGCGTCTCAATTTGTGGGACGCGTGAAAAAGGGGAGGCATACTTGCGTTAGACATAGCATTGGTTAGACATAGCATTGGTCCGACTGGATTAAAGGTATATTCAGTGATTTCACTTCATTCAAATAATCACTTATTTTTTCTTTTTTTTGGATAATCCTCCCTACCATAGAGTGTGCTGACCATATAAGGAGTTCCTCCCTGTCCCCAGTGAGCCCCTGGGGTCAAAAAACCCTAGTTTCAGTTTTGGTGGCGGGTGGCAAAGCCTTCATCCAATCAGGATGAGAGGGACTTTCCTCCAATCATGATCGAGTGGGGGCACATGCTGTTGGCCTGTTGCACTTCCCCCCACTGTAGAGTGTGTGCATGTGCACATTTTGTTACCGGGGCGGACTGGGTGGTTTTCCAAATCACCCAAATCACTGAATGCTCCTTTTAAGGTTGGTGAGGGGCGCGTTAAAACGACCGGATTAAGGTTGGTGAGGGGTGCGTTAAAACGACCGGATTAAGGTTGGTGAGGGGTGCGTTAAAATGACCGGATTAAGGTTGGTGAGGGGTGCGTTAAGGGTTGGGAGAGGGTTAAGGTTAGGTTTAGGTGTGCTGCCCCATGGGAGGTTACTTAAGCGGCAACGCATGTCGGGAGCCACGGGTGAGTCTTAACCAGCCACGCATGTGTCGGACTAATGGGATGTCAGACAAATGCACATTGGACTAACATCTGCCCCGATCAGATGTCCTTTTGTGCGGGACAGTCACACCGTGGGACTACCCTACCACCTCAGTGGTTCCCAAACTTTTCGGCTTGAGACCCAAAAGAGATATTTAGTCTCCCCAGGCCGAGACCCAAACTAATGAAAGTAGCAGATCTACAAACACACAACAGGTCACTCGTGGATCTACCAGAAAAACAAAATTACAACATGACGTCAGTGAGCCGCGGTGGTAAGCGACGCACCGCTCACCCAAACACATCTCTCTGTTTGTACTAACCACCGTTTCAGTGGTCACCTTATCACCTAAAACTGGTATATGAATAGGCCTTAAGACTTCATGATGTCATCAGGAGTGGCCACCTTCTCTAGAGTCATGTGTTTACCTGTAAGACTTCTTGATGTCATCAGGAGTGGCCACCTTCTCTAGAGTCATGTGTTTACCTGTAAGACTTCTTGATGTCATCAGGAGTGGCCACCTTCTCTAGAGTCATGTGTTTACCTGTAAGACTTCTTGATGTCATCAGGAGTGGCCACCTTCTCTAGAGTCATGTGTTTACCTGTAAGACTTCTTGATGTCATCAGGAGTGGCCACCTTCTCTAGAGTCACGTGTTTACCTGTAAGACTTCTTGATGTCATCAGGAGTGGCCACCTTCTCTAGAGTCACGTGTTTACCTGTAAGACTTCTTGATGTCATCAGGAGTGGCCACCTTCTCTAGAGTCATGTGTTTACCTGTAAGACTTCTTGATGTCATCAGGAGTGGCCACCTTCTCTAGAGTCACGTGTTTACCTGTAAGACTTCTTGATGTCATCAGGAGTGGCCACCTTCTCTAGAGTCATGTGTTTACCTGTAAGACTTCTTGATGTCATCAGGAGTGGCCACCTTCTATAGAGTCACGTGTTTAGGTGCTGCCACACTTACTAAAGAGCCGCGGACGTTCTCGGCTGTCCGCAGCTTATTTTCCGGGTTTTTAGACAGCTGGTGGATGGAAATTAAGCGGAAATTAAGCGTTTCCGGGAATCTGTCCGTCGCGGCAGTTAGCCGCGGAGGTGGAGCTTCTTTTGCATCCACCAGCTGTCTAAAAACTCGGAAATGACGTAAAACACAGCTATTTCTGTCCGCGGCTGTCGGGACGTTTTCCGCTCAGGTGTGGAAACACTGTTTACCTGTAAGACTTCTTGATGTCATCAGGAGTGGCCACCTTCTCCACTCCCAGAACGAGGTACAGAGATTCTCCAGCGGTGGACAGAGAGCGCTGCCTCTGTTGTTCAGCCGTCATGATGATGCCTCACCTCACCTCCCAGATCTGTGTCGCACGCGCACGCACGCACGCACGCACGCACGCACGCACGCACGCACGCACGCACGCACGCACACACACACACACACACACACACACACACACACACACACACACACACACACACACACACACACACACACACACACACACAGTCACACAGTCACACACACACGTGAATACTAGCGCAAATACCAATTTACATCATGACTTCCAATCAATATCATGACTGATTGATTGAATACTTTATTAACATTATACAAGGAGTAGTCAAAGGTTATGCTAAAAGGATAACCCAAAGATTCCCAGGACAGGGGCTTAGTGTTTCCATTACTAGGCAGCACCGGCCTACTCTGAAGATATTATTTGCCAGGGACGCCCATAAGAGAAGGGGTGGCGTGACAAAAAGTTGCTATTAAATGCATTGATGTCCTATTCAACCATAGGCCTAAATATGTCATGTTTTGTATTGAACCTGCAGTAGCTGAGACAAGAGTATGTTGCTAGGCGATATTTCTACACATTTAACACATCACGAAAAGAGACAGTTAGACTTACAACGGGAAGCGTTAGATTTGGAACCGTTGGAAACGTTTCAAACAAGCTAGCCTTGAACATAACTGTGTTTTGATTCTGTACTTGAACTTGAATTCTTAAAGGTATATTCAGTGATTTCACTTAATTCAAATATAACTTTTTTTGTTTTGTGATAATCCTCCCTACTATAGAGTGTGCTGACCATATAAGGAGTTCATCCCTGTCCCCAGTTAAAGGTATATTCAGTGATTTCACTTAATTCAAATATCACTTTTTTTGTTTTGTTGTGATAATCCTCCCTACTATAGAGTGTGCTGACCATATAAGGAGTTCCTCCCTGTCCCCAGTTAACCCCTGGGGTCAAAGAACCTTAGGTTTCGTTTTTGGCTAGGCCTTCATCCAGCCTTCATCCAATCAGGATAGAGAGGGGCCTTCCGCCAATCATGATCGAGCGGGGGAGGGCCTTGGTGTGTGTGCTGTTGGCCTGTCGCGTGTCCCCCCCACTGTAGTGCATGCATGTGCACGTCTTGTCTGGAACGATGCAAGTTGGGAACGATGCAAATAGGGCATGCATTTCATGCCCCAGCCTGTTATACAACCCGTTGTAACCTTATGTCTGTCTGTCCCTGATGTTATCAGTGTATGGCCAATGCATGAATCTCGTTTGCGTCCGAGCATAGGCATGGTAACGCCCCGCCTGCCTCTGATTGGCCTACCGACACTGCCCGTCTTGACTGTCCTCCGAGATGCGAGGTTTAGTTAGTCGACAGAATGCAGCCTTGTAACTAACTTGTAAGTTTGTAACTTTGTATAAGAGGCAAACTAATATAGTGTATGCCGTTTGCTTTGATTGAATAAGGTACAATAATGTTTCACGTTTACACATACAAATAAATTACACAATCAACACTTTATTTAGAACACACCCAAATCAAATCATATCACGGCGTACATGTTCAATCAATTATTCCATCAAAGCAAAGGGCATAAACAATATTAGTTTGCCTCTTCTACAAAAAATAAAACGTACAAGTTGAAGTTATGCAGACAGTTATCTTGTATCACACACCGATACCGTATACTTGTATTTTCCACCAACCTGGCATCAGACTACTATATCCAGCATCCACCTCGGAGGACAGTCAAGATGGGCAGTGTCGGTAGGCCAATCAGAGGGAGGCGGTGCGTTACCATGTCTATGCTCGGACGCAAACGAGATTCACGCATTGGCTAATATATGGGCATATCGGGGGGGGGGGGGGGTAAAACGTCTGTGCAGTGGTAAAACGTCTGTGGAGAATGTGTACTGTAGAGAATGTCTGAAGAGTGCAAACTGACTGTGGAAAGTAGAATAAGTCATCAAGGGGGTCCCAGCGAAATGTGTTAATACAGTTAAGTATCACAATAATTGTAACCACAACATCCATGTATATGTTGGTAGCTATTCAGAAATAGCAGATACACAAGCAGCTTGTACTGCTTATTTTTGAGTGGTGTAAACCACTCCTACAACTGGCTTTGTTAGTTTACGTGTCTGTCTGTTTGTCTGTCTGTCTGTTCGTACCAAAAAATGAGCATGGTTGCTATGGTCACCCAGTTCACACGGGTGTGATTTCATTACGTCAGACATTACGTCAGACCACAGCTGATCAGTCTATATAAGACCTTACACCACTCAGTTCACACAGGTGTGATTTTTGAATATTAAACTATCTGTCTGTCTATCTGTCTGTCTGTCTGTCTGTCTGTCTGTCTGTCTGTCTGCAGAGTGTTGCTCAGAACAAGCATCTAGTGTGCTCAGCAACTTCCCATGGCTGAATAAAGGACAAAAGATCACACCCGTGTGAACTGAGTGGTGTAAGGTCCTATATAGACTGATCAGCTGTGGTCTGACGTAATGTCTGACGTAATGAAATCACACCCGTATGAACTGGGTGACCATAGCAACCATGCTCATTTTTTGGTACGAACAGACAGACAGACAAACAGACAGACACATAAACTAACAAAGCCAGTCGTAGGAGTGGTTTACACCACTCAAAAATGTATTAAAAAGTTCAAATATGATTGATTTTTTTTTGGGGGGGAGGGGGGGGCTGAAAAGGTTGAGAAAGGTATATGTACAAACACACACAGTCTGCTAAATGTTTCTAAAGAACCAAACTGATCAATATAGATTCTGTTCTGTTCTCTGACACAGGCCGGACTGGGTAAAATGCACCCATATGAATTGACATGATGACAAAATGGTTCATTAGGAACATGCTGTAGTTACCACACACACAGACAGACCACCGTGGTCACTATTTGTGTGACTTGTGTGACTTTGGGTGTCTATTCCTTCCTTATGTTTCCGCGGCGCCCTCTGTGACGTCATGTGGGTCAATACATTACATCACCATCAGACATCATCACCACACGTCATCAGCGAGAAGGACACCGCTCACTTCAAACCGGGTGTGATTTTATTAGTGCGGTTGCTATAGGCAACAATGCACCATTGTTCTCGGCCCGAGAATGTTTTGCCTGCAAAGTGAACCTGCTTTTTGTTCAATTTTGCACAACAGAAAAGTGAAGCTAATGTTGGTCATGCTTCACACTGTTAACTGTCATCGTTGTCATGCTTCTCATGACATCACAATATAAATGGTAATTGCACTTCCCAGTGGACTCCTCGCGACTCGCGTCAGTGCAACCACACTTTCTACTTACTATTAGGCTTGTTTTTTGTCTTGACCACGATGTAAAAATGTAGATATCATGTTATTTAGACAGCTGCTATAGGTTTGTTGTTTGATATCCTATCATTTCAATGCACACATTATTATTTTGATAGTAGGCCTATATATCGTTTAGTGTAGACTGATGCTATAGGGTCTTGGCTTATAGCTGTGATCCTCGTTTACTGAGGCACGGCACTATAAGAATTGCTCAATAGCTTTGGATCAAGATGTCTTAGATGTGCAGTATTTTATCAAGTCTGACTCAATAAATCTAGTCTTGATCCAAGTCTACTAAGAGTGTACACCCGCTCTGCTAAATGGCTAATGTAGGCCTAATAACGTAAATTGTACATTTGAACATATTCATAACATGTTCTTTTTTGGCTCAGATGTAGGCTATAGGCTATCGTTCACAACCTTTTTTCCCACAATGCATTTGCACTGCTGATACACAAACAGTGTCCAGGCTATATACATGATATATATTTAATGTATAGTAATGCAGTCTGACATCTTGTCAGGTTCATCTCTGTCATGATGGATTCACATCTGCACGCACGCGCGCACACACGCACGCACGCACGCACTAGCCAGACGCATGCTGCAAGACAGAAACATTTACTGAACTGACGCAGCAATGGAGAACATCATGACTAAATGCACTTCCAAGAAATAGACTAGGCTACTATAGCCTACTACTGACTGCTTTCGAAGAGGATGCCACGTACTGTTGCCTCCTCAAAACATTCCATCGATACAGCATGAATATGGGGCTATTCGTCTTATACTCTCTTGAATCCATTCCTGACGCCCGTTTTTAACTTAAAATAGAAACACATTCCGCATAATTAAACGTATATGTGTAGGTATTAATATAGGCTATAACAGCCCAGGATTTTAAGCATCACTATTAAACGCCTATATGGATGCAGCGACGCCGATGATGCTCGGCTCATAATCTGTGTGCAGCATCATGCATCCACACACGCACGCACGCACAGTCACGCACGCACGCGCGCACACAAACACACGCGCGCGCACACACACACACGCACACGCACACACAGTCACGCACGCACGGCCATAGCGCAGCAGCATCCATGTTGATTAGACTGGCTGCCTGCTACTATAGCTCAGATCTGTGGCCTTCTCTCTCTATCTCTCTCTCCTCTCTCTTCATGCAGTAACACACACACACACACACACACACACACACACACACAACCGTCGCTTTTCTACATTTCGTTTCAAGGGCACAAAAATGTCGACATTTACAATAATAAAAACCGCCATCCGGACGCACGTACGTTCGAAAGCTCACCTCTCCGCCCGTATTGCGATGCTGTAGTTATAAAGGTCTATTATTCCAGCGGGTTATTATTATCATTTATGATAGAGTGATCCGATGTGCTCTCTCTCTATGGTTGCATCCTTCCTTACTGACTTGACTGTGTGACTGAGGCTCTCTCTCTCTCTCTCTCTCTCTCGCTCTCTCTCTCTCTCTCTCACCACGCACACAACCATGGACAGCAGCTGCAGAGCGAGTCAGTCAAGCAAGGCCCCGCCCCCCCAACGACCACCCACCCGCCCATCCATCCATTTGTAGGCCCGGCCGGCTATAGTGGCGCGCGCATGATCAGTTGATCACGACCATGCACGCACGCGCACGCACGCCACCAGATTTTTGGGGGAGGGTTGGGTGAACCGTCCGGGGGGAAGATCATGCAAATTAGCCACTCAGCTTTCTTTTTTTTAAGGTTAATTTCTAGGCTACTACTATGCAGTCATGATTGATGATTCATCTTTTTTAGTTGTAGGCATTCCTCAGTTTGACATTATTATAGGGACACGGAACACCATGAATCTGTAGGCTATTGTGGGTCCATTTGGTTCAATTTTGAATTGAATTGAATACTCAGGACTTCAATGGAAACAAGCCATAGTGCTTTTGGGTTCCATCCTTTTAGCAATATATGAAAATATGTATAACAGTTTGCAGAATTACAGTGCATTTCAAGCACAACTCAATACAAGACTGTTAAATGTGAGTGGACGACCGCATATGAAAGCATTTCTACTTATATGGTATTTGTATTAAAGTTTAAACTTATATTCTTCTGTGCTTTTTTGCAAACTGTTAAGTATTCAATTAAATCAAGCCAGTCATTTAGCTGGGGACCCCCTGGAAGGACCTCAAGGACCCGTGGGGGTCCCCAGACCCAACATTTAGAACCAGTGGTGACATCTATAGGGCTGCAGCGAGTGACTGATTGATTCCAATCAATGTAACGATTCCCCTGCCCTGCCTGCACAAAGAACTGAAGACCGTAAATTACCTACGCCACTTTCTTTTTTTTAAGCCATAAACTACGTTTACGAGTAAGATAGGACCTATTATATCAGCATCTGTGGATACTTTGCCCAGAAAGAGAGTATAACCTACTGTAGGCTACACAGAAATGGACAAGACTATACCATGATTATGATTTCACTCCAATGTGTGAGATTTACAGAATTACCATCTAGCTTCCTATTCAAAATAACACTTACCGGTATATATGTGAAGTGAACTGGATTCATATCGGCCACATGACATCTTGCGCTAATTGTCATTTAGTGCCCTAAACCAGGGGTTCTCAACGTTTTTGGCTGGGGACCCCCAGAAATGCTTTGGCTGTGTCTCGTGACCCCCGTCCCGCCCTCCTCCCCATCCCCAATACAAATTGGCCGCTACAATAACCATAATAATAGTGAAAATACATCATAAATCAATACTGAAACCAGATATAATCATTAAGGAAAGTTTATGAATGTACTATGTGTACTATGTAAACTCTTCATTTCTCTTTTCCAGCAATTCAGTTGCAAAAAAAGAAAATAATAATATAATAATTTGGCGACCCCCAGGTTGAGAACCCCTGCCCTAAACAAACATTAAAGTCCATGACTTTATATGACGTAATCTTCAAAAGTTATACGTATATTGGAGGGAAAAAAGTGTTTTCTATCATTTTCCCTCGAAAAAGAATAGCCTAGTATAAGCCTATACCATGACATGCTCAAACTGCTGATACCAGGGTGAAAGTGCAGGTTCTCTGATGAAGACCGCAAGGTGGAAACGTTAGTCGTTCTGTATACATACTTAGCACCTAATAAAAGGCTCTAAATGTCCTATGCCACCAAAATGGGGAACGCCCTACCAACAGTCATTAAGACATGTGACTCCTTCAAAACCGCTCTCAAAGGGCACCTACGGACGGCTGCAATTCGAAACTGGCCCCCGTAAAATCTGACCCCCCCCCCCCTTTTCCCTCACTGTATATGTTTATTTTCCCTTTTTACCTCCTTTATGATGAATTCCTGTTCTGTTCTTTGACTATATATAGTAGTGTCTACCTGTACGTCTCTAAATGTTTTGATGAATTGAACATGGTGGACCCTCTTGTAAACAAGTGTAATGCTTAATTGGGTCGTCCACTCACAGTTAACAGTCTTTGTATTGAGTTTGTGCTTGAAATGTACTGTAATTCTACAAACTGTTAATAAATATTTCAATCAATCAATCAAACCGTGCTGCTCCAGTGTCCTCTCCTCCTTCTGCAACGTATGTCCCTGTACTGTACCTGTGAAGCACCGGATCAGCCGTTTCAGGCTCGAGGCGCGCTGGTAGACTCCCTTTGTTGCTCAACAGGTTCATCACATTCACTATACATTATGTTCTTCCTTATAAGTTACCATTCCAGTTTGACCATCAAATAAATCAATACACCTCCCTTTAACCCATGCATTCTGACCTGAGATCAGATTCTAAAAATGTCTTCTACATCCTGACAGTTTTCTGAAAAAGCTATGTTTCTATGTCAGTCGTTCTTCGATTTTTCAAAAATAGCAGACCTACAAGCTCGTAGCGCGCCACTCGGTGGCGCGCTATGAGCTTGTAGATCTGCTATTTTTCAATAGCTAAAGCATAACATAATGCTAACACCAAAAGGGGTTCCCGCCCAGAATGGGTTAATATTTTGGAGTGCCGCGTTTTCCAATTTGGTGGTAGTTTGAACCTATAGTTCATTGATTGATTGAATGTTTTATCCACAGTATATGTAGAATGGGTATGCATTTCAAACGAAAGCACAAGTCAATACAGAAACTGCTATACGAGGACGAAACCAGAAAACTACTAAGACTTGTTTACATCAGGGTCCTCCATTTTCAATTCATAAGAACATTTAAAGACGTACAAATATACAATGTACAGTGTACAGTATGGGAAAAAGCTGAGTACCCACTACTGCCTACATCAAAAAGGCATCCAGAGGAAGCACACTTTTTTCTACCCCCTCCTATATTCAGCTATTAGTGTAGATTTTCGTCTTACACAAACATTAAATTCCCATTGACAATGAATGGAGAATTTACGTCAAAATGTGTCTGAGCAAATCGACATGTTACGTCATGATGATGGACGATGATAAGATAAGAGCGCCCCTCACTTCACACGGGTGGGATTTTTCTTTTTTTTACAATAAACAGAGCCTACTATATAGGGGCCTTTAGAACAGAAGGGTTTGATTGATTGATTGAACATTAACAAGTGTATTAACAGTATAGGCTACAGGTGGAACATCAAAGGCTATGCTAGAAGGATAACACAAAAAGCCCCAGCTATAGAGCGTCGCAGTCCCGCCCCCTACCATGGACCAGGAAATGATTCTCCGTTCATTTTCCTCATAGACATTTCAGAAAGTATTTATTTAAAGACGTTTACGCCGCGGACAAAGCCAGCTCGAGTCGTGACAAATCATGACAAGAAACACAATTTTTTGGGCCGAACAAATAATTAGAAAGAAGAAAAAAACGGCAGGTTACAACACTTTTTTTGTTGTTTTTCTTCTTTGTAATTATTTGTTTGGTCCAAAATATTGTTTGTGTTGTCATGAGTTGTCACGACTCGAGTTGGCTTTGTCCGCGGCGTAACCGTCTTTAAATAAATACTTTTTGAAATGTCTATGGGAAAAAATGCATTGGGATTCATTTCCTGGTCCATGGTAGGGGGCGGGACTGCGACGCTCTATAGGGGCTTGTTTCCATTGTGTTCCATTGTACTCACTGCATGAGTAATACATAGTAAATGCATTACATTCTCAAAGTGGGTGCTGTGGCACCCGGTGCATTGACACAAGTCCATGGGGTGCCTCATAGCCAAGTTAACCACTCCCCCTTGAAAATGTTTCATGTTTATACTGTGATAATATTTGGAATCAATATCAATATCACTTCAGTTTAACCACTTTTGAACCTATACTGTAAATCAGACCTGAATTAAACTGTACTGTTGTCAAAAAATTGTACAATTGACGCGTTGTGAGCCCCCACCCTTCAGGTGTTTAAATGAGCTGCCTCTGCACATAAGACAATTATGTGCAGACAAATATGTGGTTTTTATTTTATTTTTTTATTGTAAAGCACTTTGGTACAACTTTGTATGGTATGGTATGGTATGGTATGGTATGGTATGGTATGGTATGGTATGGTATCGAATTATGTTCAAGTGACAGAAGGTAGGTTTGTTTCCCTGCATGTCCACATCCCTGTTTTAGGGCAGGTGTTTTAGGGCAAATTTCATATAGTTTCAAATTTCATTTTTCATATAGTGATAGTGTGATAGAGAACAATCCCAGACAGTTGCAGCAGTGGTAACAGACCAGTAGTATTAGTGGCATAATTGTCATATTGCATAATTGCATTATATCAGGGGTTCTTAACCTGTGGGTCGCGACCCCCCGGGGGGTCGCCAAATTATTTTGGGGGTCCCCAAATTATATTAAAAAAAAAACTGAACTGCTGGAAAAGAGAAATGAAGAGTTTACATAGTACACATAGTACATGCATAAACATTCCTTAATGATTATATCTGGTTTCAGTATTTATTTATGATGTATTTTCACTATTATTACAACATGGCTGTGCATATAGGCGGGTGATTCACCTTCTGTTCTGACAACTCCTTGAACTCCAGTTTTAGAGCATCCTCTGACCCCACCCCTCCTTTCTCTGTAAATATACCCCACTACACTGCCAAGCCATTTAGAACAGTGGTTCCCAAACGTTTTCATGGGTCAAGGACCCCCAGTTTGACCTGAATTTTAGCTGGGGACCCCCTGGAACTCTCTCAAGGACCCCTAGGGGTCCCCGGACCCCACTTTGGGAACCACTGCTTTAGACACACAAACAAAGAGCAAGATATCGCACCTACTGTACTGTAGGAAGCCAGTGGAGGGAGGCTAGTACAGGGCTAAGATGTTATCATGAAGGTACTGATAGACCCACCCCAGTGGCCACCGCAGACATCAACAACATTATGGAAATTACAAAAATATAACTGCGCGGGTGAAAATCTGCCATGTTTAGTGTTCTAGGGTTAAATAAAGTTGTTCCTATTGTGCAAGTGTATACAGTGTACGGGTCATTTTAATTTCATTCTTACTGCACACCTGTGTCTGAGCTGATCAGGTGTGCATAAGACTTGATCTAAACCCACCCACCCATGCACGCACGCACGCACGCACGGTCGCACGCACACACAGAATATATCCACATTCAGTTGATTGCTAGAGACTCATTTTGTACAAAATGTTTCATTTTGACTAATAGAGCTATGAATTAAAACAACGTCAACTTGTACTTGAACTTTAAGTTTATTGCCTCATCACAGGTATAAAACCTTTAAACTTGTTACAAATATAGTCACAAGAAATGAGATAGTAAAACAGGAAATGTCAAATGACGGGACAAATAAAAAGGGCAGAATATGATGGTCCATTGTACCAGTAAGAGACCGTATGAGTATTCATTCATAGTAATACATACATAAAGTGATAAACTTTATGTCAACATACAGTATAGTAACATAATTTCATAAGTTGGAGTGGCTTATTGTGAACAATAAGAGTGTGCGTGTCTATTCCCTTTTCAAAGCGTAACACCTATATGTTACATCAGGTCCCATTATTTCTTTTAATGTTCTTGTTTTAATATCAATTTGTTTTGGTAGCGCAATCTGCGGGATAAGTCCCAACAACTGTACACAGCTTGTACCTGTATAGGTCAGTGACAATACGTTGATTGATTGATTGAAGTATTTATTAACCGTTTGCAGAATGACAGTAGATTTCAACACACAACTTTGAAGCACAACTCAATACAAAAACTGTCAAATGTGAGTGGACGACCCAATAAAGCATTGCACTTGTTTACGAGAGGGTCCACCTTTTTCAATTCATCATAACATTTAGAGACGTACAAATATCCACTTCTATATAGCCAAAAACAGGAAATCATCATAGAGGGGGTAAATAACGGGGGGGGGGGGGGGAAACATATACAGTGAGGGGGAAAAGGGGTGGACAACCTCTTGAATCAATTCATCCCATTCAGTTGGTAACCATCATTGCGTATTGCTCCACTGTCTCAGTCTCCATGCTGGAAGTGGGAAGCAGGTGGGAAGATATTCCAAGCGGGCCAGTTAGGTTGAACAGGGTTTGTGTAAAGCAGGGTTCCCCAATTAATTAATTAAATAGCAGGTCCCAGATTTTAAATCTGGGACCTGCTATTGGGGAACCCTGGTTTAAATTAGGTAATGGATGTTTTAAACTGGTTTAAAGCCAGCAAACAATGCACCCGGTAGCATTCAGCAGCCAGATCTCTGATTTCCCCAGGGGCCACCGTCACCGTCCTTTGGTATTTCTGGAGCGGAACATTTATGAGACAATGTTGACAATTAAAGGAGAATTCAGTGATTTGGGTGGATGTGCACATGCATGCACTACAGTAGGGTGACACGCGCCTCTGGCCAACAGCACACACACCAAGGACCCCCCCCCCGATCATGATTGGATGTAGGCTTTGCCACCTAAAGCCAATGACGAAACCTAAGGTTTTTTGAACCCCAGGGGTTAACTGGGGACAGGGAGGAACTCCTTATATGGTCAGCACTCTATAGTAGGGAGGATTATCACAACAAAACGAAAAAAGGAAGTGATATTTGAATTAAGTGAAATCACTGAATATATATACCTTTAAACATTGACAAACTAAGATTTTGAATGATTCTATGTATGATTAAACAATCTCAATTTCATTCAGTGATTCATGAGACCACAAACCTATGCTTAAACACAAGCATGTTCCAATACTGTTCTCTCGCTCTCTAGTCCTGAATAGTCTCTGATAGAGTCCATACACCTAAGCTTCATGTACAGTAAAGTAGGCCTATTCTATACGTTTGTAGTGCACAGTGCCATACCTCAACAACATCTTCTTTTCTCATGTGGTATAGAGCCATTTGTAGACTTTTGACAGCCATTTCTGTGTACACTGCTACCTGTGTAAAGAAAGGTAGAACATTAACAGTGCCGCACAAGTATACAAGATTAAACGTGGATTTAGTTTTTATAATCATGTCATCATACGTCCTTGTGTGGCGGTGACGTGCTGTGCTCGTCCAATGTAAACATTGCTTTGATTTGCTGCTTCTCTTCTGCCATATCAACCGATGAATGTTTGATCATTAGCTATATGATGATAAAAGCATATTGGGTGTGTTAGAGGATGCATGGATTTAGTAAATGAAGCTAAGAACTGAATAAGGAGACTGCAGGACATAAATCAGTATAGCAGCACAACTTTCAGTCATCACATGTATACATACCCCAAACAATTCATCTGCCCGCCTTTTGTATTCCTGCGTGGTATTCAAATCATTCATGATTTCAGCCCTCTTGCTGTTGAATTGTTCAGTTATATCCAGTCGTGTCTTGCTAATAGGACTGTCCATGCTCTCACAATCTCCTGTCTTTAATTCATCTTCTGGATTGGTTCCCATTCTTCATAGGTTGAAAAAGAAAATATTTCCATGTTGCATTATAACAAGTCATTACAAGTTTTTCGTTTGTAGTTGCTTTCGTACATTATTCCTGTTTTATTCTAAATCATTTCACGTACCTCTTTTTGAATCTTTGCAAATGTTCAGATTGTTTCTGATGTTCTTCCGATGCAGTTCTGAGGGAGGAAAATGTATTTTAATACGTGAAAATGCTTAACTCCTTGATCAAACATTCCATGAATTATTGTATTTTCATTTGTTTGTGTCTTTTGTGTTCAAGCTGATCTGATCCATGTCGTACACACCGCATCTCCACTAGCTAAAGAGTGCTGGGTTGCGCCCCGAAAATAGCTGATCTACAAGCTCACAACGTGTCGCAGCGTGACGCGTTGTGAGCTTGTAGATCTGCTATTTTCGCTATTTTTGTCTCTTACGGGATTTCAGCCCCTGCCCCTCTAACACTCTCTGCACGTCGCTGAGAGTAACATATTAGTAACATATTACTAGTAAGTAGTAAAACAAGATTATTTACCTTTCCTGCTTTATTTTCTCCTGGTAATCTCGCAGAATCCCATCACACCTGTCACAGCTTAATTTGCGCATAACAGAGCTAAAGAATTCAGTTTAACATGTTAAGTCTGTATAAAATACATATACCAGTCTGTATTGTGCATCTTCCAATTAGCACGCTATGCCAGTAGTTCCCGAAGTGGGGTCCGGTGACCCCCAGGGGTCCTAGTTCCAGGGGGTCCCCAGCTAAATGATATAGTTTGGAACCAAATGGACCCTTATGGGTCTGTAACTCAGAGAGTTAAATTAACATTGATTTTACAATATACTGTACATTGTGGTCCCAGAGATAGAAATGCCATTAAATGCTTAATTCAGGTCCAACTGGGGGCCCTTGAAATGAAAATGGTTGAAAAATCATTGCTAGAGCCGTACAAATCTTCTGTTATGGGGGGTCCCTGGCATATATTTTCTAATGGGGGACCGCAGGCTAATGAGTGTCATTTTGGGGGTCCATGAAAAAGTTTGGGAACCACTGCTCTCTGCCTACTTACTTGATGGATGCTGGATGCTGTTCTCCTTTAACGTTCTATTTATCCAAACAAACAAAACAAAAGAACACAATCAGTGACAAAAGGAGTTAAATATGAACGACTTTTTCTATTCAAACAAGAGGTAAGTACAGCGTTATCAACATTTTAAAGGGAATTGGATTAATCTAGTCCTTCCTTACCTTGATACATCTTTGGTCACATTACTTACATTTAACTTTTGTGACATATTTTATTCTTTAGCGAACGACTTGTCAACATCCATCAAATGAAAACATTTGATGGATGTTTTCACCTCATCCATCAAAGAAACATTAATGAAAATCAGTGCTTACCATATTTCCCATGTTTTGCCTCAGATCTGATTCGCGTCGACACTAAAAGCTGTCTTGCACCAATGTAGGTTAAGTATCAAGAATTTGTGGAATGCAGCCTAGGTCTCTCTCTGTCGGGTGAGCTCACTGAAGCGTGAAGTACCATAAGACACCTCTCTCTCTCTCTCTCTCTCTCTCTCTAGCTGTTGCCACACTGTCGAAAGAGCTGCGCAAGTTCTCGGCTGCGCGCAGCTTAAAGCTTGAGTTTTTAGACAGCTGGTGGATGGAAATTAAGCTCCACCTCCGCGGAATACTTGAGCGACGGCCAGATTCCCGGAAACGCTCTCCTCCGCTCAAGTCTTCCGCGCGGAGGTGGAGCTCATAGAGTATATATATAATACAGACTGAACTGGCGCGAAGCTCCGCCCCCCCAGCTATTCATGTCAGTGGAAGTTGCTCAGTGGCGTTTTGAAGCACCCAGAACTTCGGAAGACTGCCGGAAGTCCCTCCCCGGACCTCAACTTTGAGGTCCTGGGTGACGTAGGGCAACCGAGCGCTCAACGTTATAGCCCAGCTGCACGGGGTTTCCCGGTCATGAATCCACGGGTCCGCCTGTAGTCCCTCCTCCTACCACTAGGACCCAGAGCTTCAACGTTGAATAGCCTCACTGGCCCCTTGGTGGAGCTTCTTTTCCATCCACCAGCTAGCTGTCTAAAAACTCAGAATTTAAGCTGCGCGCAGTTTAAGAAGTGCGCAGCTTAAGACCGTTTTGCGCTAAGGTGTGGAGACGGTGACACTCTCTCTCTCTCCACAACAAGTGAGTGTGTCGTCATTGAAAAAAAGGCGTTGTAGGAAAAAGAACACAAACCCCTCTCTCCCTGTCAATCACAGCGACTACTGGCCAATCGCATCGGGGTTTTCCTAAAACTGCGATGGGATCCATTCCATGATAACGCATGTGTTGTAGTTAAAGGTCCAAGCTTAGAATCTCATTGTATTATAAATCAAAAGAAAGTAATGCAGGTCTAAAACGGCCTGCATTACTGCATAAAATAAAAGGTTGTAGTAGCCAACTGTCACAAAACGTCCTGGTTAATTTCCTCACGTTGCAGTATGTAACTGCACAAAAAACGGAGCTAATGGCAACATGCACAGGTACATGGACAAACTCTCACAGCTGGCAAGTGAGAGTTGTACCCGTTATGCCTAAAATGTACCAGCATGTTACAGTGAAAACCCGCCTCGACAAGACATTGGATCACTGCTACACATCTATAAAACAGGCATACAAATCACTAGTGCGCCCAGCTTTTGGCAAATCCGACCATTCATCTGTATTCCTTATGCCTGCTTATAAACAAAAGGTCAAGCAGTCACCTCCAATAACGAAAACAGTCCAGCGCTGGTCAGATGAGTCTGACTCTTACTCTACAGGACTGTTTTGAGTCCATGGACTGGTCAATGTTTAAAGAGGCTGCAGAGGGAAATATTGATGAATATGCCGACACCGTACTGTCAGTGATCAAGAAATGCATTGATGATGTAGTCCCCACTAAGACCATCAGAGTCTTCCCAAACGATAAGCCATGGTTAAACAGTACTGTGCGTGGGGCCATAACTCAGAGAGACATTGCATTTAAATCGAGATAAGGAAGAGGAAAAACGATCTCACTACTTCCTCCGCAAAACACTGGAAACCGCCAAAAGGGATTATGCTAAGAAGGTAGAAGAACACCTTGCTTCAAATAACAGCAGGGAGCTGTGGAAGGGTCTGAAAATCCTGACTGACTTTAAATCCCCCCCGAAAAACGATAATGCCCTGTCCCCTTCTCTCCCTGATCAGTTGAACAATTACTATTTCAGGTTTGAAGAAGCACAGAGAAAGCTGCCCCCCTCCCCCCCCAGCAGCCTCACTGTCTGACCCCCTGGGTTCTCAACAAAGGAACTGCCGTTCACACCTTGGTGACGGAATGTTGCAGAGATAGCCATCAGATGGACGACCCACTACAGCCTCTGGAAGAGGCTGATGTTCGTCTGTCATTCCTGCACACCAACACCAGGAAAGGAGCAGGACCGGACGAGATCCCAGGGCGAGTCCTCAAAGCCTGCGCAACACAGCTGGCCGGTGTCTTCACAGACATTTTCAACCAATCTCTCCGTGAAAGCAAAGTACCATCATGCTTTAAAACAGCAATCATTGTCCCAGTCCGTAAAAAAGGCAAAGTAACTGGGTTAAATGACTGGAGACCGGTCGCACTCACACCCATTGTGAGCAAATGCTTTGAAAAACATTTCAGAAAGATGATCAACAGCAAGCTGCCACCCACACTGGACCCCCTGCAATTTGCCTACCGTCAGAACAGATCCACGGACGACGCCATTGCAACATCACTCCACACCACCCTCTCACACCTTGAGAAGGAGAAGTCTTATGTGAGAATGCTGTTCATCGACTATAGTTCAGCGTTCAACACCATTATCCCCCTCAAACTAGACTTCAAGCTAAAGCGCCTGGGTTTAAACTCAAACCTTTGCAGCTGGAACCTCAACTTCCTGTCAGAGCGCCGTCAGGTGGTGCGGATGGGAACAAAGTTCTCTGCCCCCCTGACCCTCAGCACAGGAGCCTCTCAAGGATGCGTTTTGAGCCCCCTTCTCTACTCCCTGTACACCCACGACTGCGTGGCTTTGTTCAACTCAAACCAAGTGGTCAAGTTTGCAGACGACACCACAGTCATAGGCTTGATCACGGATGACGACGAAACAGCGTACAGGAAGGAAGTAGAAAACCTGGCACAATGGTGTCAAGAGAACAACCTGGCTCTCAACATTGACAAAACAAAAGAGCTGATCTTTGACTACAGGAGGCCTCCCAGAGATCACTCTCCTATCCAGATCGGAGGTGCTGCAGTGGAAAGGGTCAGAGAGTTCAAATTCCTGGGAGTGCACATTACTGAGGACCTCACCTGGGCAGTGCAGACAGAGCGGGTGGTGAAGAAAGCACAACAACGCCTCTTCTTTCTCAGAAAACTGAAGAAAGCTGGTGTAGGAGCCAAAGAGTGCTTAGGTATAGGAACTTTCACTTGGTTGGTGATGGGTGTGGGCACCGCATTGACGCTCCATTATTGGTGGGAGCGTCTCTGTGGGTGGCCACTTGGAGTTGACAAATATGGGTATCTGTACCTAGCCTGGTTAATAAACCAGACCGAATCAGCCGTTGGCAAAAAAAAGTTGCCTACCAGCGGATTACGGTCTGGCGAGGCTCAGTAGCACGCCTCTTTCCTACAACCGAGAACAGGTCGGACCAATCGGGACACGGTATGCAATATGGGCGGGCTTTGGTACAGTGACGTTCAATGCTTGAGACTTTTGACTGACAGTAGCTCTGACCAATTGCGTCAAAGAGAAAATGTTCCCCGGGAAATGAAATCCAAGTGGAGCCAGCCCAGACTGATATACCGCGACAGTGTTGTGTGATATTAGTCTGGCTTATTAGCCAGGCTAATCTGTACCAGCTCACTCTAAGGCTGTTGGAACTTGGAGGCAGGGTGAGCTGGGAGGATACGTATATTTTGTTGACCGCACTCGCACTTTAGTACATTGATTCATTCACGTTTGTTTTGCTCACTGTTTAATAGTTTTGGATTCTTTGCACATATTTATTACATATATATTTATTAATTGTATTGTGATATTTGGTGCACTGAAATACTATAAACATTTTAAACTTATGAGCTCGTTTCTATGAATCATTTTATCATTGTGTTTGATGGCGCGTCATACAGATTGGTTTATCTCCCATGTTTAGCCTGCCGGTTGAATAATTTAAATGGAAATTACCAGCCACAACATTGTCAACAAACTGTATCATTCTGAAGTGTTGGTGTCGGGAAGTTGGCGTTTAGCCTACCTGGTTTCCCACGGCGCTTAAAGCTTAAACAACGGAACGTGCATGGATGCGCACCACGGCAGTATATGTTGTACTCCTTTTATCGTTTGTCTAATTCATTCGTTATCGAGTCCATTTGGCACGTTACACGCACGCATAGCGGCATAGCCCAAACAGCTGTTGCACACACGCGCACACACACACACACACACACACACACACACACACACACACACACACACACACACACACACACACACACACACACACACACACACACACACACACACACACACACACACACACACACACACACACACACACACACACACACACACACACACACACACAATTGTTCCCCTATAGGTGAAGCGGCATTAGCCTATAGCTCCGGCTGTATGGCTATTGTTTTTTGTTTTTCTTGTGCATGAACGGGTCGGCCCGCTTTCTATTACCCGTGGATCGGGTGGCCCGGGAGTGCCGTCTCTTAATCGAGATATATAGGCACATAAATACCCATCGTTACATGCTGAAGACATAGGGTCTGCATTGATAGTTTAGATTAAGTAGGAAGTTTAGAGGGGAACAATAGCTGACTACATTTACATTCACACACATGCATACTATTTAGGGCTGTCACTGTGCAACGTGTATATGCTGACCTTTGAGTTGGACGAAGGATTTTGTATTTTTGATTCATTTAACGCAAATGTGAAATGGAATCAAATCCATCAAGGCCAGGTTCTAATGCCAGTACAAATGAACCGAAAAGGCAATCAAAGCTCACTGCCAAGGCATTAGTAAACAAAATGGAACAACTTCAAAAGGAACGACAGGCTAAGGTTAACAAAATTGAAGGTCTTGTAAAAGCAATTACTGACCTTATGCAAAACGCTGACAATGCAAAAACTGTTCAATTTAATCTTCACACTGTATCTGCACTGTACGATGAAGCGAGCCATCTGCATGATTCTGTCATCCCATTACTTCCTCCGGAAGAACAAGAGAGACAAAATACTTGGTTTTTGAACGTACACAAACGTAAAGTTATTTTCATTGAAAATGCAAATAAATGGCTCTCAGAAATAAATGGCCCACTTCAAAGTGCAGCTCAGTTACAGGAAGTTACTCAGTCACACACACCTCATGTTGACACATTGAATAATAAAGTAAATAACGATGATGTTACTTATGTTTCAGAAGGCCATGAGGATGAGGTGGGAGCCTCAGTCATTGATGACATTAACCCTGATGATAGCATTTCAAATGTTGCAGTTGAATCATCAAGGGAAAGGAGCACTGCAGGTAGTAAGTGTAGGTCCATTAGTACCACCGCCTAAGGCTGAACGATTTTGAGAAAAAATCTAATTGCGATTTTTCTGACCAATATTGCGATTGCGATTTGACTCGCGATATATATTTTTTTAAATCACACCTGTGTGAAGTAAGTGGTGCAACTCCGTGTGGGCGCCCCCGGGGGGGTCCCCGGAACTTCCAGACCCACAGGAACGTGCCCAGGGTGCCGGCCCGGTTTAGGCGAGCCGCCCCGCGTCCGAAACGGTCGAGAAAGAGTTACCGTGTGTGGGTCCCCAGGCGGTCCCTGTACTGTACTGTACTGTACTGTACTGTACTGTACTGTACTGTACTGTACTGTACTGTACTGTACTGTACTGTCACTGTACTGTACTGTACTGTACTGTACAGTCACTGTACTGTAATGTCACACCTAAAATCATCATATAGGGCCTATACAGTTAGGCTGCGCAACAGTGACACTTGGTTGTGAAAACCAACCAAATGCTATTTTCGTGCTCGGACAGACCCAGCCAGCCAGCCACCCACCCACCCACAGACACACAAAGCTCCATAATGAAGTGGTTGCACCACTTAAAAAGTAAAGCTTCAATTTAGTATTCACTGTGTCCATTTAAAAAGTAATGAAACATTATACCAAATGGCATACCATTCATTTACTTTACCAGGCAGTGATGTCAGGATTCACAGGATGTGAGACAGCTCAAAATAATGTAGGCTAACTAACCAAATTGACCTGTGTTTAATTAACTACAAAAATAATGTGTGTTAAAATTGTAATGTTAGAAATAATTGTAAATAGCTCTCTGGATACAGACCATAAATGCAATGTAATTTCCAGACTTTCTATTTAAGTGCAATTGCTATTAGGATACAGTTATCTAATCATCAGAGCACAATATTGTCATTCTCATTTAATATTCACATTTAGATATTATGTTCAATTGATTTATTTGTTCTCCTAAATCCAGTGCACGTATGTTCACAAACGTCCTACACAAACATTAAATTCCCATTGACAATTTGATGTCATTGTCTGAGCAAAGAAATAGGCCTAGTGTCTATTTTACGTCATGATGATGTACGATGATAAGAGCGCCCCTCACTTCACACGGGTGGGATTTTTGTAACCAAATGAAAGCATATGCATTGCATAAGTGTAGGCTACATTTTGACAGATGTGATGACAGAATTAGGCTATCAATTATTAGA
Organism: Electrona antarctica; assembly: GCF_951216825.1. Classification (NCBI taxonomy): domain Eukaryota; kingdom Metazoa; phylum Chordata; class Actinopteri; order Myctophiformes; family Myctophidae; genus Electrona; species Electrona antarctica. The sequence continues at coordinate 50,828,241 of NC_136807.1, forward strand.
GATCATTTTGTCTGAGGTTTAAGACAAGCTCATAACTTTAACTTTAATGTTTATGAGCTTGTTGGCCGGCTATTTTCCCACCACGGGTCCTGGTGTAAGCTTTTTTTTAATGATGGCTCTCGGATCTCGGTACAATTTCGCGGACCTCGCTCAGACAAATCATTACAAATGTACATGCACCACAATGGGGACCGGTTCACTAGAATCGGGGACGACGACGACAATGTAGCATTAATAAAAATAAACAGGGGACAGGACAGCAGGACAGCGCCCGTGCCATGCGAAGGTTTGTGGTGTTGCTGCGGGATGTTTTGACTGTCGCTGTACCATGACAGGTCTTGCACAAAACTCTCTTGTTGGACGTCTGTAACGTCAAAACCAAAATAATGCCATATCCCCGAAGTGCCTGATCTCTTTGGGATTAAATTGTGCGGATTTAAGAAAGTTTATTCGGGCTCCGCAGACGCTATCTGCTCATCAGCTGCTGCTGACTCCTAGCATGGTAGCATTACTATCAACGCACTGAACACAGAGCAGAGTAGACGTAAATGATGACTTTGTTTTGGGCACTGCGCGAGCGTGTACACATGCACTGCAGTCACATGCACTGCAGGGACACTTCTGATTGGTTAGAATAGAGAGCACAGTATAGCCGTGTTGTAAATACTGGATCAGACGCGCTCCGGGTTGATTATGATTTTTTTTTTAAATCGCAGCCTTTGCGATTTGCTAATCGCGTGGTTTCAAATCGCAATTTCGGTTTGAAAACGATTAATCGTTCAGCCTTACCACCGCCTCATCTACTGCATCTGCACGCATAATGGCAGAAGCAGACTTGGCAGCTCTTCTCGCTCGCCAGAAGATGCTCAAGGACAAACAGGCTCTGGAAGAGCAAGAGGCGCAGCTCAAAAGGAAGAAAGAGCAGCTAGAGTTGGAGACGGAGATAGCAGCATCTGCAGCTAAAATAAGTGTCTTGAGGGTTTCTGGCAGCTCTCGAGTGTCTGGTGCTGCAGCCAGTAGGGCAGATAGGACGAACTCCTACGTTGAGAAAAGGAAAGAAAGGTTTCCGATGTTTGATGCTGATGCTGAGACCTTTGTGCCTGTGTCAGGGAGGCATCCATCTCAGCATGCTTCAGCACGTGAACCACAGTCACGTTCACATTTTCTTGACGCTAGGCCTAAGCAGCCAGTATCGCGTCCACCTTTATTGGATTCTCGACCTAAGGTGAAGAACATGGGGCTACAGTCTCAAGCTGCAGTAGACCAGCCTCAGCCAAGGCCAGAGATGGTTAGGGTGCAACAAAGTGGAGGGCATAACCCTCAAGTACATCCCCAGCCGCAGCTGCAGTCACAACATTCTGCACCTTTAGCACAAGGCAGCGCCAGTCATGGTCAGCTGATCTCTGTTTTGGAAAAACAAAACCAGATAACCTCTTTGCTGGCTGAACAGCAGTCGTTGTTCTTTCTCCCGCGCCGTGACATTGCAGCCTTTGACGGTGATCCTTTGGAATACCAAACGTTTATGAGAGCCTTTGAGCACTGCATTGAGGAGAAGACTCGCAGCGCCAAGGACTGCTTGTACTTTCTCGAACAGTATACCAAAGGGAAGCCCAGAGACATGGTTCGGAGCTGTCATCATATGTCTTCCGAAAATGGCTATGCCAAGGCCAAATCCTTATTGCAAGAACACTTTGGCAACTCATTGAAGATCACCTCGGCATACATGGACAAGGTCTTCTTGTGGCCAGCGCTAAAGTCTGAGGACGTGAACGCGCTTCAATCTTACAGCTTCTTGCTGCGGTCCTGCTTCAATGCTCTGGGAGAGTTTGCATCCACATACGAGCTAGATGTTCCTGCTAACATGCAGACTGTTATCAAGAAGTTGCCCTACAAGCTCAGGGATAAGTGGAGAGATGTCGCTTGCAGTTTGCAGGAGACGAACCACCGCAGAGCCACCTTTTGTGACATCGTTGAATTCATCGAATGGCAGGTGAAAATTGCAAGCGACCCCCTGTTTGGAGACTTACAGGATTCTTCCCCGGCAGTATCGAGAACTACTAAACCCCAGTCCTTTTCTAAGCCCAGGGGAAGTAGCTTTGCGACCACTGTCGCTGCAGTCGAAGGGGACAAGGACACTGGATGGAAGAGAGAGAGGAGCTCACCTGAAGTTTGCTTGCTTTGTGGAGCAGGTCATACATTGGACATGTGTTCCTTATTGGAAAGGAAGACACACAGCGATAAGATGTTCTTCTTGAAAGAAAAAGGGGTGTGCTTTGGCTGCATGTGCACTGGGCACCGAAGCAAACAATGTCGCAAACGCCTGGTGTGCAAGGTGTGCGGTATGAAACATCCCAGCATGCTGCACATCTATTCCAAAGACTGGGAAGATTCTATGCAAGCCAAAGGCGAAAAGAGAACAGCAGATGAAAGTGCTTTGATCTCAGTCCAGTCCAGCGGTCTTACTGGGGCCGGAGATAGTGAGTGCACACTTGCTATACTTCCGGTTCGAGTGAAGTCTAAGAAGGGTCATAAAACAGTGGTCACTTATGCCTTTCTTGATCCTGGAAGCTCGGCTACTTTCTGTACAGAAGGGCTCATGAAACGTCTGAACCTCTCGGGACGAAAGTCAGATATTCTCTTACGGACAATGGGTCAGGAGAAGGTGGTAGGCAGTCACATTGTGATGGACTTGGAGGTAGCTGGGCTGGACACAGACTGTTTCTGTGAGCTACCTGAAATATTCACGCAGAAATGCATGCCTGTCCACCAAGGCAACATCCCTAGGCAGGAAGATCTGCGGAACTGGCCGCACCTTGAGCACATAAACATCACGGCAATCGACTCAGGGGTGGATCTTCTTATTGGCACCAATGTCCCCAAGGCTCTAGAGCCATGGGAGGTGGTCAGAAGTGAGTCTGGCGGTCCTTATGCCATTCGAACCATGTTGGGTTGGACCGTGAATGGTCCTCTTAGGGGTGACTGCACTACTGACACCACTTACACGAGCCATGACGTAACAGTCAATCGGATTGCAGTCGCAAGACTAGACCAGCTGTGGGAGCAGCAGATGAAGGCAGACTTCCCTGAATGTGTTCAGGATGAACAGCTTGGAATGTCTAGGGAAGACTTGAACTTCATGGAGTCTGTCAATGGCTCTGTACAGTTAGTTGATGGTCATTACCACATTGGCCTACCCTTGAGACAAGATAATGTCAGAATGCCGAACAACAGGAAGGTTGCTGAGCAGCGTACCCTGGCTCTCAAAAGGAGATTCGACAAGGACTGTTCGTTCCATACGGACTACACCAACTTTATGAATGAGATCATCGCCAGTGGTTATGCTGAGCAGGTGCCAACTGAGGATCTGGGTCGTTCTGATGGCAAGGTGTGGTACATACCGCACCATGGTGTATACCATCCACAAAAGAAAAAGCTGAGGGTCGTGTTTGACTGCGCAGCTACGTTCCAAGGAACGTCTTTGAATGCGCAACTTCTTCAAGGGCCGGATCTGACAAGCTCACTGGTTGGTGTCATGAGCAGGTTCCGAAAAGAGCCAGTTGTTCTTATGGCTGATATCGCAGCCATGTTCCATCAGGTCAAAGTACCTAGGTCAGACTCTGACCTATTGAGGTTCCTTTGGTGGCCAAATGGTGACCACAGCCAGGGGTTGGTGGAGCATAGGATGTTGGCACATCTGTTTGGAGCAACATCTTCTCCAAGTTGTGCAAACTTTGCATTAAGGAAATGTGCAGAGGATAACCGGGACCAGTTCGGTTCAGAGGTTGCGGACACAGTTCTGCATCATTTCTATGTGGACGACTGTCTTGTGTCTATTGGCACTGAAGAGGAGGCAGTGTCACTATATCACCAACTTCGTGCTCTGTGTGCTAAAGGAGGCTTCCAGCTAACAAAGTGGATTAGCAACAGACGCACTGTGCTTGCTGCCATACCTCCACAGGAAAGAGCAGCGGACGTCAAGGATCTTGACTTGGACAACGACACTTTGCCTGTGGAAAGGGCTCTGGGCGTACAGTGGTGTGTCCAGTCGGATGCCTTCAAGTTCAAGATCACACTCAAGGACAAACCTCTGAAAAGGAGAGGGATCTTATCCACCGTCAGCTCCATATACGATCCATTGGGATTTCTTGCACCTGTGGTGCTGAGCGCCAAGAAGCTACTTCAAAGCCTGTGCAGGGATCAGCTGGGCTGGGATGAGGCTTTGCCAGTAAGCGCTGCCCAGGAGTGGACAGTCTGGCTGGAGGAGCTTCATCTCATCGAAGAGTTTCGAATGTGCAGGTGCTTGAAACCTCCCAAGTTTGGAGAAGTCACTTCCGCTCAACTGCATCACTTTGCGGATGCCAGCGAGGATGGATATGGCACAGTCACATACCTGTTGCTGAACAACATCCACAAGCAAACCAACTGTGCATTTGTAATGGGTAAGGCACGAGTGGCCCCATTGAAATCCATCACAATCCCTCGCATGGAGTTAACAGCGGCAGTGGTGGCAAGCAGGATGGATAAGCTCTGGAAAAGGGAGTTGCGAATGCCACTATTGGAGTCAGTGTTCTGGACGGATAGTACCTCCGTACTGAAATACATCCGGAATGAAACATCAAGGTTCAAGACATTTGTGGCAAATCGTGTCTCTGAGATACTTACAATGTCCAGTCCTTCTCAGTGGAGATACGTCGACACGTCGACCAATCCAGCAGACCTGGCTTCCCGAGGGACCAGAGTGGAATCCTTCTTGAGGTCTGATGTTTGGGTGTCGGGACCCAAGTTCCTAGTAGAGCCTGAAATGGAGTGGCCGGCACAGCCTGATCTTGCTGGAAAGATCTCTCTAGAGGATCCTGAAGTTAAGACGGTGGTCTCTGTGAATGCGATCCAAGCTGATGAGCAGGCAGACTTGGTCACGCAGTTCGTTAGCCACTTCTCGTCTTGGTTCCGCCTGAGAAAGATGGTTGGTTGGTTTCTCAGGTTTAGGAGACTGTTGTTGGATTTGGCTCAGAAGAGGAGGCTTCTTGTCCAGTCTGGTCTGGAGGATGAGAAGGTGCATGAGGAGATGCAGACCATCAGAGCTCAAGCTGCCAAGGGTCCTCTTTCAGTTGAAGAGCTTGACAAGGCAGAAACTGCAGTTGTCTGCTTTTGTCAAGGGAAAAGGTTCTCAGAGGAGATAAGTAGCTTGCAGAAAGGGGAAGGTGTGAAGAAGACCAGTCATCTCTACAGGCTTAACCCCATTCTTGGAGGTGGCATTTTGAGAGTAGGGGGTAGGCTTGGTAGAGCAGCTATGCCAGAGGAGGCAAGACACCCTGCTATCTTGACCAAGGACCTTCACGTTTCCGACCTTCTACTACGTCACATTCATCAAGTGACAGGGCATGGTGGACGTAACCACATGCTGTCGAATCTGCGCCAGAGATACTGGATCCCTGGAGCCAGCGTTGCCATAAGGAAGACTCTGTCCAAGTGTGTCGTCTGTCGTAGACTGCATGCAGTACCAGGACATCAACGTATGGCAGATCTCCCTCTTGACAGGGTTTCACCTGACGAGCCTCCATTCACTCGATCTGGAGTGGATTACTTTGGGCCTTTCGAAGTTAGGCGAGGAAGATGTACAGTAAAAAGGTATGGGGTCATCTTCACTTGTCTGGCTGTAAGAGCTGTGCATCTTGAGGTAGCAGCGTCTCTTGACACTGACTCCTTTATCAACGCTCTTAGACGCTTCGTGGCAAGGCGTGGTCAGGTGTTGGAGTTGCGTTCAGACAACGGCACAAACTTTGTCGGAGGTGAACGTGAGTTGAGGGAGTCAATTGGAAGGTGGAACCAGGCTCAGATCAGTGACATGCTCCTGCAGAAGGGAATCAAGTGGGTTTTCAATCCTCCCTATGGGTCCCACCATGGCGGAGTGTGGGAGCGCTTGATAAGATCCGTACGGAAGGTTCTGAATTCCATCTTGCAGACACAGAATCTTGATGATGAAGGCCTCCATACGGTTCTTTGTGAAGCTGAGGCTATTGTGAACAGCCGACCAATAACTAAAGCTTCCACTGATCCTAATGACTTAGAAGCATTGACGCCCAACCATCTTCTGCTTCTTAAGTCTAAGCCCTCACTACCATAGACATATATACATAGACGCCCCTTCCGGCTCTGAGGCGTGTGTCAAAATTGAAGGCACTATTTTCCCGACATTCCTTGCGAAGAATAGCGGAAGCAAAGCGGAAACTTGTCAAGCTTCCGCGTGCGTAACATAAGTCCCGGAAAAGACGCGCTGTGATTGGCCAGTAGTCACTTGAGTGACAGCGAGAGACATGGAGGATTCACATGAGTGACGTCACTCGGGCAGCGACGCAGTCGCCTTCAGCAAATGCCTTCAGCACTTCTAAATAAGAAAGCTGCGGAGAACTGTTGCTTTGTGTTCACTCTTTTAATGTTTTCTGTTAGTAATCTAATCCCCCCTGGCTCTGATGTTGTATTGTTAATAACTTTGTTGTTTGTGTTTGTTTTTTGTCTTGTTTTGTAATGTATATTGTCATGACTGTTATAAAGATTTGTTAAAAAAAAAAAAAGCCTTCAGCACTGCACTTCCGCCTTCATTGGGATACACGTCGCTCCAATGAACTGCAGCGGCAAATGAGGCGTCTATGTATATATGTCTATGCTCACTACCACCAGGAGTATTTGTCAAGCAAGACCTCTATGTGCGTCGCCGTTGGAGACAGGTACAATACATGTCTGACCTGTTTTGGAAGCGATGGGTGAAGGAGTACCTCCCACAGCTTCAAGAGCGCCAGAAGTGGCAGAACGTACAGCGGAACTTTGTTCCTGGAGACCTGGTCATTGTGGTGGATGAATCTGCACCTCGCAACACATGGTTGACGGGAAAAGTTGTGCAGGCAATTCCAGATAAGAAGGGTCTGGTGCGACAGATTCGCGTGAAGACGAAGACCAGCTGCCTGGACAGGCCCATTACTAAAGTGTGTCTTCTTCAGGAAGCAGAGGAGCCATGATGAAGTCTTACTCGGGGCGCTCATGCTCCGAATCCTCTCTCTTTATCTCTATTTTTGCAGATGGAGAGTTTATGGATGAATGGAGATCCTATCGATGGAGAAAAAATGATGCATTATTCTGAATTAATTTGCACTGAATTTATATTTTTTGGAATTATTGTAACTTTGCTAAGGCTAATCATGTGCTCCTACATAGTAATAATGTTGTAATTAATGCCCATGGCTTAATTAGGGGCCGGAATGTAGGAGCCAAAGAGTGCTTAGGTATAGGAACTTTCACTTGGTTGGTGATGGGTGTGGGCACCGCATTGACGCTCCATTATTGGTGGGAGCGTCTCTGTGGGTGGCCACTTGGAGTTGACAAATATGGGTATCTGTACCAGCTCACTCTAAGGCTGTTGGAACTTGGAGGCAGGGTGAGCTGGGAGGATACGTATATTTTGTTGACCGCACTCGCACTTTAGTACATTGATTCATTCACGTTTGTTTTGCTCACTGTTTAATAGTTTTGGATTCTTTGCACATATTTATTACATATATATTTATTAATTGTATTGTGATATTTGGTGCACTGAAATACTATAAACATTTTAAACTTATGAGCTCGTTTCTATGAATCATTTTATCATTGTGTTTGATGGCGCGTCATACAGATTGGTTTATCTCCCATGTTTAGCCTGCCGGTTGAATAATTTAAATGGAAATTACCAGCCACAACAGCTGGAATGGGTCCAAAAGTTCTAAGAGCTTTCTACAGAGGCACCACAGAGAGCATCCTGACTGGTTGCTTCACGGCCTGGTATGGCAACTGCACTGACCTAAACCGCAAAGCATTGCAAAGGGTTGTGCGGACAGCCGAACGCATCAGCAGATGTGCTCTCCCCCCTATCCAAGCCCTGTACGATGAACGCTGTGTCAGCAAAGCTCGAGGAATAATGAAGGACCCAAGTCATCCCAACCGCAGTCTGTTTGAGATGCTACCACATGGGAAGCGGTTTCGCAGTCTCAAAGCCACTGGAAATAGACTGCAAAAAAGCTTCTTTCCCCGAACAATCAGATACATGAACGAACTGATAAGAACCAAAGTGTATCAGGGAAAAGGAAAACGCTAGCATCCCCCCGCACCTTTGCCCCGCACCTTTTGCCCTTTGCCCTCGCACTATTGAGCTCAAATTGCACCTCTCTAAAACGTTTTTGTTGTATATTTATATTGAACTATAGTCTACTGTGAAGTTAAAAAAAAATAATAATAATAAAAGAATACTATAATAATAATAATTGTCCTACTACAAGGACAACATGCACATGTACATATGATACTCTTTTTCTACACTTGTTTGCTCTTTTTTGCACTAAATTCTATTTTGTTTGCTGTGTTTTGCTGTTTTGATGTCGTATTATATTTTTGCTCTTTTTTTGCACTCTATATTCTTTTTTGTTTGCTGTGTTTTGCTGTTTTGATGTCGTATTATATTTTTGCTGCTGCATTGTCTGAAGGAAGCCAAACAAAAATAAGTTTTACTCTTATGTACCTGTACACAAGATGTAACAATAAAGCACAACCTTGACCTTGACCTTGATAGACCAAAATCTAGTTTTATTTGATGGCCTTCCTACCATCGTTTTCGGCCTATATGTGCCCTCAAACATCACACCAAACACCAAAGGCCACCTGGACTTGCCCCTATGAAATTCCAAGCCTGGCTGTATGTGTGTGTATAGGCCTACTATACGTATTATTATTTTCCATTTCTCTCCAAACGCGGTCCAGGGGTCTGCCATGAAAATAATCACACACAAAAAAGACAATGCACACATTATGGGCCATTACACTAGTGTTTAAGACTTCAAATGGCCATACCGACACTCAGGGCTGGATATAATTTGAAGGCTGTCAAGCGGCCTGAAATGACATAGATAGGCCCAAATTATGCAATAGTTAAAAGAGGTGAATATGTATCTATTCATCCATTAAGACCGGATTCCACAAATGTCTTCTAAATCTATTTCAGTGGTTCTTAAACTATTTCATGTCAAGGACCCCCAAAATGATAGGCTGTTTGGCCACCGACCTGCATCTGAAAATGTGTTGTTCCAGGGAATGCCGGTGCAGAAGCAAAGATATGAGTTAAAAAAACGTTTGCTGTGAAAGAATATATATATTCAAAGATTTGCACACGTTTAAAAATATCAGCAGCGAAAGTTTAAAATGACGGCCAAAGTGGTTAAAAGCTAAGGTGACACTGATGTGTCCTCAGGTCCAGTGTTGTTTTTGGCAGCACATTTTCATTTTAGTTTTAGTCATAGTCTTTTGAACGACGTCGCTGCACGCTCGCGGTACGTCAGGTCTCATTGAAAAACATGTATTCTAAATGAGATTTCATTTTCGCTCGCATCGCTGGCAGTGTAGATGAGGTGTCACATATATGAGGATGTCTGTCATCACATGTAGAAAAGTGGCTATGGGGAAATTCCATTTAGCTACAGTTGAGCCTAGCAACTGCTTATAAGACCTTGCGTAGCCAGACAACTATTCCACAATCTCCGAATGCTATATATGCAGTGTATATGTGGTTGGGGATCTAAACTCTGATATTACCGACAGTAACTCACTGTTTGGAAAACACTTCCACTTCTGTGAAGATAATATTTTTATTCTGTCAACCAAAGGGCTCCTGCCTGCTGACAGTTACATTAGTGAAGCCTGGCATTCTACATCCTGGCTTGACCACTGTATTAGTACAGCTGATGGGCATGCAGCTATAGTGAATATGAGTATACGGTATGGGTTAGCTACAGCTGATCACATTCCACTTGGATTCACAATAAATGTTAAGGTTCTGCCCTCAATAATGAAAAATGACAGCAATGCTCGTTCTGGTAAACTGGACTGGTCATCTCTGTCCAAAGAGGATTTACAGTCTTACTACATAAAAACTGACAAGCTCTTAAGTAATATTTATTTGCCCACAGATGCTATCAGGTGCAATGATGCTAACTGTAAGAGTGTGGAGCATAAAAACGCCCTCTGTACCCTGTATGACAACATAGTGGCTGCCCTGGTTGAAGGTGGCAAACCCCACTACAAGTATAAGGGCAAATTTCATATCAGACCAGGCTGGAATGAGCATGTAGCAATGTACCATGCTAACGCAAGAGAAGCCTTTAAACTGTGGGCTATAGCTGGAAGACCTAGGCAGGGGCCTGAGCTTGAGCATAAAATCACAACTAATGCTAGATATAAGTATGCTGTACTTTTCATCTGCAAAAATGAGCAAGTTATGAGGGCAGACTCCATGGCCAGTAAGCTACTGTGTAACAATGTGAATGATTTTTGGAAAGAGGTGAGAGCTCTCACTAATAGTAAACCCTCCTTACCCTGCTCTGTAGAAGGAACTTCAGAAGCTGATAATATTGTGGCATTATGGCGACAGCATTATAGCTCTTTATTCAACTGTATTAATAGTGATTTGTTTGTGGATGACTCTGATATGAACAATGATATGGGTATAACAACACATGGGGTGTATCAAACCATGCAACATTTGTCTGTAAACAAAGCATGTGGGATGGATCAGATCACTGCAGAGCACCTGGAAAATGCTAGTCTGAGACTAGCACCACTTTTATCTATCAGTTTTACTGGCTTTATGATCCACGGTGTATTACCAGACTCAATGCTTTCAGTATTGCTTGTCCCAGTTATTAAAGATAAAGCTGGTAAGGTTAGTAGCCTTGATAATTATAGGCCCATAGCTATAGCCAGCATCATCTCCAAAGTAATGGAAAGAATCCTACTGGATAGAGTAACTGAGTATATCCACTCCTTTGATAACCAGTTTGGTTTTAAACCAAAGCATGGTACTGACCTATGTATTTTTGCTCTCAAGGAAATGGTGAGCAAATACAAGTCTAGTAATTCATCAGTCCTCATGTGTTTTATTGATGAAATAGAGGACTAGGGCCTCTGGAAATGACTGGAATAGAGCCGGTACACGTATGGATGGACTCCGGTCAAAGAGTCACAGGAGGAGGGCTGCTTGATTTAGTGTCTTTAATCTTGAACAGAAGTGCGGTCTATAAATACAAATAAACATTATTTTTGAATCATCATAATAAACAATCAAATAATTCTTACATAAACCAAAATACAGTTTAAACCCATCTACAGTAGGTATCAAACATAGGCATCAAACATGTAATTCTCCATAAAGTAAATCACATTCACATTTTCAGAACATACACAAATATATAACAACATGACCTATAAAGGGAAGCACCATAGTCTACAATAAAGACTTACTTTTACTGTCATGAACACGCACAGTCAGAGAGGAAAATAAACACAGCTCCTCAGGTCAAACTAAGCAGAGAACTGAGTGAGAAAAGCATGCAAGCTGAACCTAATCACAATTATTACTGGGGCAGCCAGGGGCAGCCAATCAGCCTTGCTGTGTCAATGAGTCCTTGCATTGCTGAGTCAATTAACTAGGTCTTTCCTACACAGCCGCCTCCAAATGTGTACCTAAACATTTGAACATAAACAGGAAAGTCCATCACTGACACATGCCTCCTCTATTTGAGCGACCACATCAAACAAGAGGTGGACGCTGGCAAATACTGCGGCATGGTCATGCTGGACCTCCAAAAGGCTTTTGACACCGTGAACCACTCCATACTGGTTAACAAGCTAAAAGCAATTGGTTTCGATAGCACATCAGTGAGCTGGATGCAATCCTACCTGGAGGGGAGAGAACAGATGGTGGAAGTGAACGGAACACTGTCCCCCCCCCCTCCCAGTGAGCTGTGGCGTTCCACAAGGAAGCATACTAGGGCCTCTACTGTTCCTAATATATGTAAACGACATGACTTCAGCCTGTGACTGCAACTTGTTCCTGTTCGCAGATGACTCAGCACTGCTGGTCTCGGACAGGGACAAACTGCAGGTTGAAAATGCCCTCAGCTCTGAACTCGGTAGAATCTGCACCTGGCTCGCTGATAACAAACTATCTTTACACCTGGGAAAAACTGAATCCATTCTCTTTGGCTCTATTAGTAATCTCAGCAAGGCAAATGGCTTCTTGGTTAGAGTGGGTGACAATGTTATCACACGTAAAGATGAAATTACCTACCTAGGTTCCATCCTGGAGGCTAATCTTTCCGGTGATAAAATGGCCACCAACGTAATCAAAAAAGTCAACCATAGAACAAGATTCCTCTACAGGATCTCCTCACTGGTCAACAAAAACACCTTGAAGACCTTAACAGGAGCCCTTGTACAGGGTTTCTTTGACTATGCATGCACCTCCTGGTACCACAGCACCTCAAAGGCCCTTAAAACCAGACTCCAGACTTCCCAAAACAAACTGGTCAGGCTCCTACTTGATCTAGCCCCCCGAACCCACCTCACCCCTGCCCACTTCGACAGGCTGGAATGGCTTAGGGTCGACGACAGAGTACAGCATCTTGCAATGGGTCTGGTCCACAAGATTCGATACACCACCAAGATACCCATGTACCTGTCTAGATACTTCCTTAATGTTAACGAAGTCCACACCCACAACACCAGAGGGAGTGCAACGAACCATGTACAACCCAGATTCGGCACAAACAAGGGACTAAATTCTTTTCGCTCCTATGCCACCAAAATGTGGAACGCCCTACCAACTGTCATTAAGACATGCGAATCCCTTGACTCCTTCAAAACCGCTCTCAAAGGGCACCTACGGATGGCTGCAATTCGAAACTGGCCCCCGTAAAATCTGAATCCCCCCCCCCGCCCCCCCCTTTTTTCCCCTCACTGTATATATTTCTTTTCCCTTTTTACCTCCTTTTTGATGAATTCTTTTGTGATGAATTCCTGTTCTGTCTATAGAAGTGTCTATTTGTACGTCTCTAAATGTTTTGATGATTTGAACATGGTGGACCCTGTTGGAAACAAGTGTAATGCTTAATTGGGTCGTCCACTCACAGTTAACAGCCTTTGTATTGAGTTTGTGCTTGAAATGTACTGTAATTCTGCAAACTGTTAATAAATTCTTCAATCAATCAATCAATCAATCAATCCCCCTCGCCAGGGAGACTCGGTAGCTGCACCAGACGAGATGCAGGGCGCAGGTAAATGCGTCCATCAGCTCCAGGGTACATCTGTGTGATCTTCCCGACAGGCCAGAGGGCCCGAGGGAGTTGTGGGTCCACAACGAGGACCACCTGACCGACGGACAGCTATTTGCCATCCTTCCTCCACAGCAAACGATTCTTGCAGTTCTCTGTCCGCTCCGACAAAGTTAGTGCCATCGGAAAGAAATTCGAATGAATGAGCTGCGGGTTGCCTATTGGGGAACCCTGGTGTAAAGCCAGCAAACAACCCACCCGGTAGCATTCAGCAGCCAGATCGCTGATTTCCCCAGGGGCCAGCGTCACCGTCGCTTTCCGTCCTTTCTGGAGCGGAAAATGTATGAGACAATGTTGACAATTAAAGGAGCATTCAGTGATTTGGGTGATTTGGAAAAAAAAACGGTCTTTCCCGGTAACAAGATGTGCACATGCATGCACTACAGTAGGGTGACACGCGCCTCTGGCCAACAGCACACACACCAAGGACCCCCCCCGATCATGATTGGATGTAGGCTTTGCCACCTATAGCCAAAGACGAAACCTAAGGTTTTTTTTAACCCCAGGGGTTAACTGGGGACAGGGAGGAACTCCTTATATGGTCAGCACTCTATAGTAGGGAGGATTATCACAACAAAACGAAAAAAGGAAGTGATATTTGAATTAAGTGAAATCACTGAATATATATACCTTTAAACATTGACAAACTAAGATTTTGAATGATTCTATGTATGATTAAACAATCTCGATTTCATTCAGTGATTCATGAGACCACAAACCTATGCCTAAACGCAAGCATGTTCCAATACTGTTCTCTCTCTCTAGTCCTGAATAGTCTCTGATAGAGTCCATACACCTAAGCTTCATGTACAGTAAAGTAGGCCTATTCTATACGTTTGTAGTGCACAGTGCCATACCTCAACAACATCTTCTTTGCTCATGTGGTATAGAGCCATTTGTAGACTTTTGACAGCCATTTCTGTGTACACTGCTACCTGTGTAAAGAAAGGTAGAACATTAACAGTGCCGCACAAGTATACAAGATTAAACGTGGATTTAGTTTTTATAATCATGTCATCATACATCCTTGTGTGGCGGTGACGCGCTGTGCTCGTCCAATGTAAACATTTTCTCGAATTGCTGCTTCTCTTCTTCCATATCCTTCAATGAAGCCTCAGACATTTTCTATATGATGATACAAGCATATTGGGTGTGTTAGAGGATGTATGGATTTAGTAATTGAAGCTAAGAACTGAATAAGGAGACTGCAGGACATAAATCAGTATAGCAGCACAACTTTCAGTCATCACATGTATACATACCCCAAACAATTCATCTGCCCGCCTTTTGTATTCCTGCTTGGTTTTCAAATCATTCATGATTTCAGCCATCGTGCTGAAGATTTGTTTAAGCATTCTTAAGTCGTGTTGTGTCTTGCTAATAGGACTGTCCATGCTCTCACAATCTCCTGTATTTAATTCATCTTCTGGATTGGCTCCCATTCTTCATAGGTTAAAAAAGAAAATATGTCCATGTTGCATTATAATGTGGAAGTTGATAAAAGAGACGAGCAGACGGAGTATAGGGAGTCTCAGTACTTTACTTCCAAACAACATCAAGAACACACAGGTACAGGTACTTCCTTATATGACTTCCTCACTGCACCCCTAACCAACCACCAGTGTCCATTCTGATGTGAGACATCTCCCCTAGTGTCCACCACACAGGCCCCCCCCGAACACTCAGAATTGACAAGTGCAACACATTAAACCTCTATAAACCCCCCCAACAGTACACCCAGTGTCTTTTAGTCCCTTTTAGGATGTCTGACTGCACGACCATAACGACTGTATGTCACAGTAACAGGGGGCGTGGCAGGGGTAGGGTTAGAGGTAGGGGCAATGGGACGTCCCCGCCGACGATGAGGCTTTGCCGGGGGAAAGGCAGGAGTCACAATGGCTGGAGGGGCAGGGGCAGTTCTGGGTGGCCGACCCCGGCGTGGAGGCTGAGCCAGCTGCACCGGCTCGTCTGGAGCCATATGAGCAGGCTTAAGGCGATCGATGGAAATCCGCTCCTTATTCCCCCCCATGTCCACTACAAAGTTCTTGGGGCCCACCTTGAGGACCCGGAAGGGCCCGTCATACGGAGCCTGCAGCGGAGAGCGGTTGGCATCATGCCGGATAAAGACGTAGCGGGCAGCCATGAGGTCCTTCGGGATGTAGGACTGGGGAAGGCAGTGGTGTGTAGGAACCGGGGCAAACGCACTCGCATCCCGGAAGGTAGAGCGCTGAACCGCGGTGGACCAAGGGCCAGAGGAACCAGGGAGAAACTCCCCAGGGACCCTCAGCGGCTGACCAAAGACCAGCTCGGCCGAAGAGGACTGCAGGTCCTCCTTTGGTGCTGAACGCAGGCCCAACATGACCCACGGGAGACGGTCGATCCAGTTGTGGCCCGTGAGCGTGGCGCGGAGAGCAGCCTTCATTGAGCGGTGAAAACGCTCACACATTCCATTGGCTTTCGGGTTGTATGCGGTGGTACGATGGAGTTTCACCCCCAGTCTCTCAGCCACGGCGCTCCACAGCTCAGAAGTGAACTGGGCTCCCCTGTCCGAAGTGAGATCCGATGGAGTGCCAAACCGGGCCACCCAGCCGGAGATAAACGCCCGAGAGACCTCCGACGCTGTCATAGATTTCAGGGGAACCACTTCTGGCCACCTGGTGGTCCTGTCCACCATAGTGAGGAGGTAAGTGAACTCCTGGGACGGGGAAAATGGGCCAACATGGTCGAACCGCCTCTCCGGAATGAGAAACGGCTCCAGAGGAGCCCTAGTGTGCCGATGTACCTTTGCCCGCTGACACGCCACACAGGAGGCCGCCCATGCTCTGACGTCCCTCCGAAGACCTGGCCAGATAACTTTGCCCCCACCAGCTTAACTGACGCCCTTACACCCGGGTGTGAAAGGGCATGAATGGCGTCAAACACCCGGCGGCGCCAGTCTTTCGGAACCATGGGGCGGGGCTGGCCAGTGGAGACGTCACAAAGGAGTGTGGCGCCGCTGTCGTGGAATGCCATCCAGTCGCAGTCCTGTCACCGCCGTCCTAAACGCCTGAAGGTCTGAGTCGTTGAGCTGGTCCTCGGCCATAGCAGCGTAGTCCATCCCCAGGTGCATGGGACTGATGCGTCCCCGGGAGAGACAGTCCGCCACCTGGTTGTCTTTGCTGGCCACATGCTGGATGTCTGTCGTAAACTCCGATATGGCGGAAAGTTGGCGCTGTTGCCGACCGGACCACGGCTCCGTTGTCTTGGCCATGGCAAAGGTCAGGGGCTTATGATCCACATATGCGGTGAACTCCCTGCCCTCCAGTAGGAACCTGAAGTGCCGTACTGCCAGGAAAAGGGCCAGCAGCTCCCTGTCAAATGTGCTGTATTTTCTCTCAGTGTCCCGGAGCTTCTTACTGAAAAAGGCTAGGGGCTGCCAGGCGCCAGAGACCCACTGCTCACACACTGCACCTACTGCGTAGTCGGAGGCATCAGTGGTGAGGGCTATCAGAGCAGCAGGGGACGGGTGTGCCAGCATGGCAGCCTTGGCGAGAGCAGCTTTAGCGTCCTCAAATGACTGGACCCGCTCCGGGGACCAGTCCAGAGCATCGTTGTCCTTCTTGCCCCTCAACGCCTCGTACAAGGGGTGCATGATTTGAGCAGCATGGGCTATAAAGCGATTGTAGAAATTAACCATACCCAGAAATTCCTGTAGGGGCTTGACGGTGAGTGGGCGGGGGAAAACGGTGATGGCCTCCACCTTGGCGGGTAGTGGAACGGCCCCCGCTGGGGAGACGTGGTGCCCAAGAAATTCCATCGCGGGCAGGCCGAACTGACACTTGGCCGGATTGACAATCAGTCCATGCTCGTTGAGCCGCTCGAACAGCTGCTGGAGGTGGCCCTGATGCTCGGACCGGCACCTGGCAGTAGCCACGCACCAAATCTATCTTAGAAAAGATGGTGGCCCCTGCCAGGTGGGCAGAGAAATCCTGGATATGGGGAACTGGGTACCGGTCGTGCGTGGTAATTTTGTTCAGGCGCCGAAAATCACCACACGGACGCCACTTTCCATCCGCTTTGGGGACCATGTGCAGAGGGGACGCCCACGGACTGTTGGATCGACGTACAATGCCGAGCCGCTCCATCGTGGCGAACTCCTCCTTGGCTATTGCCAACTTAGCAGCATCCAGGCGGCGCGCTCGTGCGTAAACTGGAGGCCCCACTGTTTGAATGTAATGTTCCACTCCATGCTTGGCCACGGAGGCAGAGAACGCAGGGACAGTCAGGGCAGGGAAATCGGCTAGGAGGCGCTGGTATACATCTCCTGTGGCGAGCATATTGGCCAGGGGAGGCGGCCCTGGCCCCCCCAGTGTGCACGGGTATGTGTCAAAGGACACAGAGTCAATCAGCCGACGATTTGCGACATCGACCAACAGTCTGTGAGCACACAAAAAATCCGCGCCCAGTATAGGCACCGACACAGAAGCAATAATAAAGTCCCAGGCAAACTGGTGTCCATTAAAACACACAGTGACATACCTGGTACAAAACGTACGGATGGCAGTACCATTAGCCGCATACAGCGGTGGTCCATGTCCGCTTCCCAATGCGTCCGCGGCAGACGCAGGCAGGATGCTCCTCTGCGCGCCCGAGTCCACCAGCAGGCGCCTACCAGAAGACGTGTCCTCAATAAACAGCAGCTCATTGGTGACGCCAGCACTCATAGCCGCTAACGAGCGCCGGCTCTGGCGTTTCCCTGGTTCCCAAAACAGCATGGTGGCGTGCAACGTTTCGCCTTGGTGCCAAAACGGCGATGATAATAACATAATCCGTCATCGTGCTGTCGCTCGGTCACCCGATCGCGGCGATCAGACACCGCAGCCACTGTGTACAGCTGTCGGGAAGCCAACAGTATCTTATCCGCTTCCTCGGCTAACCCACGGTAATCCTTGGTGCGCACCAGAGGCGAGCTGGCCAGCGCTGTGCGCACCGGAGTCGGGAGTTGGCGCAGGAAAAGTTGGACAAAAATAAACGTTGCGTCACCTGAACCGAGTAGCGCCAACATGTTTTCCATCAGCACCGTAGGTTTCATGTCCCCCAATCCATTAAGGGACAATAGGCGATCTGCCCGCTCCTCGTCTGACAGCTGGAACAAGCGCAGCAACTCTGCTTTGAGAGCGATGTATTTACCGTCTGCTGGTGGGTCCCTGAGGGATCCCATCATCCGGCGGGTGGTGGAGGAATCCAACGCCGCGACTACATGGTAGTATTTGGTGTCATCCACCGTGATTCCGCGGAGGTGAAACTGCGCCTCAATATGTTGAAACCACGGGGCTGGATCATGTTGCCAAAACTCTGGCAACTTAACTGTAGCCGCATACACCGGTATGGCAGCCGCGTCAGCGTTCATGTTCAAGTTCAATTCAACGTCAAGGTCACCACTGTGGAAGTTGATAAAAGAGACGAGCAGACGGAGTATAGGGAGTCTCAGTACTTTACTTCCAAACAACATCAAGAACACACAGGTACAGGTACTTCCTTATATGACTTCCTCACTGCACCCCTAACCAACCACCAGTGTCCATTCTGATTTCTGATGTGAGACATCTCCCCTAGTGTCCACCACAATAACACGTTTTTCGTTTGTAGTTGCTTTCGTACATTATTCCTGTTTTATTCTAAATCATTTCACGTACCTCTTTTTGAATGAGTCAAATTGTTTCTGACGTTCTTCCAATGCAGTTCTGAGGGAGGAAAATTTATTTTAATACGTGAAAATGCTTAACTCCTTGATCAAACATTCCATGAATTATTGTATTTTCATTTGTTTGTCTTTTGTGTTCAAGCTGATCTGATTGATTGAATAATTAGACCGCAATTAAAATAGATGACAACAAATAATTTTCACATCTTGAATTCATAGTGTACTTACAGTGCCTCCTTTATTTTCTCCTGGTAATGTTGCGTCATCTCATGCATACTGTAATACAAACATATTGGTAAATCATTATAAAACACTTCAGACCAGAAATAATCAATTCTTATACAATTAATACTGCATAATGTTAACAAAATATAATATACACTATATTTACAACCAAAAAATGCTAATTTTGAGCTCACCTTTTATCATGTTCTCGCAGATTCCCATCACACCTGTCACAGCTTAATTTGTGCATAACAGAGATAAAGAATTCAGTTTAACATGTTAACCCATTTAGCGCTAGCATTTATTGAAAAATTAGGATCTAATTCACGCCAGCATTTTTTGAAGGGCTTCGGCAATGGCGTTAAAGGTGGCCTTACACTAGCCGATAATCGGGCATTTTTTGACGCTCGGGGGGTGCCCGACTCAATCGATCTGCTCGGGGCGCGATCGGGATCGACCCGATCAACATCAAGCATGTTTGATATTTGCTCTGCCCCGCTCCGATTATCCTGTAGTGTGTGGTGCTATCAGATTTCAGATTGAAAAGAATCGGCTAGTGTAAGGCCACCTTTAGTGTTAGTATCAAAATTAGGCGCACGCACGCACGCACTATTGTTCTCTATGCCAGTAGTTCCCGAAGTGGGGTCCGGTGACCCCAGTCCCTAGTTCCAGGGGTCCTAGTGACCCCAGACCCTAGTTCCAGGGGTCCTAGTTCCAGGGGTCCTAGTTCCAGGGGTCCTATAGTTCCAGGGGTCCTAGTTCCAGGGGTCCTAGTTCCAGGGGTCCTAGTTCCAGGGGGTCCCCAGCTAAATGATATGGTTCGGAACCAAATGGACCCTTATGGGTCTGTAACTCAGAGAGTTAAATTAACATTGATTTTACAATATACTGTACATTGTGGTCCCAGAGATATAAATGCCATTAAATGCCTAATTCAGGTCCAACTGGGGGCCCTTGAAATGAAAATGGTTGAAAAATCATTGCTAGAGCCGTACAAATCTTCTCTTGTGGGGGGTCCCTGGCATATATTTTCTAATGGGGGTCCGCAGGCTAATGAGAAAAAATGTGGGAACCACTGCTCTCTGCCTACTTACTTATATGCTGGATGCTGTTCTCCTTTAACGTTGGAAGCGTTCTATTTATCCAAACAAACGAAACAAAAGAACACAATTAGTGACAAAAGGAGTTAAATATGAACAACTTTTTCTATTCAAACAAGAGGGCTAAGTACAGCGTTATCAACATTTTAAAGGGAATTGGATTAATCTAGTCCTTCCTTACCTGACTCCTGACTCCTAGTCATGAACTGTGACATATTGTATTCTTTAGCGAACGACTTGTCTTTCAAATAGCTATGTTTTCACATCATCCATCATCAAAGAAACATTAATGAAAGTTAAAAAAAAATCAGTGCTTACCTTATTTCCCATGTTTTGCCTCAGATCTGATTTGCGTCGACACTAAAAGCTGTCCTGCACCAATGTAGGCTACACTGTAGGTGATCTTAGATGCCTATAGGGACGGGCTATATAATTCACTGATGCCCCGCCCCCTGCGTGCTATTGGCTCCCACAACTACAGTTCCCACTAGTATGCTAAACAAAGGCTTCATTGGTTAGGTGGTGTCATGGGATGGGCTGAAGTTGCTGAAGCCACGGCCACAAACGTGCAACGATGGACGCGTGGGTGCTGCAAGTGCATCACAATTCAACCTGGCAGAATCTTAAAATACACACCAAGGATTAAGAAAAACAAGGTGGTGTAATAAAATCCCCGATATTGGTTGACCCCTCTTTCCATAGAGACTCATTTTCATGTTTGTGGTGCCCCCCATTACATGGGCAGAAAGTGAAAATGCTTTTGGAGGTGCACTTACAGTATAATATTGGCATCATTTTAAGCCCATATGCACTATAAAGAGTCATATAAAGTTAAATTTTAGTATGACAGCATGTTCATTATGGCCTTTTTTGTATGAAGTCGGCCCCACAGACAGAATTGTGCGAAGGCAGTATACAAGCAAACGTATAGTATCAAGACTGTTTGACATTTTACTCTTTGTATCAAGTTATCAAATCAAATTTCTGCAACACACAGTCTGCGGAACCATTGCCCACCACTCCTGAATGAAGTGTCTGGTGCTGGGACTCTGGTGCAACGCACAGGTCCTGGGCCTGGTGAGAGCAGGAGTGGACCTGGTGAGACGTAGGAGGGGCCCAGTCAGGAGTCAACCCACAGAGCCTAGTCTTTCCATGCGCCAGAAGCGTACCTCCCAGCCCTGGCAGAGTAGTTCTGGAGTAGTTCTAACAGATTGTGTGGCCTTGGTTTTTCCCTAGTGGGACTGATTGGGGGAGCTACTGGGACGTAAGTCGGGACTTGATCACCCCGGCTGGGTCGCCTGAGTGAGGGGTATGATGTTGGTAGACCCGAAAGAATCTTTTTTGGTAAGGAATTCAAAGTGGGCCTGCATGGCCGCGGCTGAGCGGTCCAGGCACCTAGGCTGATAATCCAGTCTGACAGGATGTCGCGGGTTCGAGTCCCGAGCCCGCAACGGCCTTTGCTGCGTGTCTTCCCCCCGTCTCTCTCCCCCTTTCCTGTCAAGCTATACTGTATCTATCAATAAAGGCATGAAAGACAAAATTCAAAGTGAGGCTCTAGTACTATAAGTACTCAACCCAATACTTTAGTCAAAGTGATATAGGCCTACTCCTGTTGAAACATTACTCAACTACAAGTGAATTGCTCAGTCAAATTTGAACTGAAGTGGGCGCTTTTAAAAATGCTTAAAGTATTCAAAAGCTAAATACAATTTCATATCAAACATTTCAAATATGAGAATGGTCTATTATTGTTTGTCTTTAAATGGCTCGATGAATTGAATACACGAGACCTTGATGGAAACAAGCCCTGAGGGCTGATTTAATCCAATTAGCATTCTTTTGTTCCACCGTGCCCGTTAATAACGTATTCAATCAATCAAAAAAAAAGTCACACCAGGGACCACATCAGGGACCACAGAGTGCTCTGTCTGTCATGTGACTGGTTATGTATTGATCTAAACTTCTAAAGGTTAAATACTGTTCTAAGACAATGGTAACTGTCTCATCAGCTTCTTATCCGACTTAATCACACGTTTTACCATCATTTCAATAGAGGGTATGTGCGTGACATCATCATCATGTCCGGAAGTTATGCGGGAACGCCTACTGAGTGGCAAAAAAAATTTTTCTGGCCTTGACAGCCCATACATCCAACAGAAAAGTCCTATCTAATTGCATTAAACAACGTTAAACGACATGAAACTCACATTAAAGTAACTTTGCCACTCGATTTGCCACTCGATTTCCCTTATGTGCATACCCTCTATAGACCAAAATCTAGTTTTATTTGATGGCCTTCCTACCATGGTTTTTGGCCTATATGTGCCCTCAAACAATGGACACCAAACACCAAAGGCCACCTGGACTTGCCCCTAAAATGATGAAATTCCAAGCTTGGCTGTATGTGTGTGTATAGGCCTACTATACGTATTATTATTTTCCATTTCTCTCCAAACTTGGCACAAACGCGGTCCAGGGGTCTGCCATGAAAATAATCAAACAAAAAAAAGACAATGCACACATTATGGGCCATTATAGTGTTTATTATATTATTATAGTGTCATTACACTACTAGTGTTTAAGACTTCAAATGGCCATACGACGCTCAGGGCTGGATATAATTTGAAGGCTGTCAAGCGGCCTGAAAGATAGGCCCAGATTTTTGCAATAGTTAAAAGAGGTGAATATGTATCTATTCATCCATTAAGACCTGACAACGGATTGGAGACACAAATGTCTTCTAAATCTATTTCAGTGGTTCTCAAACTATTTCATGTCAAGGACCCCCAAAATGATAGGCTGTTTGGCCACCGACCTGCATCTGAAAATGTGTTGTTCCAGGGAATGCCCATGCAGAAGCAAAGATATGAGTTAAAAAACGTTTGCTGTGAAAGATTATATATATTCAAAGACTTGCACACGTTTAAAAATGGCAGATCTACGAGCTCGTATAGCTATGAGCTTGTATAGATCTGCAATTTTTCTATTTTTCAGCAGCGAAAGTTTAAAATGACGGCCAACGTGGTTAAAAGCTAAGGCGACACTGATGCGTCCTCTGGTCTAAATGCGGGTTAAAAGGCCTCCAAAGTTTGTGGGAGGGATTTGTCTTACTGAATATGACAAAGATCACAAATGCATGCATCTGATCTACCCCACATTTTAATCATATGGGGGCTCTAACAACGGAGAGCCAAAAGCCATTTCGCTTTCATTGAAAGGAGCACCACAAATGCTAAATAGGGCACTGTGTGTTGCAGAAATTTGATTTGATAACTTGATACAAAGAGTAAAATGTCAAACAGTCTTGATACTTCTTACGTTTGCTTGTACAACTGCCTTCGCACAATTCTGTCTGTGGGGCCGACTTCATACAAAAAAGGCCATAATGAACATGCTGTCATACTCAAATTGAACGTTATATGACTCTTTATAGTGCATATGGGCTTAAATTGATGCCAATATTATGCTGTAAGTGCACCTCCAAAAGCACTTTCACTTCTGTCCATGTAATGGGGGGCACCACAAACATGAAAATGAGTCTCTATGGAAAGACCAATGCGTCCACCGTTGTGCATTTGTGGGCGTGGCTTCAGCAACTTCAGCCCATCCCATGAGACCACCTAACCAATGAAGCCTTTGTTTAGCATACTAGTGGGAACTGTAGTTGTGGGAGCCAATAGCACGCAGGGGGCGGGGCATCAGTGAATTATATAGCCCGTCCCTATAGGCGTCTAAGATCACCTACAGTGTAGCCTACATTGGTGCAGCACAGCTTTTAGTGTCGACGCGAATCAGATCCAAAACATGGGAAATAAGGTAAGCACTGATTTTCTTTTTACTTTCATTAATGTTTCTTTGATGGATGAGGTGAAAACATAGCTATTTGAAAGAAAAGTCGTTCGCTAAAGAATAAAATATGTCACAAAAGTTAAATGTAAGTAATGTGACCAAAGATGTATCAAGGTAAGAAAGGACTAGATTAATCCAATTCCCTTTAAAATGTTGATAACGCTGTACTTAGCCCTCTTAATTGTTTCAAAAGTCGTTCATATAATTTCCTTTTGTCTCTAATTGTGTTCTTTTGTTTCGTTTGTTTGGATAAATAGAATGGTTCTGCTGACGCTTCCAACGTTAAAGGAGAACAGCATCCATCATATAAGTAAGTAGGCAGAGAGCAGTGGTTCCCACACTTTTTCATGGACCCCCAAAATGACACTCATTAGCCTGCGGACCCCCATTAGAAAATATATGCCAGGGACCCCCCATAAGAGAAGATTTGTACGGCTCTAGCAATGATTTTTCAACCATTTTCATGTCAAGGGCCCCCAGTTGGACCTGAATTAGGCATTTAATGGCATTTCCATCTCTGGGACCACAATGTACAGTATATTGTAAAATCAATGTTAATTTAACTCTCTGAGTTACAGACCCATAATAAGGGTCCATTTGGTTCCAAACTATATCATTTAGCTGGGGACCCCCTGGAACTAGAGAACAATAGTGCGTGCGTGCGTGCGTGCGTGCGTGCGTGCGTGCGTGCGTGCGTGCGTGCGTGCGTGCGTGGGTCTCATGATATTGGTTATACCATATTTGTCACTAATTGGAAGATGCACAATACAGACTGGTATATGTATTTTATACAGACTTAACATGTTAAACTGAATTCTTTATCTCTGTTATGCGCAAATTAAGCTGTGACAGGTGTGATGGGAATCTGCGAGAACATGATAAAAGGTGAGCTCAAAATTAGCATTTTTGTTTGTAAATATAGTGTATATTATATTTTGTTAACATTATGCAGTATTAATTGTATAAGAATTGATTATTTCTGGTCTGAAGTGTTTTATAATGATTTACCAATATGTTTGTATTACAGTATGCATGAGATGACGCAACATTACCAGGAGAAAATAAAGGAGGCACTGTAAGTACACTATGAATTCAAGATGTGAAAATTATTTGTTGTCATCTATTTTAATTGCGGTCTAATTATTCAATCAATCAGATCAGCTTGAACACAAAAGACAAACAAATGAAAATACAATAATTCATGGAATGTTTGATCAAGGAGTTAAGCATTTTCACGCATTAAAATACATTTTCCTCCCTCAGAACTGCATTGGAAGAACGTCGGAAACAATTTGACTCATTCAAAAAGAGGTACGTGAAATGATTTAGAATAAAACAGGAATAATGTACGAAAGCAACTACAAACGAAAAACGTGTTATAATGCAACATGGACATATTTTCTTTTTCAACCTATGAAGAATGGGAGCCAATCCAGAAGATGAATTAAATACAGGAGATTGTGAGAGCATGGACAGTCCTATTAGCAAGACACAACAACGGCTTGAACAAATCTTCAGCAAGATGGCTGAAATCATGAATGATTTGAAAACAGATGAATTGTTTCAGGTATGTATACATGTGATGACTGCAAGTTGTGCTGCTATATTGAAGGATATGGAAGAAGAGAAGCAGCAATTCGAGAAAATGTTTACATTGGACGAGCACAGCGCGTCACCGCCACACAAGGATGTATGATGACATGATTATAAAAACTAAATCCACGTTTAATCTTGTATACTTGTGCGGCATTGTTAATGTTCTACCTTTCTTTACACAGGTAGCAGTGTACAAAGAAATGGCCTTCCAAAATCTACAAATGGCTGTATACCACAGCAGCAAAGAAGATGTTGTTGACGTATGGCTGATTTGATGTACATCAAAGTTCTGTGCACTACAAACGTATAGCATACTTTACTGTACATGAAGCTTAGGTGTATGGACTCTATCAGATACTATTCAGGACTAGAGAGAGAGAACCGTATTGGAACATGCTTGCGTTTAGGCATAGGTTTGTGGTCTCATGAATCACTGAATGAAATTGAGATTGTTTAATCATACATAGAATCATTCAAAATCTTAGTTTGTCAATGTTTAAAGGTATATATTCAGTGATTATATAGAAGTGTATATTTGTACGTCTCTAAATGTTATGATGAATTGAAAAAGGTGGACCCTCTCGTAAACAAGTGGAATGCTTTATTGGGTCGTCCACTCACAGTTGACAGTTTTTGTATTGAGTTGTGCTTCAAAGTTGTGTGTTGAAATGTACTGTAATTCTGCAAACTGTTAATAAATACTTCAATCAATCAATCAACGTATTGTCACTGACCTATACAGGTACAAGCTGTGTACAGTTGTTGGGACTTATCCCGCAGATTGCGCTACCAAAACAAATTGATATTAAAACAAGAACATTAAAAGAAATAATGGGACCTGCTTTGAAAGGGAATAGACACGCACACTCTCATTGTTCACAATAAGCCACTCCAACTTCTGAAATGATGTTAGTGCTGAGCCCTGTAACCCTGTCAGTCTTACAGCGACACAGGCTTTATCACTTTATGTATAGTATTACTATGAATGAATACTCATTACTGTCTCTTACTGGTACAATGGACCGTCATATTCTGCCCTTTTTATTTCTTTTTCAAACTATTCTTATTTGTCCCGTCATTTGACATTTCCTGTTTTTCTATCTCATTTCTTGTGACTATATTTGTAACTGACAATCGTTGGAGCTTGTATGGATAACAAGTTTAAAGGTTTTATACCTGTGATGAGGCAATAAACTTAAAGTTCGGGTACAAGTTGAAGTTGTTTTAATTCATTATGAGTGCATTCAGCTCTAATAGTCAAAATGAAACATTTTGTACAAAATGAGTCTCTAGCAATCAACTGAATGTGGATATATTCTGCGTGCGTGCGTGTTTGGGTTTAGATCAAGTCTTAGGCCTCATTCACACTTACCAAACACCAATCAAGCAAATGTTTGGTCGTTTGTTTTTTTGGGCCACCACAATGCTTTTCCAATGGGAGTCACATGGTTTGATCAAACATTTGTGTTTGATTGCTGGTGGTGTTCTGCCCCTCCCCCCTCATCAAACAAAAATGTTTGGTCAAACCATGTGACCTTCATTGGAAAAGCATTGTGGTGGCCCAAAAAAAACGACCAAACATTTGCTTGATTGGTGTTTGGTAAGTGTGAATGAGGCCTCATGCACACCTGATCAGCTCAGACACAGGTGTGCAGTAACGTACATTACATTACATTACATTACAGTCATTTAGCAGACGCTTTTATCCAAAGCGACTTACAATAAGTATAGAATGAAATTCAAATGACCCGTACACTGTATAGACTTGCACAATAGGAACAACTTTATTTGATTGATTGATTGAAATATTTATTAACAGTTTGCAGAATTACAGTACATTTCAAGCACAAACTCAATACAAAGGCTGTTAACTGTGAGTGGACGACCCAATTAAGCATTACACTTGTTTACAAGAGGGTCCACCATGTTCAATTCATCAAAACATTTAGAGACGTACAAATATACACTTCTATATAGACAAAGAACAGAACAGGAATTCATCATAATGGAGGTAAAAAGGGAAAAGAAACATATACAGTGAGGGAAAAAGGTGGGGGGGGGATTCAGATTTTACTAGACTAACTAACCCTAACACTAAACACAGGTGATTTTCACCCGGACAGTTATATTTTTGTAATTTCCATTATGTTGTTGATGTCTGCGGTGGCCACTGGGGTGGGTCTATCAGTACCTTCATGATAACATCTTAGCCCTGTACTAGCCTCCCTCCACTGGCTTCCTACAGTACAGTAGGTGCGATATCTTGCTCTTTGTTTAAATCAGTGGTTCCCAAAGTGGGGTCCGGGGACCCCTAGGGGGTCCTTGAGAGAGTTCCAGGGGGTCCCCAGCTAAAATTCAGGTCAAACTGGGGGTCCTTGAAATGAAAATGGTTGAAAATCACTGCTAGAACCGTGATTTCTTTCTCTTACGGGGGTACTTGGCATATATTTTCAAATGGGGGGTCCGCGGGCTAATGAGAGTCAATTTGGGGGTCCTTGACATGAAAACGTTTGGGAACCACTGTTCTAAATGGCTTGGCAGTGGGGTATATTTACAGAGAAAGGAGGGGTGGGGTCAGAGGATGCTCTAAAACTGGAGTTCTGTCAGAACAGAAGGTGAATGAGCCGCCTATATGCGCACACACGCACGCACGCACGCACACACACACACACACACACACACACACACACACACACACACACACACACACACACACACACACACACACACACACACACACACACACACACACACACACACACACACACACACACACACACTTTCTTAGTTCTTCTATTTATAGTGACATAGGAATAGACTATGTGACAACCAGGTATAGTCTGGTGACCACCCCAGCACCACCTTCTCGCTCGGGTGGAATCTGCGGAACCATTGCCCACCACTCCTGAATGAAGTGTCTGGTGCTGGGACTCTGGTGCAACGCACAGGTCCTGGGCCTGGTGAGAGCAGGAGTGGACCTGGTGAAACGTAGGAGGGGCCCAGTCAGGAGTCAACCCACAGAGCCTAGTCTTTCCATGCGCCAGAAGCGTACCTCCCAGCCCTGGCAGAGTAGTTCTGGAGTAGTTCTAACGGATTGTGTGGCCTTGGTTTTTCCCTAGTGGGACTGATTGGGGGAGCTACTGGGACGTAAGTCGGGACTTGATCACCCCGGCTGGGTCGCCTGAGTGAGGGGTATGATGTTGGTAGACCCGAAAGAATTGTTTTTGGTAAGGAATTCAAAGTGGGCCTGCATGGCCGCGGCTGAGCGGTCCAGGCACCTAGGCTGATAATCCAGTCTGACAGGATGTCGCGGGTTCGAGTCCCGAGCCCGCAACGGCCTTTGCTGCGTGTCTTCCCCCCATCTCTCTCCCCCTTTCCTGTCAAGCTACTGTAATCTATCAATAAAGGCATGAAAGACAAAAACATGTCTTAAAACTAGAAAAAGTGCCCTTCTGGGCACAGGTCTCCACCAGGAGGATAGGAGTGTGTGTGTGATGTTTGGCAAAATGTTTAGGAGCAATATAAACGTGTGTGTGTGTGTGTGACGCGGCGCAAGGCCTGTTGTAGCGCCACCATGAGGCTGATTTGAAAACTGTCAAGTGGCATTTCTTCCAAAGCCTAGTGGGAATATGCATGCAGTTTCACCACAATCGGACACTGCATTGAGTAGTTGTGGCGATTTGTACAAAACGGGTACAAAGCGGGCTACTCCTGAAACGTTTAGAAGCCAATCGTAGCCAATGAGGGTGGATTATGAGAAATCAAACAAACCCGTCTTGATCACATGACTATGAAGAGCATGTGTACCGATTTGTGTGAAATTTGGATAAAATCTGAAGGAGTAATATTAGAAAATGTGTTTTACATATGTCGGCCTCCTGGTGGCGCTATAAAGAGCAGATGTGAAAAATTCCAGGCAAAGGTTTTTCCTTTGCCTCTAGGGAGTTGGCATACAAAGTTATCCGCAGATCCGTGCAGTTAGAGGTAAAAACACTTTTCGGCCAGTTATAGCGCCACCATGAGGCCGAGTTGAAAATGTTCACGTGGTATTTCTTCCTCTGCCTAGTGGGAATGTGTGTGCACAATTTCACGGAAATCACACGATGTGTTCATGATTTGCAGCATTTTGTTTGAAACTGAGCACTCCTGCGAACTTTGGAAGCCAATCTTAGCCAATCAGGATGGAGTCTGAGAAATCTGAAAGACTGGTTTAGTTGAATGGCTCTAGAGAGACTGTGTACCAATTTGCGTGATGTTTGGACACAATCTGTAGGTGTACTGTCCAAAAACTTGTTTTGCACAAAGCGGCCTCCTGGTGGTGCTATAACAGGCCGTTCTGGAAATGTTGGGGCAGAGGTTCATTGTTGGCATCCAGGGAGTGTGTGTGCAAAATTTGACATCGACCGGGTTAACGGTGCCAGAGATTAGCTGTTCACAGACGGAAGGACGGACACACACACGGACACACTGACACACGGACGGACGGACGGAGTGCAAAACATACTCTCTCCCCATGCCCTCTCTCCCCATGCCTTCGGCCTGGTGGAGACAAAAAGGGAATTCAAAGTGAGGCTCTACTAAGTACTCAACCCAATACTTTAGTCAAAGTGATATAGGCCTACTCCTGTTGAAACATTACTCAAATACAAGTGAATTGCTCAGTCAAATTTGAACTGAAGTGGGCGCTTTTAAAAATGCTTAAAGTATTCAAAAGCTAAATAAAATTTCATATCAAACATTTCAAATATGAGAATAGTCTATTATTGTTTGTCTTTAAATGGCTCGATGAATTGAATACACGAGACTTGATGGAAACAAGCCCTGAGGGCTGATTTAATCCAATTAGCATTATGTTGTTGTGCCTGTTAATAACGTATTCAATCAATCAAAAAAAAAAAGTCACACCAGGGACCACATCAGGGACCACAGAGTGCTCTGTCTGTCATGTGACTTATGTATTGATCTAAACTTCTAAAGGTTAAATACTGTTCTAAGACAATGGTAACTGTCTCATCAGCTTCTTAACTGACTTAATCACACGTTTTACCATCATTTCAATAGAGGGTATGTGCGTGACATCATCATCATATCCGGAAGTTATGCGGGAACGCCTATACTGGCTACTGGCTGTCCCTCGCACTAACCTAGTTACCCGGGGTGACCGGGCTTTTGCCGCTCGGGCACCCAGACTGTGGAACGCACTGCCAGTGCACATTAGGGTAGCACCATCCCTGGCACGCTATGAACTTGTAGGTCTGCTATTTTTGAAAAATCGTGAAAATAAAATTTAAAATAAATCTTTTTTTTTTTTTCTTTTTTTTTTGAAAATAATTTGGGGACCCCCTAAAATAATTTGGCGACCCCCCGAGGGGTCGCGACCCACGGGTTGAGAACCCCTGCTCTATAGACCAAAATCTAGTTTTATTTGATGGCCTTCCTACCATGGTTTTCGGCCTATATGTGCCCTCAAACAATGGACACCAAACACCAAAGGCCACCTGGACTTGCCCCTAAAATTATGAAATTCCAAGCCTGGCTGTATGTGTGTGTATAGGCCTACTATACGTATTATTATTTTCCATTTCTCTCCAAACTTGGCACAAACGCGGTCCAGGGGTCTGCCATGAAAATAATCCAAAAAAAAAAGACAATGCACACATTATGGGCCATTACACTAGTGTTTAAGACTTCAAATGGCCATACCGACGCTCAGGGCTGGATATAATTTGAAGGCTGTCAAGCGGCCTGAAAGATAGGCCCAGATTTTTGCAATAGTTAAAAGAGGTGAATATGTATCTATTCATCCATTAAGACCTGACAACGGATTGGAGACACAAATGTCTTCTAAATCTATTTCAGTGGTTCTCAAACTATTTCATGTCAAGGACCCCCAAAATGATAGGCTGTTTGGCCACCGACCTGCATCTGAAAATGTGTTGTTCCAGGGAATGCCCATGCAGAAGCAAAGATATGAGTTAAAAATTGTTTGCTGTGAAAGATTATATATATTCAAAGATTTGCACACGTTTAAAAATGGCAGATCTACGAGCTCGTATAGCTATGAGCTTGTATAGATCTGCTATTTTTCTATTTTTCAGCAGCGAAAGTTTAAAATGACGGCCAACGTGGTTAAAAGCTAAGGCGACACTGATGCGTCCTCTGGTCTAAATGCGGGTTAAAAGGCCTCCAAAGTTTGTGGGAGGGATTTGTCTTACTGAATATGACAAAGATCACAAATGCATGCATCTGATCTACCCCACATTTTAATCATATGGGGGCTCTAACAACGAAGAGCCAAAAGCCATTTCGCTTTCATTGAAAGGAGCACCACAAATGCTAAATAGGGCACTGTGTGTTGCAGAAATTTGATTTGATAACTTGATACAAAGAGTAAAATGTCAAACAGTCTTGATACTTCTTACGTTTGCTTGTATACTGCCTTCGCACAATTCTGTCTGTGGGGCCGACTTCATACAAAAAAGGCCATAATGAACATGCTGTCATACTCAAATTGAACGTTATATGACTCTTTATAGTGCATATGATGCCAATATTATGCTGTAAGTGCACCTCCAAAAGCACTTTCACTTCTGTCCATGTAATGGGGGGCACCACAAACATGAAAATTAGTCTCTATGGAAAGACCAATGCGTCCACCGTTGTGCATTTGTGGGCGTGGCTTCAGCAACTTCAGCCCATCCCATGAGACCACCTAACCAATGAAGCCTTTGTTTAGCATACTAGTGGGAAATGTAGTTGTGGGAGCCAATAGCACGCAGGGGGCGGGGCATCAGTGAATTATATAGCCCGTCCCTATATGCATCTAAGATCACCTACAGTGTAGCCTACATTGGTGCAGCACAGCTTTTAGTGTCGACGCGAATCAGATCTGAGGCAAAACATGGGAAATAAGGTAAGCACTGATTTTCTTTTTACTTTCATTAATGTTTCTTTGATGGATGAGGTGAAAACATAGCTATTTGAAAGAAAAGTCGTTCGCTAAAGAATAAAATATGTCACAAAAGTTAAATGTAAGTAATGTGACCAAAGATGTATCAAGGTAAGGAAGGACTAGATTAATCCAATTCCCTTTAAAATGTTGATAACGCTGTACCCTCTTAATTGTTTGAATAGAAAAAGTCGTTCATATAATTTCCTTTTGTCTCTAATTGTGTTCTTTTGTTTCGTTTGTTTGGATAAATAGAATGGATCTGCTGACGCTTCCAAAGTTAAAGGAGAACAGCATCCATCATATAAGTAAGTAGGCAGAGAGCAGTGGTTCCCAAACTTTTTCACGGACCCCCAAAATGACACTCATTAGCCTGCGGACCCCCATTAGAAAATATATGCCCCCATAAAAGAAGATTTGTACGGCTCTAGTAGTGATTTTTCAACCATTTTCATTTCAAGGGCCCCCAGTTGGACCTGAATTAGGCCCCCATTTAATGGCATTTCTATCTCTGGGACCACAATGTACAGTATATTGTAAAATCAATGTTAATTTAACTCTCTGAGTTACAGACCCATAAGGGTCCATTTGGTTCCAAACTATATCATTTAGCTGGGGACCCCCTGGAACTAGGACCCCTGGAACTAAGACCCCTGTAACTAGGACCCCTGGAACTAGGACCCCTGGAACTAGGACCCCTGGGGGTCACCGGACCCCCTTCGGCATAGAGAACAATAGTGCGTGCGTGCGTGCGTGCGTGCGTGCGTGCGTGCGTGCGTGCGTGCGTGCGTGCGTGCGTCTCATGATATTGGTTATACCATATTTGTCACTAATTGGAAGATGCACAATACAGACTGGTATATGTATTTTATACAGACTTAACGTGTTAAACTGAATTCTTTATCTCTGTTAAGCTGTGACAGGTGTGATGGGATTCTGCGAGAACATGATAAAAGGTGAGCTCAAAATTAGCATTTTTGTTATAGTGTATATTATATTTTGTTAACATCATGCAGTATTAATTGTATAAGAATTGATTATTTCTGGTCTGAAGTGTTTTATAATGATTTACCAATATGTTTGTATTACAGTATGCATGAGATGACGCAACATTACCAGGAAGAAATAAAGGAGGCACTGTAAGTACACTATGAATTCAAGATGTGAAAATTATTTGTTGTCATCTATTTTAATTGCGGTCTAATTATTCAATCAATCAAATCAGCTTGAACACAAAAGACAAACAAATAAAAATACAATAATTCATGGAATGTTTGATCAAGGAGTTAAGCATTTTCACGTATTAAAATACATTTTCCTCCCTCAGAACTGCATTGGAAGAACGTCGGAAACAATTTGACTCATTCAAAAAGAGGTACGTGAAATGATTTAGAATAAAACAGGAATAATGTACGAAAGCAACTACAAACGAAAAACGTGTTATAATGCAACATGGACATATTTTCTTTTTCAACCTATGAAGAATGGGAGCCAATCCAGAAGATGAATTAAATACAGGAGATTGTGAGAGCATGGACAGTCCTATTAGCCAGACACAACAACGGCTTGAACAAATCTTCAGCAAGATGGCTGAAATCATGAATGATTTGAAAACAGATGAATTGTTTCAGGTATGTATACATGTGATGACTGCAAGTTGTGCTGCTATATTGAAGGATATGGAAGAAGAGAAGCAGCAATTCGAGAAAATGTTTACATTGGATGAGCACAGCGCGTCACCGCCACACAAGGATGTATGATGACATGATTATAAAAACTAAATCCACGTTTAATCTTGTATACTTGTGCGGCATTGTTAATGTTCTACCTTTCTTTACACAGGTAGCAGTGTACAAAGAAATGGCCTTCCAAAATCTACAAATGTCTGTATACCACAGCAGCAAAGAAGATGTTGTTGAGGTATGGCTGATTTGATGTACATCAAAGTTCTGTGCACTACAAACGTATAGCATACTTTTCTGTACATGAAGCTTAGGTGTATGGACTCTATCAGAGACTATTCAGGACTAGAGAGAGAGAGAGAACAGTATTGGAACATGCTTGCGTTTAGACATAGGTTTGTGGTCTCATGAATCACTGAATGAAATTGAGATTGTTTATTCAAAATCTTAGTTCTTAGTTTGTCAATGTTTAAAGGTATATAACTTATGAAATGTTACCATGTTGAACGAGTGCTGAGCCCCGAGTCAGTCTTATAGCGACACAGGCTTCATCACGTTATGTATGTATATTACTATGAATGAATACTCATTACTGTCTCTTACTGGTACAATGGACCGCCATATTCTGCCTTATTTATTTCCTTTTCAAACAATTCTTATTTGTCCCGTCATTTGACATTTCCTGTTTTACTATCTCATTTCTTGTGACTATATTTGTAACTGACAATCGTTGGAGCTTGTATGGATAACAAGTTTAAAGGTTTTATACCTGTGATGAGGCAATAAACTTAAAGTTTGGGTACAAGTTGAAGTTGTTTTAATTCATTATGAGTGCATTCAGCTCTAATAGTCAAAATGAAACATTTTGTACAAAATGAGTCTAGCAATCAACTGAATGTGGATATATTCTGCGTGCGTGCGTGTTTGGGTTTAGATCAAGTCTTAGGCCTCATTCACACTTACCAAACAAGCAAATGTTTGGTCGTTTGTTTTTTTGGGCCACCACAATGCTTTTCCAATGGGAGTCACATGGTTTGATCAAACATTTGTGTTTGATTGCTGATTGCTGGTGGTGTTCTGCCCCTCCCCCCTCATCAAACAAAAATGTTTGGTCAAACCATGTGACTCCCATTGGAAAAGCATTGTGGTGGCCCAAAAAAAACGACCAAACATTTGCTTGATTGGTGTTTGGTAAGGCCTCATTCACACGTACCAAACACCAATCAAGCAATGTTTGGTCGTTTTTTTGTTTTTTTGGGCCACCACAATGCTTTTCCAATGGGAGTCACATGGTTTGATCAAACATTTGTGTTTGATCGCTGATTGCTGATTGCTCCCCCCTCATCAAACAAAAATGTTTGGTCAAACCATGTGACTCCCATTGAAAATGAATTGGAGCAGCAATCAAAAAGCAATCAGGCATCACACACGGACCAAACATTTGTTGTGTACGTGTGAATGAGGCCTAAGTGTGAATGAGGCCTCATGCACACCTGATCAGCTCAGACACAGGTGTGCAGTAACTTATAGAATGAAATTCAAATGACCCGTACACTGTATACACTTGCACAATAGGAACAACTTTATTTGATTGATTGAAATATTTATTAACAGTTTGCAGAATTACAGTACATTTCAAGCACAAACTCAATACAAAGGCTGTTAACTGTGAGTGGACGACCCAATTAAGCATTACACTTGTTTACAAGAGGGTCCACCATGTTCAATTCATCAAAACATTTAGAGACGTACAAATAGACACTTCTATATAGACAAAGAACAGAACAGGAATTCATCATAATGGAGGTAAAAAGGGAAAAGAAACATATACAGTGAGGGAAAAAGGTGGGGGGGGGGATTCAGATTTTACTAGACTAACTAACCCTAACACTAAACACAGGTGATTTTCACCCGGACAGTTATATTTTTGTAATTTCCATTATGTTGTTGATGTCTGCGGTGGCCACTGGGGTGGGTCTATCAGTACCTTCATGATAACATCTTAGCCCTGTACTAGCCTCCCTCCACTGGCTTCCTACAGTACAGTAGGTGCGATATCTTGCTCTTTGTTTAAATCAGTGGTTCCCAAAGTGGGGTCCGGGGACCCCTAGGGGGTCCTTGAAATGAAAGTGGTTGAAAATCACTGCTAGAACCGTGATTTCTTTCTCTTACGGGGGTACTTGGCATATATTTTCAAATGGGGGGTCCGCGGGCTAATGAGAGTCAATTTGGGGGTCCTTGACATGAAAACGTTTGGGAACCACTGTTCTAAATGGCTTGGCAGTGGGGTATATTTACAGAGAAAGGAGGGGTGGGGTCAGAGGATGCTCTAAAACTGGAGTTCAAGGAGTTGTCAGAACAGAAGGTGAATCAGCCGCCTGCACGAGCGCGGTGCGTGCGACACACATAGCCTATAGTCTTCATCAAAAGAGAGCACTCATGGCAATTCGGAACTGGCCCCGGCCTGTTAAAAAACAAATCCAAGGAGTACTCGTAGAGAGGCTGGGGAATTGGGAATTGCCTTTACTAAATTGGGACTTGAAGGGGAGGAAATGTTTTTTCTTTTGTCTTGAAGGGGCATGATTGGCCAATGGAATGGATACATTACATACTATATATTATCTGACTTGACAATAATTGTTCACAATAGCCATACTGCCAGGAGCAGTATGGGTTGGTGCCCCAGCCTGCATCCTCCGTGAGGAGGAAGTCCCAAAAAAACCTTCGTGAGGCCTTTAGGAGGTCCATTCGAGCCGCAAGTGGAGCCTGCAAGTTCCACTGTTGCCCAGGTGGAGCCTGCAGAACCGTTGCGGCTCAAGAATCCATCACTCCTGAATGAAGTGTCTGGTACTGGGAGTCTGGTGCAACGCACAGGTCCTGGCTGCACCTGGTGAGAGCAGGAGTGGACCTGGTGAGATGTAGGAGGGGCCCGGACAGGAGTCAAAGTCAACCCACAGAGCCTTATAGTCCTTCCACATGCCTCCCAGTCCCGGCAGAGTAGTTCTGGAGTGGTTCCAACGGATTGTGTGGCCCTGGTCTTTCCCTACTGGGACTGATCGAGGGGTAGCTACTGGGACGTAAGTCGGGACTTCATCACCTCGGCTGGATCACCCGAGTGAGAGGTATGATGTTCGTGAGACCCGAAACCCCGATGAGCTTGGGATACATCACTGAAGATACGTCCCAGGTGCATCGACCATGCAATGCATTTTCGTATGTAGCTAGTTCATTGAATCAACTCAAATTCAACTGGCCTGGTCAGGCTACTACTTGGCCTTACTCCCAGAACCCACCTCACCCCTGCCCATATGCTTTGATAGGATGTAATGGCTTAGGGTTGACAACGACAGCAACTTGCAATGGGCCTGGTCCACAAGATTCGCTACACCACCAAGATACCCGTCAAAATCCTTTCTTAATGTCAACAAAGTCCACAATCACAACATGTGCAACCCAGATTCGGCTCAAAGAAGGGATTAAATACATTTTGCTCCTATGCCACTAAAAAGGTGGAACGCCCTACCAACAGCCATTAAGAAATGTGAATCCCTAGACTCCTTAACCGCTCTCAAAGAGCACCTACGGACAGCTGCAATTCGAAACTGTCCCCTGTAAAAAAGTCAAAGTCCCCTCCCCCCCTTTTTCCATACTGTACATGTTTTTTTCCTTTTTTCCATAGAAGTGTAGCCTATATTTCTTAGTTTAAATGTTCTGATGAATTGAAAATGGAGGACCCTGATGTAAACAAGTCTTATACTTTTCTGGTTCCATCCTCGTATAGCAGTCTTTTTATTGACTTAGTTTGAAATGTACTCCATTCTACCTATACCTACTGTGAATACAATTTTCAATCAATCAAACGCATCAACTTTGTCATATCGCAGCTTTACAGGTGTGAAACATTTCTCAGGTTATCTGTGAACACTACACACTACACATTAATGTATAAGAAATAGGCCTAAAGTGAATTCTCTTATTAATATCTATGAAGGGGTTACATAAGAAATAGTGGCTATATACTATATTATTACAGCAGAGTGAGTGCTGGGCGAGCGTTGGCGCTTTGGCATGGGGGGTCAGATCAACATATGAATTCTGTACTGGCCATATATGGAGCGTGTCTTGAGTGTACAGGGTTTGATGAGGTCAGATCAACACATGGAATGTCAGAACAGGTCAGCTCCATATATGGAGATCTAAGGGTGGCAGCGGGGGCAGTGTCTTGAGTGTACAGGGTTTGATGAGGCCGGGGCCAGGTAGGGCCAGGCCTTAATCTTCAGGCCAGTTGAGAACTCTAGTGTGGGAGCGGGGGCAGTGTCTTGAGTGTACAGTGTTTGATGAGGGCCCAGTTAAGGCCGGGCCTTAATTTCCGGGCCTGTTGAGAGCTCTAGTTTTCGCCGGCTGCCAGGCGCGTCACATCAGGGATCTCCATATATGGGCATTCCCATATATGGCCTTAATATTGATGACATCATGAGATCTCCATCCCCGATGATGTCACGTGATGTCACATGCTCATGTCTGGGGTGACCAACCAATCAACTGACTGACGGGAAATGCACAATTTCATATTAGTAAATGCGTCCTGTGGTCGCAATAATAACCCATAGTTATTAGGTATAATATTATATACACAGTTATATTAGGTATTCCATTCAAATAGTTATATCAGAAACAATATTCACATAATCATTCATAATTCATTCATTATACGTTAAAAAATATAATAGATAGATATTATAAATAATATTA
This sequence comes from Electrona antarctica, assembly GCF_951216825.1. NCBI lineage: Eukaryota > Metazoa > Chordata > Actinopteri > Myctophiformes > Myctophidae > Electrona > Electrona antarctica. The sequence goes on from NC_136807.1 coordinate 50,867,264, forward strand.
TAAATATTAAAGTATAATGACTCAAATAATTCTATTAGAAATACCCTTGTAATTAATATTTTATATACATTAAAATACTAAAGTCAGCCCGTGACTGTACCTTGGCAACCATGACGTAACGGGGCCAACCAATCGGGTGCCCCGTATCCTCAGTCTCGCGCATCGCGAGAGCACCGCGTTAGCTAGTTGCCACTTTATGCTAGCTAGCTGGAGCCGCAAAGAGCTTGATTGATCAGTGTGTGCGTTTACTTTTTATCTTTTAATAAAACCGTCTGTTTAATTATCCTTTTATTGACTCACTCTTCGCCACCGTAATCGTCGGACGCTGCGTTTTTGCACGGTGAGTTGACAACAACAACACCCGGCTAGCGATGTTAGCCTTCTGTCTGTGTTTGTTTTGGAAATCAAACGTCAGTGAATGAATGTAGTTACTAGTAAAACATTAAGCCTACTTCAACACACAACTGATACCGTCAATCATTTTAAATATTATTAGTGAGTCATTGTCGTCCTAAAGTAAGATAACGGTTCTCTGTTGTTTTAGGCTTTATTTCTGTTCCGTCGCTTGAGGGTGTCGTTTCCCCCAAAATGTAAACAGATCCACAAGGCATCAGTATCTTGTAGACAGGTTCTTTATATCTGTAGGAGTGTTGTGATGCATGCTGTGACCCAGGAGCAGCAGTGTCAGACCTATAGCCCTGAAACATAATAATAATAATAGTGTCAGACTGTGTGTGTGTGTGGTTGGTACATGTTGTGCCCCAGCAGCAGTGTCAGACTGTCAAGTCTAGCTCTCACAATCTTCATTATAATTTCTAACTTTAATCATGTATGTATAACCGGGTTGCAAGTAACAATAATAATTGAAGCACCAATGTCTAGAAAAGAAATGGAGGTGGTGGGTCAGTTCAGAAGAATAAATAACAGAGTAAATAAGTTTAGCTGAAATTTAATAAACAAAGTATAGCTTTAAATAACAAAATATGCACTTAAACAAATCAATATAAAAACAGTCCTCAAAAGGTTTACTGTAAATCAATTAGTGTCCTGTCACTGTCCGTAAACCAAACCGAAATGTCCAAAATAAATCAAATTGCCAACCTATCTATGCTGTGTGTGAGTGTCGCAAGTCTCCTCTTACCACCATTTAACTCTTCCGCAAAGTCTGTCCTTAATAGAAATGCAGGAAAATCCATAATGGAAATAAAGTTTGTCTTTATCCACTGGTATTTATTTATCCAATAAGGGTTAGTCTGTCGTGTGCTTACATTCACCCTGGACTCCGACTGACAGCGCCACACTCCCCAGGCCAGGTGCCACAAACATTGTGAGTGCCAGCACCATATATTATTATATGTATGGGTGGTGACTCTGAGTTCCTGCTTACTGATGCATGTGTCCCTGGCGATGACATCAGGGAACGACAGTTTTCTACGTCTGGTCTGCTTTGGAGGCAGGACTCCAGAGAAGAAGGGAAGATATAATACGTCATTGTCAGCTCTATAGAGCATCGCAGTCCCGCCCCCTACCATGGCCCAGGAAATGAATCCCAATGCATTTGTCCCATAGACATTTCAAAAAGTATTTATTTAAAGACGGTTACGCCGCGGACAAAGCCAACTCGAGTCGTGACAACTCATGACAACACAAACAATATTTTGGACCAAACAAATAATTACAAAGAAAAACAACAACAAAAGTGTTGTAACCTGCCGTTTTTTTCTTCTTTCTAATTATTTGTTCGGCCCAAAAAATTGTGTTTGTTGTCATGATTTGTCACGACTCGAGTTGGCTTTGTCCGCGGCGTAAACGTCTTTAAATAAATACTTTCTGAAATGTCTATGAGGAAAATGAACGGAGAATCATTTCCTGGGCCATGGTAGGGGGCGGGACTGCGACGCTCTATAGCAGTGGCCGGCAAACTGTTCTTCTGGATCAGACTAGTGAAGAAACACAGGGAAGGTTGCCGTATATATTTATTAGATTAGTCGATGTCATCATAGCCCTACCGTGGCTGTCATATTACGTACAGCTGATTGTTGACTTTATTAACAGTTTACAGAAAATAAGCACATGATGAAAGTACAGTTCAAATACAAGGTCTAAGAGGATTTCAAACCCAAGAAAGCCCATCTGCTTGTTTCCATTGGGGACGTTCCTTCATGCTCAATTCATCAGAGATGATATGAGCCATGATTCTAGGCCCTGGCTAGCAGTGTCACTGGCCTCAGTTACATGCACACAATGTATTCAGAATGAATGAATGCATTCCGAACAGAGATTCATACCCAACTGTTTACAATGGAACCTGAATACAAGTATTCCTATTCCTCAATTGTTTACATGACCAAAGCATTCATTCGGAATATAACTTTGGACTATAGAGATGGCCAACCCATAACCGTTATCCCTTAAGAGATGAATAACCGACAAACACTGACGGCTATTATCTGATGAAATAAAATAAAAATATATTTTGAAGCGCAGTCCCTACAACCACACGCGACCTCCACCCAAAACAACCCAGAACTAAAAAACACAGCATCCCTACACCCATACACTGCAATTGGCAATGGCACTGTAATTCGCTGATGGGTTTGTAAATAGAAAAATACAAATACCAGTTTTTTTCCCCCCCATAATACAATGTGCTACTGGGTAAAATGTCTCCAAATGGCCATCTCTGCTTGGACATGGGCATAAAGCACTATAGTCTACTAAGAGCAGACATGTGTCAAATAATACATGTATTCCAAACTTCCAGCAGCATTCGGAATAAAGTGTTTATATGGTGATCATTCTATACCGATTCAAAACGGTATATACCACCCCTCCAGACCGGAATGAAAATTCATTCGGAATGGGATATTCTATTCCAATTGAGGTGTTTACATGAGCATTTTTGAGTGGTGCAAACCACTCCAACAACCAGCTTTGTCTGTATCTATGTGTCTATGTATGTGTGTACCTGTACGTGTGTGTACCTGTACGTGGGACCCAAAATAATGAGCATGGTTACTATGGTCACTGACATTACGTCAGACCACAGCTGATCAGGCTATATAAGACCTTGCACCACTCAGTTCACACGGGTGTGATTTTTATTCTGATGACTGGAATGAATCCATTCATTCCAAATTAATTTCTGCATGTAAATGGGGCCAGTGTCTCTCTCTCACAATCTTCATACCTGTTTTATTCTTCCATAACCTTCCAGGAGCTCAACGATGAGTTATGCCGACAAGCCAGAAGACATCACGAAGGATGAGTGGATGGACAAACTGAACAATGTGCACATCCAGAGAGCCGACATGAACCGCCTCATCATGAACTACCTGGTCACAGGTAGGTCACATCCAGGGGCGTGCACACACAGGTATCAAAGGGGCGTTATTATGGATCCCACCGCAGTTCTAGGAAAGCCCTGCTGTGATTGGCCAGTAGTCGTTGTGATTGACAGTTCTCATTTTTGCGACCAGTCATTAATCCTACAACTACAACCCATCTCAAACCCTCACCCTAAACCTAACCTCCCACGGGGCAGCACACCTAAACCTAACACATGTCTAACCAATGACTAGTCTAAACTAAGTATGCACCCCCCCTAAACCTAACCCGAACGGCCTAACCTCAGTAAAACTATGCCTTCCCGGGAGCCAATCAGACACATGGTGAGGCGGGTCTACCCTAGAACGTTGGTGGGATTCATAATCACGCATCAAAGGGGGCTTCAGCCCCTGCCCCTTTACCCGTCTGTAAAACAACTGCCCTCTGCAGGCTGCGAATGCAGAATTTACTACATGGTGAAAGAAATGCAAAGGCCCATCCTCTCCTTTCCATGCCATGCCGGAAGGCAGCATTCAGGAGAATTGTTATTTTTTCCCCCGAAGTCTCCTGAACTTGAACGCAGCATTTTGCATTGAACTAATTTGTATAGAAATGCATGTCGTTACACCTCATCTCCAGTAGCTAAAGAGTGCAGGGTTGCGCCCCCGGAAATAGCTGATCTACAAGCTCACAACGCGTCGCGCTGCGACGCGTTGTGAGCTTGTAGATCTGCTATTTTGGGCCAAAAGTGCCCTCTTATGGGATTTCAGCCCCTGCCTCTCTAACACTCATGTCACATCCTTCTCATTATGAACCATTTATATATACTATAAAAGGATTATCCTTTGTACATCGTAAAAACACAGGAAAAACGTTTGCTGAAAAGACATTTGCTGAAAGGTTAAACATGTACATAAATCAATGTATTCCAAATTATTTACTGTATAAACATGCAAATTTAAGTTCCAAGATGGATATTCTCCCCCCCCCCACCCCGCCAAGCATATCTTTCACATCAAGTACATAACTTAAATTGTGTAGCATCAATTTTCTCTTCACTTAGTCAAAGTTTAAACATCCCTGATTTAAAGAAGTAAGAAGTATTGGCCTCTGCTACTCATTATGAACTATCTGGTAACGGGTAGGCTGCTATAGCACATATCCTACCCATTATGAATGAACAGGGCTTTCTTTGTTGACAAAATGCATATAAACATAAGTATGTACAAATCTGTAAAAATGATAAATTACAGTAAAGCTGGAGAGCTTATTTCCAGCATGGTCCTTCCTTGGTGTAATTTTCTTTTTTTTCCTTTTTATTTTCTTTTTTGTGATTGGTTAGTATATATTTTTTAAATATATGTTGGTAGCAGGTTTCAACAATTTAAGTATAGTTTGAACATACCATTTCCCCCCCCCCCCCCATTTTCTCCCTCCCCCCACAGTTCTTGGTGTAATTCTGAATTGTGTTATTATCATACTATATTATCGATGGTCTCAAAGATTGTTCTCAAAGTGTGGTTTGGGGACCCCCAGGATGTCCTTGAGGGGGTCCCCAGTGGTCCCCAGCAAAGCTGGTGATTGTGGAACGTCCTGCCTACTTGTGTTAAATAGAAATAGAAGGCCTGGGCCGTGGCTCAGCGGTCCAGGCACCTTGGCTGGTAATCCAGTCTGGCAGTGTGCCGCGGGTTCGACTCCCGATCCCGACGGCCTTTACTGCATGTCTTTCCCCCCATCTCTCTCCCCATTTCCTGTCAGTACTACTGTCTGTCCCTCCATGAAAAAATATAAAATAAAGGCGAAAGCCACAAAAAAACATGGAAAGATGGAATAGAAAACCATGGCAAAGCGCACACATCCAAAAATAATCCAACAATACGTACACTGAATTAAGAGACGAGAAGTCTGCACACTATTAAAGCTCTGACTAAATACTTTTTAATGAGTACAACATTATTTATTTTTTTAAAGATATTTTTTTTGCGGCTTACGCCTTTTATTGGTTTTTTTGAAGGGACAGACAGTAGGCTGACAGGAAACGGGAGAGAGATGGGGGAAGACATGCAGTAAAGGCCGTGTCGGGCTCGGGAGTCGAACCCGCGGCACACTGCGACTGGATTACCAGTCGGGTGCCCAGACGGTTACGCCACCGCCTGGGCATGAGTACAACATTATTGTCTTATTTAATGAAGCAACGTTTCGGTCACTAGGGACCTTCCTCATGCCTGAGATGAGACACTACTCTTGTGCCGAGCAGGTACACAGTGTGCGGGTGCACCTTATTGCTTTCTTTGATGTCCACTGGCCTACGCACCTGTGTGCATACGCCTGATTGCTAGGTGTGCGATAGTTTTCTCCTACAATGAGTACAACATTGAAACGTCCTCCAAATAAAATAAATCCCTGGAACCTTGCTAGTCGCACAGTCTGGCTTTTGTGTGTCTGTATCCACACGCCAAGTTATGTGACAAAAACACAGTCTTTAAATCTTGTGAACTTTTTCAGTCGATCATTCCCCACCATCTGTTCATCTAAGTTTAGTTTGGATGCAACATTTCGGTAGCATTTTCGAGAAAGCACTCGGGAGTAATTAACTCATTTTGGGCGGGAACCCCTTTGTGTTATAAGCATTATGTTGTACTTTAGCTGTTGAAAAATAGCAGATCTACAAGCTCATAGCGCGGCACCGAGTGCCGCGCTACGAGCTTGTAGGTCTGCTATTTTTGAAAAAACGCGAAAATGTGTCGCAAATCTTTGAATATATATTCACAATTACATATAATTTTTGGGGTCCTTGACATTAAATATTGAGAACCACCGATATAGGAACTTTTTCAGAAAACTGTCATGATTTTTAGAAGACATTTTTTAGAATCGTTCCCAGGTCTAAATGGGTTAAAGAGTGCTACTCATCCTTCCTTTTTGTTTGTTTGTTGGAAGAGGGTTTCAAGGAGGCCGCCGAGAAGTTCCGCATGGAGTCGGGCATCGAGCCCAGCGTGGACCTGGACTCCCTGGACGAGCGGATAAAGATCCGAGAGATGATCCTGAAGGGTCAGATCCAGGAGGCCATCGCCCTCATCAACAGCCTGCACCCCGAGCTGCTGGACACCAACCGCTACCTCTACTTCCACCTGCAGGTGAGTTACGGTACTACTATGGGATGGATGCATTGTTTGTTTTTGGCAGCAAATTTTGATTTTAGTCAGTCTTTTGAATAGTTTTCCTTTTAGTTTTAGTCACGTTTTAGTCACCAGGAATGTCTCAGTGTTAGTCTAAAATGTATTTTTGTCGGGCCTTGATGCTGTCATAATGGCTGATTTTACACTTGCTGAAAATAGCCGATCTACAAGCTCACAACGCGTCGCAGCATGCATTTTCAGCATGCAACCAAGTGTAAAATGACTTGTACTGTAGTCCCTTCCTAACATTTTAGTTTTTAATTGTTGACGAAATTGTCAATATATTTAGTTTTAGTCATCATAGCTTAGTTTTCATTTAGTTTCCATTTAGTTTGTCAGTGAAAAAAGGCAGTCGACAAACATTTTTCGTCTTAGTTTTAGTTTTCTGAAAAACCTATGTTTCCATGTCAGTGGTGCTCAATCTTTTTCATGTCAAGGACCCACAGAATTATCTGTATTTGGCTGCGGACCCACATCTGAAAATATGTTGTTCCAGGGACCCCCCCCCCCCCCCCGCCCACCAGAAGCAAAGATTTGAGTTAAAAACATTCGCTCTAAAATAATATATATTCAAAGATCTGCGCCACATATTCACGATTTCAAAAATAGCAGATCTACGAGCTTGTAGATCAGTATAACATAATGCTTAAAACACCAAAAGGGGTTCCTGTCCTGAATGGGTTTAGTATAGCCAGAGTAATATAGTGAGAGTGGTGACACTAGCGTTGACTCCCATTGTAACAATGGAATGTGGAAGTGCTCATTCTATCTCAATGGAATAGTTCCAAATTCCAATGTTTGGAACTATAGCCCATATAAGGCACCCGCTTTGCGGCGAGATCAAAGCGTGTCGCTACTTTACACTCCGAGTATAGCCAAAGGCTTGGGGTTAAGAGGCTGTCTGGGACTCCTGCGGTCCAGTCTTTACTCTTGAACTAGTCTGTGTCTAAAACCTCACATTAGTTGGCTCTCAGCCCAGGTGCTTAAAGGACCACTTCACCACTTTTCAACATCTCTTCATATAATTGGTACTCACTAATGTTCATGATAAAACACCACCATTTTTTCCTACTCAGTCTGTGTCTCATAGGAGGGCTTTGGGCAGTTCGGACACCCGTCCACCAGTGACATCATCATTAGGCAGATTATTTTTTAAACAAGATTTGTTTTAAAATATATTTAGATTTTTATTATCGTGAGAACGATGCCTTCAACTTTTGCATTGCAACTTTTCAGGAAAAGAAAGCCTGCCGTTTCTATTAGCTTGGATTCACCACCGATGATGTCACTGGTGGACGGGTGTCCGAACTGCCCACAGCCCTCCTATGAGACACAGACTGAGTAGGAAAAAATGGTGGTGTTTTATCATGAACATTAGTGAGGACCAATTATATGAAGAGATGTTGAAAAGTGGTGAAGTGGTCCTTTAAAGGCGTAGTGAAACGGAAATGGTGGACATTTTATTTTGAAGTTTCAGACGGTCTCAAGTTGAAACACCGCTATGAAGTTTCTGAACCAATCAGAGCGTCGCATCCCTTCAGGGGATGGGACGGTAGCTAGGGACGGGTAGCTATGCTACGCAGGACAGCGTGTGGAATCTGTGGATGTTTGTTTACAAATCTGATAGTCGGCCAGCTTTACCAATTTACTCTTAATGTGGCTTATTTCTACCCTATAATGTTTTCAGATACATTTTTAGCGTGATGATTAAGTTGAAACCGAGTAATACACTCTCTGGATGTTATCTTGAATGGGAATACAAACGGAAGATTTCTGTAATCAGTAGCAGCTGTGCAGCCTGTGCTGGACGGATGCGGAGATATGGGGAATTAAACTGGTGAGCTTCATTTTTATTGGCTTTTATCGATGTTGGCCTCGACACGTCATCACGCAGCACGTTTTCGTTTTCAGGAAGTAATACAAAATATATTTTTATGGACGTTTGATATAAAAACACACAAAAATGAGAATTTTCCCATTTTTTTGGCATCCATTGTTAGGTATGACCATATGATGACCACGGATATGGTCTAAAAGTGTGAAAAACGTATTTTTTATTTCACTACACCTTTAAGTGTTGGTGCTACAGGCCACGGGTTCTCAGCCTTTTTCACACCAAGGCCCATAATGTATTCACCATTTGAGCCACGGACCACCGTTTGAGGACACTTTTGAGACGGGCTGGCATAGCAGAGTGTTTTCCGGTGAGCCAACATGCAACAATATCATCAGCACAGTTCAGTTTGACTAGAATAGATCAGAGCCTTCATTAGTATGACGGCTAACACCTGTGAAAGAAGTAAGGGAGGGGCCCAATTCCGCTGTGCATAGAGCCTAGTATGTTGGCACACACCACTGGCATTTTAATTGTGTTTTTTTCCCCCATTCTCTCCATTCATTCATTTAATGGCAAGACAGGTTTCAGAATCACAATTTTAGAACATAGAACTGAACACAAATTAAACGGATTACATCAGTAACACGAATAACATAACTTTGCAATGGGTTCAGTGATTGAGAACTGGGGGGGGGGGGGGGGGGGAGAATTATCGAAAAACGTGTCAACCCACTGTGGTAAAGACAACCCCTGTGTTCTCTCACAATGGATTAGAAGCTAATTAAATGCACACTGCACTCTCTGCTGCTTTGCTAGTGGTTTTTTGCCAGTCCTATGCTGTATGATTGCTTAGCATTATTATTGCCTCTGCGGTTCCACTTGAGCTTTTAAGATTAATTGCACTGCGCGAGCGCGCGGCAAACGGCAGTGGCTTTACAAGCCTTTCTTCCCAGTGAGCCACTCCCTGAGCCCTGGCTGTAAATAGGAATGTGTTCACTGTCAACTCGCCTGGTCTAACTGGAAATCAAATGATGGCGATGCAGATGCACGTCGTTATTATCGGAAACCATTGTTTGCCTAGACTATTGAAAAGATGCGTCAGTGGACAATGTTTTTCTTAGGCAAAAAGGCATTTGAAACAGTTATTTTTCCACTTCCAACCCATTTAGACCCGAGTTAAAAACATTCACTTTGAAAGAATATATATTCAAAGATTTGCGCCACATTTTTACGATTTTTCAAAAATAGCAGACCTACAAGCTCGTAGCGCGCCATGAGCTTGTACATCTGCTATTTTTCAATAGCTAAATTATAACAATGTTTAAAACACCAAAAGGGGTTAAAAGTCTAAAAAAAAAATTAAAAGGTTGTTTCATAGCCCTTATAGCACTGACAAGGTCCCAGGACAGAAACGTTTCCTAATTTTAACTCTATGAGCACTGAGAACCTTTATTATAAGCATCTACAAATAAAATAAATAAATATTTTCTTAAGTCTCAGACAGTCTAAGGAGTCTTCCTTAATGTTTCATGCAGCGAGCAAATTTCACAATTGATTCATTTTTTTTCTACGGTATTCTGAAATCTCTTGATCACCGTTAAGGGCCTTGCAAACGGGGAGCGATAAAACGCGCCTATAGTTCATTTTCAATGAGACCTGCGTTTTTTGCTCGGAGAAGTCACGGTGCGACATCAACGCAAGCGTATTTACGTGAGCGCAGTCCCTTGAATTTGTTGCGCGCGTGCTCGTTACGTGCACACGCCCACGACGCACCAGACCTGGATTCTGTTTAGCTTTTTTTTTGACAGACCTGGAGGAGACCTGTGTTGATCCAGGCAACAACGCCTGCGTTCCTCGCTTCACATTTGCAAGGCCCTTTAAGCTTCCTACAGCGCTGGTTTCTCAATGTACGGTCCAGGGACCACAAGGGGTCGACATGGAGCCTTTACATTACGTGTGTGTAACTCTGAGAGTGTACAAGTGGAAGCGTACACTGAGTTACAGAGTTACATTAGGCCAGTCAATCTAAGCTAAAAATAATCACACCCGTGTGAACTGAGTGGTGTAAGGTCTTATATAGAACACGTCATCCAGTGACGTCACATACTAACCATAGCAACCGTGCTCAATTTTTGAGTGGTGTAAACCACTCCTACAACTGGCTTTTGTGTGCAGAAAAAAATGAGCATGGTTGCTATGTTCAAAATAATTTCTGACGTAATTAAATCACACCCGGGTGAACTGGATGACCGTAGCAACCATGGTCATTTTCTCTGCACAGAAAAAGCCAGTTGTGAAATCACATCCGGGTGTGATTTCATTACGTCAGATCAGAGCTGATCAGGCTACATAATACCTTACCTTATTTCATTACGTCAGACATTACGTCAGACCACAGCTGATCATGCTATATAAAACCCTACACCACTCAGTTCACACGGGTGTGATTTTTTTGGTACGGACAGGCACGGGTACATCGCTTTTTTTGGTACGAACAGACACGGGTACAAAGCCAGTTGTTGGAGTGGTTTACACCACTCAAAAAGGGGAGTGACCCAAAACAAATTGCAATAGTAATTGTTCCTTGGGCTAAAAGCGGCCATAGCCACTTGCTATGTGTGAAGACGGATATGGCTGTTTTTAGCCCAAGGAGTGTTTTTCGTGCAAAACTAATGCTTGGAATGGATTCAGAATCACTGCCACTTAATAAAGCATAATTCAAAATTGAATGATCCAAAATGTATATAGATTGACTGGCCTACATGAACACTGAGGTTTATATACACACACGAGGGTCCGTGGCACTGTAGGTCCTTGAAATGATTCACACTGACTGCCAAACGACACCATCTAGAAATGTCTCAGACCGCCAAGGTTTTAGCCCTATGCGGCTCCTTTAACCCATTTTTACCTGAGATCAGATTCTAAAAATGTCTTCTACATCCCGACAGTTTTCTGAAAAAGCTATGTTTCTATGTCAGTCGTTCTTCGATTTTTTCAAAAATAGCAGACCTACAAGCTCGTAGCGCGCCACTCGGTGGCGCGCTATGAGCTTGTAGATCTGCTACTTTTCAATAGCTATATTATAACATGATGCCAACACCAAAAGGGGTTCCCGCCCAAAATGGGTTAACAGTCTAATGCTGTTCATTTTTTTATTTTATTTTTTTGCCTCCGCAGCAGCAACACTTGATCGAGCTAATCAGGCTAAGGGAGACTGAGTCAGCGCTGGAGTTTGCCCAGACACAGCTGGCCGAGCAGGGGGAGGAGAGCCGAGAGTGTCTGACAGAGATGGAGAGGACGCTGGCGCTGCTGGCCTTCGACAACCCCGAGGACTCGCCCTTCGGAGACCTGCTCAACATGATGCAGAGGCAGAAGGTACGGTGGGTTGGTGGTGACAGTGTTTGATTTCGTCGACTAAAACTAAAGACGAAAAATGTTGGTCGACTACCATTTTTCACTGAGGAAAACTAAATGAAAACTAAGCTATGATGACTAAAACTAAATCTATTGACAATTTCGTCAACAAATAAAAACTAGACTAAAATGTTAGGAAGGGACTAGTGTACGAGAGATCCAGTCGAAGTAATTTTACACTTGGTTGCATGCTGAAAATAGCCGTTTAAAAACGGTCATTACGATGGCCTCAAGGCCCACCAATACATTTTAGTCGACTAAATCACTGTAGATTTAGTCGACTAAAACTAGACTAACACTAAAACATTCCAGGTGACTAAAATGTGACTAAAACTAAATAAACTATTGAAGAGACTGACTGAAACAATGCTCCACGTGATGCAGAAGGTACGGTGGGTTGGTGATCACCCTGTCTGTCTGTCTGCATGCTGGCACTGCCACTAGACTGAAGACCTGGTAGTGGACAGACAGACCTCTTTTATGTATTTAATACTATTTATAAAACCCACAGACACACTTAACCACTTTCGCCCTACTTATTTTGGGCACGAAAATTGTAAAAAAATGCGATGTCACCGATTGTGACATTGCAAGGTGTTGAGAGCTTGTGACCCTGTCATCAAATAACTTAAATAAAGTAGAGCATTAATTCCTGAAGAACATAGGAAAAAAATCACACCCGTGTGAACTGAGTGGTGCAAATCTCCCTCTCCCCCCCCTCTCTCCCCCCCCTCTCTCCCCCTCTCTCTCTCTCTCGCAACAGTGCATCTCTCTGTTTCTGCCACAACAGCGCCCCTACTGGTACTCATGAATCACACATTAACACGAGTCACATAGGTTAACACGAGTCACATAGGTAGGTGAACACGGACATTGCTGTTCCTTGGAGTGATTGCACCACTCAAAAAGAGTATTGTTAAAACGTATATTTGTATTGTTGTAGGTGTGTAGTATAATGTTAAAAACCTTATATTTGTGTGGTTCAGGTGTGCAGTAATAATAGTAATGTAAAAAGGTATATATTTCTGTTGTTCAGGTGTGGAGTGAAGTTAACCAGGCCGTGTTATATTGGGTACAGGCTTTAGTTTCCAACACTATTATTGGTCTGACAGTCATTAGACCCGACAACCTATACCTCTAACCATAACTGCAAGCACGGGAGCAGCGCATGTTCGAGCGCTAGTCAGAGGCGTATCTACAATAAGGCGAGGGCAGGCGACCGCCTGTCCAAATCCATTTCTGGCCTGGCCAAAATCCATACAATGAGAAAAAAAGGACAAAAACAAGACATGAGAACTATTAATGGACAGCTGATTGGCCGTCGCGGTAGAGCGCGACCCTCAATCACCCTCTGGAATGTAAATGCAAGCCTTTCAGCCTTTGTATCCTACTGTCTGGCAGGTATATCTCCTTTGAAAACCTTTAGTGCTACTGATTGTGCGCAGGGGGACGACAATTAACACATCTTGCCTGCCCAAAATGTAATTCCTGGAAACGCCACTGGCGCTAGTTCGAGCGTTGTTCCCGCATGTCGGGACTAATGCTCTGTCGGAATTACCATCGGATCCCGCTATATTTGTGTGGTTTAGACTAGAGCAGTGGTTCCCAAACTGGTGCGTGCACCCCTTGTGGTGCGCGAGCACCTTCTAGGGCAGGGGTGCCCAAAAGGTAGATTGCGATCTACCAGTAGATCACAAAGGCTGTGCAGGTAGATCACATGACATGCCCCTAAAGAGTATTTCATTTAAATATATTGAAGAAAAGAAACGATTAAAAAAAAAAAACATTTCTCCTCCTATTTCCCATTCCAAGTGCATTTGTCTTATACTGTACAGAATGTAACACAAACTCTACTATTCCCCCTCAGGTACATATTTTAAACTATTTTCAGCAATGGTATAATAATTGATTTGGTGGGTAGATCTTGCCGAGCTGGTCATTTTGAAAGTAGCTCTCAAGTCAAAAAGTGTGGGCACCCCTGTTCTAGGGGGTGCGCGACATGAAAAGGCTAATGGTGGTGCTATGGTTTTATTTTAAATCTATTAACATATGCCAATATATGGCAAGTATATGCAGAATATAGCCTATGCTAAATATATATATGCCATATTCAGGTTCATATATGTGGATAAATAGGAAATTTATGTCTCTATATAGCTTGTGCAATTTATATTTCCATGTGGGGGGGGGGGGGGGGGGGTGCGTCAGCTATAGGTCAGGAGGTAACGGGGGTGCACGGCCAAAAAGGTTTGGGAACCGCTGGACTAGAGTATTAATGTTAAACCTTATATTTGTGAGGTTCAGGACAGGTGTGGAGTATTACAAAATAATGTTAAAATACATTTCTGTTCAGGTGTGGAATATTAATGTTTTAAAAACCTTTTTATATATATTTCTTCAGGTGTGGAGTGAAGTGAACCAGGCCGTGTTGGACTATGAGAACCGCGAGTCAACGCCCAAGCTGGCCAAGCTGCTGAAGCTGCTGCTCTGGGCCCAAAACGAGCTGGACCAGAAGAAGGTCAAATACCCCAAAATGACTGACCTTAGTAAAGGAACCATCGAGGACCCCAAGTGAGAATAACACCCGTCCCCCGCCCCGTCCCCCGCCCCCTTTATTTATGATCAGTCAGTGACTGATGTGTGAGAACCAGGTTACATGATGTATATGTATGAATTAAGGATACTTCTTTTATTATTGTTCTTTTTCTTTTATCTATTTTCTTTAATGACAGCTAAGGCCTCACTCAGACCTTTACTGCATTGCTATATGCTTGTTGGATGAATGTTGCGTAGTGTCATGGCCGCCCCAATGCATTTCCAATGGGAGTCGCATGGTTTGACACAACATTTGTGTTGTATAAGGGGGAGGGGCGCAGTCGAAACACAGCCGAAAGCCATACAACAGCTTGTAGTCCAAAATGTGGACTACAAACCATGTGACTTCCATTGGAAATGCATTGGGGCGGCCATGACACTACACAACATTCATCCAACAAGCATACAGCAATGCAGTAAAGGTCTGAGTGAGGCCTATGACTTTTTTTTTGTTGAGTTAAAGTATTTGACTTTTTTAACCACGTGAATCAAGGAGAACCAGGGCATAGCGATATCGATACTGAGAGGCGATCGATATAAGAATCGATCACATTAAAATACCATACGATATCATGGGTTTATTCATTTGTTTTTGTAATAAACGCCATCGGATCGGAACCACGGCACTACTCCTCCTGCCCTCTCCCGTGTTCAAACACACACACAAGCTTGCTACACCCATTTTTTTTTTTATTGTAGAAATCAAAACCATACGCGCCCTTATTATGTAAATAAAAGTATCTGTATCCTAGCCCTGATATTACTTAAGGTATTGGATCGAAAAGAAAGTGTGTGTGCCATCATCGCCCATCTCTAACGTGAACCCCAGAGGGGCTACCCGCCCATTCTGGCGGTGAACATTAGCACAACAAAGCATCGTGATCGTCTATTTTCGGACAAAGACATTTCATGTAGAGGGAGAAACAAAATGGAGGATCTAGTGTAGACCCATGGTGGGGCTCCAGTCAACTAAGTCAGGGGTTCTCAACGTTTTTGGCCGGGGACCCCCGGAAATGCTTTGGCAATATCTCGGGACCCCCGCCCCCTCCCGACCCCCAATATAAATTGACTGCTACAATAACCTTAACCCATTTTGGGCGGGAACCCCTTTTGGTGTTTTAAGCATTGTTATAATTTAGCTATTTAAAAATAGCAGATCTACAAGCTCATAGCGTGCCACCGAGTGGCGCGCTATGAGCTTGTAGGTCTGCTATCTTTGAAAAAAAGTGAAAATAAAATTTAAAAATAAATCTTTTTTTTTTTTCTTTTTTTTTAATAATTTGGGGACCCCCTCAAATAATTTGGCGACCCCCCGAGGGGTCGCGACCCACGGGTTGAGAACCCCTGAACTAAGTATTAAGGTTCGTTTCTGTGGTTATAAACAGACAGCGTTCATGGGTTCGTTGGTCCATAGAAGAACATTGATGTGTTGCTCTTTGTATTCACCATGATGGTCATTTCTGTCCTAATGCCAAGAAAGACATTCATGTTTCTGTCTTAACCCATTCAGGACGGGAACCCCTTTTTGGTGTTTTAAGCATTATGTTATACTTTAGCTATTGGAAAATAGCAGATCTACAAGCTCGGTGCCACGCTACGAGCTTGTAAATCTGCTATTTTTGAAAAATCGTGAATGCGGCGCAAATCTTTGAATATATATTCTATCAGAGCGAATGTTTTTTTTTTAATGTTTTTTTTTTTGTGGCTTTCGCCTTTATTTTATATTTTTTATGGAGGGACAGACAGTAGGCTGACAGGAAATGGGGAGAGAGATGGGGGGGGGGGGTGACATGCAGTAAAGGCTGTCGGGATCGGGAGTCGAACCCGCGGCACACTGCCAGACTAGATTACCAGCCAAGTTGCCTGGACCGCTGAGCCCCTTTTGGTGTTTTAAGCATTGTTATAATTTAGCTATTGAAAAATAGCAGATCTACAAGCTCATAGCGCGCCACCGAGTGGCGCGCTACGAGCTTGTAGGTCTGCTATTTTTGAAAAAAAGTGAAAATAAAATTTAAAAATATATATATATTTTTTGAAAATAATTTGGGAGCGAATGTTTTTAACTCAAAACTTTGCTTCTAGGGGGGGGGTCCTTGGAAAAAAACATATTTTCAGATGGGAAATACAGATAATTCCTGGGGGTCCTTGACATGAAGAAGGTTGAGCACCACTGACATAGAAAAACATAGGATTTTCAGAAAACGGTCATGATTTTAGAAGACATTTTGTAGAATCTGGTATCGGTCCTAAATGGGTTAATGACAATAGAAGCTACCGAGTCTACATCGGTGGTCCTCAAACTGTGGGTCGGGACCACCAGTTCAAATAGGATTATTGTTTTGGGTCATGTTGTAGTCATTGTTTTGTAGTCATCGGGCTACTAAACCACAACCTCCTTTCCCTCAAACCGGAAGAATAATACCTTCCCAATAAAAGTGTAGTTTCGCTGATTTCTAAAAATCTAAAATAAATATCAATGTGAGTGTGCTTTCCAGAGACTATTAAGCGCCTGTATGCCTTTTGTTATCCGACTGGGAATTTCTATTCTCATCGCAGGCTACGAGAGAGAGCGAGTCACGTTTTTATTGGGAAGGTTATAATTTTTCTTCCGGTTTGAGGGAAAAAGGTGGTTAGAATCCCGTTGAAGACACACGCGTCACACAACACTCCGTGTGTTTGATTGATTTTAAAAACAATTGTTTCCTTAATAGTCAGTCAAGTACACACACACACACACACACACACACACACACACACACACACACACACACACACACACACACACACACACACACACACACACCGTGCGATACATGTTTGATATAATAAATATACGGTATGTCACCTTTCTTGCTCGGTGTCATTTTGGACGGCGTCAAAAGGACCGCCCGCCCCTGGGGCTCCTCTATACTTAGTGCGTTTTCGCAACAGAACCCGCGGCACACTGCCAGACTAGATTGGGGACAGGCCCGGGGAACCAGGTGCTCCGCCCGTCCCCGAGTACCCACGGCGTGTCAGTACTGTTGCGTCATTGGCGACGTGCCAAAATACACAACCCAGCTACACAACGAGCCCAAAAATAAGCGACGGGTCAGTCAAACTTCGTTTTGAACCTATGAGGTTTCCTCCCGACAGAGCAGACGATATTTGAAAAGGTATGATTGACTCTCTTTGGGGTCCAGAGGTTTTTTTTGGGGTCCTTTCTGTTGCAAATCTGAAACTTTAATTTGAAATGAATTAAGTTTGAAATCTGAAACGTTTCATACATCCGGTCATTAAAAACGTGACATTTGTTTTTGATCAAATGGGAAGAATACGCTTTGGATAATTTTTTCTTTTTTTAGATTATGCTTTTTATTTACCGATGTGTTTAGAAGTGTTTCTGGATTTGCGGTAGAATTGACCACGTGCTTTTGAACTCATTGACATGCTTTATTTGTAATACTCCTCTGTCTTTTGAAAACTAGCTTATGGTTTTGTGTTGGGAGGTTTTCTATTTAATGTTAAGTGCGGAGGTGCATCAATACAATGTGTGTGGAAGTGTGAACATGAATCATTTGTTATCTTATCCCATTCTGGACGGGAACCCCTTTTGGTGTTTTAAGCATTGTTATACTTTAGCTTTTGAAAAATAGCAGATCTACAAGCTCGTAGGTCTGCTATTTTTGAAAAATCACAAATGTGGTGCAAATCTTTGAATATATTTTCTTTCAGAGCGCACGTTTTTAACTCAAATCTTTGCGTCTGAGGGGGTCCCTGAAACAACATATTTTCAGATGAGGGATTACATGTAATTTTTGGGGTCCTATATTGATTACTACTGATATAGAAACATCGTTTTTCAGAACATTGTCATGATTTAGAAGACATTTTTTAAATTCCGATGTCAGGCCTAAAGGTCTGAGTACTTCACCCCCCCACCCCCCATTCAGACCTTTCTTTTTGTTAAATGGTTTTGTGAAAATGACTACTGTCAGAAATAAGCTTTGGAATGTTGAGTGTGAATATGGGGGATGAAGTAAAGATAATGATAAGAAATGTTCCTTTTTTTAAATGTTGCCATGACAGACTTGTACAAAGCAGTTAGCATTTAATTTAATCTGTTTTGCTGCATGTAAAACAAATGTTTATTGTAATTTTTTTTTATGGGTGAATCAGCCATGCTTGTTTATTTTTGTCTGGGCGTTTAATTTTATTCTTTATTTTTTAATACCTGCTGCTAGCTGTCCATCCTTCATTTACTATTGTCTTTATAGATATTCATAATGGATATTGATAGCTAGAAAAGCTCACATCTTTTATTATTCAAAAGTTTATAAGATAAAAAAAATTTGCAAATATTGAAATAAACATGACTTTTGTGAACCATAATTCCCGACGTTGATGTTTCTATTTTAGTGGTGTGAAGGAGTAAGTACTTTTACTTAAGTAAAATAATTGAGTACTTTTTCCACCACTGGAACTTCCCGTCATCATAGAAACACAAAGTACTCGCAGATATACTCTGTTACAAGTCCTGTAATCAAAGTGTACTTGAGTGAGTAAAAGTAATGTATGTTTAGTAATTAAAATCTGATTGTAGTTAAAAGTAAAAATGTTGCCTCTGAGATGTAGTGGAGTAGAAGTAAACGTAAGCTACAAATACCTCAAGTGTACTTATTAAAGTACAGTACTTGAGTATATGTACTTGGCTACTTTCCACCGCGGCTGACAGACAGGCGGTTGTCATGCAAATTATGTAAATCTGTGCTTGGCATTCTTTGTCGTCAACACAAGTTTGTCTCCACTAGTTGTACTCGTCGGACTCGTTTCCCCCCCCTAGCTGCTCACGCACCTGAACCCTTCTGCATACAATAGTCACTCTGGCGTTGGTGTCACTACATGGATTTATACTATGAATGGGCCATTTACTGTTAACTACGGAAGCTATTACAGTAACTAGATAGATACATGAGTTTAAAACTTTTTGTCTTGTTCTCACAGCGTGCTCTGAATGGCAAACAGGCACGTACCAGACAACGGTAAACATATTTTGTTTAATGATCCAGACGCCAAGGTTTTCACTCCCAATGGATCGACAAGACCAGAGGAGGAGGGTCGATCCCTGCTGCTGTGGTCCAGGTCAGGAGATTTTTTCTCTCTCACTTTAAAAGGAGAATTCCATACTAGAAGGCTTTCTTACTTTTATTTGTAGTTGTTACGTCCCCACCAAAGAGGTCCAGGTGTTATTTTGTGCAAAGGCGCATTATTGGCTATTTCCCCTAATATAAGCCGAGAGAATAGTACTGCCGTAGCAGACAACCCGCAGCACTCCAGGTTCAAACAAAAATCCTTATAGGTGCAAGGCTCGAAGATATAAGTAGAGATGAAGAATGCCAGCACTCATTGTATGTCCTTTTACATGATTTTATTTACCTCTGAGACTGAAAAACGGACGCGTTTCGGCCTGTATGGCCTTCCTCAGCGTTTGTGACAAGATAACAGGAAGTGTGGTATTTATGCATGGGTATGAGATACAATCAACAGTAATTGAACACAGGTGTCAACCGTTATCATCTTACACAGTATCAATAAGAAGTCTCTATTTATGGTACCAAGACAGGATAAATATCATGTAAGCGCAAATAGAATACATCACAATGAGCTATCATAATGAATGTGGGGCCGGAAAGTGCCTGGAAAAGCTAATGGACTGAACAAACAATGATATATTTTAACCCATTAGAAATATATATATATATATATATATATATAAAGACAATAGATAAATAGAAAATATTAATAGAAAACCTTAAATATGAATAAGGAGGAAGACCTTTGGAATCCAGATCACTCATCTCATTTCTCATTATAGAACTTATAAACCCTAAGGTAATTAGAATTTGAAAATGTCCAATTGTGTACGCCAATGTGGCCGACTAAGGCTAAACTCTAAAGGAAGCAGCCCAATAAAAGCTCCTCATTGAGACCTTTGGGATGCTCTGTCTGGAGTGTATGAATCCAATAGGCCTCCCTCTGGAGTAACGCTCTGTCCCTATCACCCCCTCTTTTTAAGGGGTTCACGACTTCAATCCCCTGGAACCTCAAAGTGCTGACTGCATGACCCACAGCATTAAAATGTCTTGCAACAGAAGATTTCTCATCATTGGAACTTTTATGCTCTGAGAACCTGGTTTTAATTTCCCTGATAGTTTTTCCCACATAACACAGGCCGCACAGGCATTTCAAAAGGTATACCACAAATTTTGTTTTGCATGAAATCCTACCTTTAACTGCATATTTTTCCCCCGAATGTGGGTGTAAAAATGACTCACTTTTAATCATTGCATTACAGTGTATACAATTGCGACAGGGGAAATTACCAGAGGGAAGCATTGACAAGAAATATTTCGGTGGGCTGTATAGATCTGCTCTAACTAATGTGTCCCTCAAATTCTTAGCCCTCTTGTGGGCAAACACAGGTTTGTCTCTAAACACATGGCCTATACTGGGATCACTGGACAGGATGTGCCAGTGTTTTTCTATACTAATGTTGGCGAAAAGGTGGTTGCACAGACAATCCTATTGGAAACTTTAGAAACGGGGGGTTTAGGGGTTAACAACTTTTTTCTATCCAACTGTCTTGCTCTCTGTAGAGCCTCTTTGAGGATGTTTGCACTGTAAGTACAGTGCAAACATCCTCAAAGAGGCTCTACAGAGAGCAAGAACATTTCATGCAAAACAACATTTGTGGTATACCTTTTGAAATGCCCGTGCGGCCTGTGTTATGTGGGAAAAACTATCAGGGAAATTAAAACCAGGTTCTCAGAGCATAAAAGTTCCATTCGGAATAATGATGAGAAATCCTCTGTTGCAAGACATTTTAATGCTGTGGGTCATGCAGTCAGCACTTTGAGGTTCCAGGGGATTGAAGTCGTGAACCCCTTAAAAAGAGGGGGTGATAGGGACAGAGCGTTACTCCAGAGGGAGGCCTATTGGATTCATACACTCCAGACAGAGCATCCCAAAGGTCTCAATGAGGAGCTTTTATTGGGCTGCTTCCTTTAGAGTTTAGCCTTAGTCGGCCACATTGGCGTACACAATTGGACATTTTCAAGTTCTATAATGAGAACTGAGATGAGTGATCTGGATTCCAAAGGTCTTCCTCCTTATTCATATTTAAGGTTTTCTATTAATATTTTCTATTTATCTATTGTCTTTATATATATATTTCTAATGGGTTTAAAATATATCATTGTCTGTTCAGTCCATTAGCTTTCCAGGCACTTGGGGCCGGCCCCACATTCATTATGATAGCTCATTGTGATGTATTCTTATGTTACTATTTATTCTATTTGCGCTTACATGATATTTATCCTGTCTTGGTACCATAAATAGAGACTTCTTATTGATACTGTGTAAGATGATAACGGTTGACACCAGTGTTCAATTACTGTTGATTGTATCTCATACCCATGCATAAATACCACACTTCCTGTTATCTTGTCACAAACGCTGAGGAAGGCCATACAGGCCGAAACGCGTCCGTTTTTCAGTCTCAGAGGTAAATAAAATCATGTAAAAGGACATACAATGAGTGCTGGCATTCTTCATCTCTACTTATATCTTCGAGCCTTGCACCTATAAGGATTTTGTTTGAACCTGGAGTGCTGCGGGTTGTCTGCTACGGCAGTACTATTCTCTCAAAACAACTATAGTCGACTAGTCGACTAGTAAACTAGGCAACTAGTCAACTAGTAAAAATGACTAGAAGTGAATGCCCTACCGTGAACCAGGCAGAACCAGGGGATGAGCGAGTGACGTCAGGACTTCGGCGCTCTATTAATTATTGTCCACAAATTGTTTGTCTGTGGCAAAAACTGAATTTTGACAAAAATGTCCACAAGCCCTTATGACAATGTCCCCTGGACATGCTGCGACACAACAACCACCGTTCTTCATTTATACAAGCTCACAGCCAGTGAGGAGCTGTGAGCTTGTAGATCTGCTATTTTTGAATATCCATGGCATAAGTCTGGAATGACACACATGTGCGTTCCTGGCTTTGAATGGGTGATTTCACCTGATCTATATATAGCTCTATAGGGCTGGCTGTCTTTAGGGCATTTGGTGCTATATCAGAACCTTGGGTATATTGTGTATTGTACGATATATTTTTGTTCCAACATTACAGCTTTATTCCAAGGTTTGGCTGTGTGTCTTTTAAAAAGAGATTTAATATAACATACCTAACATATCGTGGCTGTTCTGAGCTTACAGTAAAAGCAATGGCACTGTATTAAACCAGTGGTTTTCAACCCTTTTCATATAATCAAGGTCAATAATTTCTTCTGAATTTGAGCCACGGACCACCATTTGATAGATCAGGGGAAAAAAAATGATTTTTTAAATTCTATTTTCACGATTTTTCAAAAATAGCAGACCTACAAGCTCGTAGCGCGCCACTCGGTGGCGCGCTATGAGCTTGTAGATCTGCTATTTTTCAATAGCTAAATTATAACAATGCTTAAAACACATTTCCGGGGGTCCCCGGCCAAAAACGTTGAGAACCCCTGTGATAGATGACACAATTCCATGCTGTATTGATGTACCAATAGGAGAGATAACAGGATCTATTAAGGGTCCATTTGGTTACCAATTCTCCATCATTTAGCTGGGGGACCACCTGGAACCCCCTCAAGGACCACTGGTTGAGAACCACTCAACCAGTCGTGAGCTTGTAGATCTGTTATTTTTAGTGAATGTTCCCCCCCAGAATAAGGATGCTGGGGTTTAAGTGGTTAAACGGCAATTATGTTAAGTTATTTTGAGTCTGTCCTAAACTGATATTCTCTCCAGTCCTCGTGTCATACTGTATCTTAGGGGGGAGAGATTTACATATTTACGTACCGTTAATATGACAAAAGGTGCTGTAAAGTAGTTACTGTGAGAGTGAGGTCTAGCCAACACCAACTCGGGATTCCTGGATCGCTGCCTGCCACACTTTCCTATCTAACATCAGGTTCTTGAGCTCTGTAGTGTTAGCTAAGCTACAAGCTGTTATTTTGGCTAATGTTCCCAGTCCCACCAGAATAATGGA
The DNA here is from genome assembly GCF_951216825.1 of Electrona antarctica. Classification (NCBI taxonomy): domain Eukaryota; kingdom Metazoa; phylum Chordata; class Actinopteri; order Myctophiformes; family Myctophidae; genus Electrona; species Electrona antarctica. The sequence continues at coordinate 50,890,698 of NC_136807.1, forward strand.
TGCTGCTTCAATTGGTTAATATAATATACCTAAAACTGCATACGGTGAGATTTCATCTTTTTCTGGCCGTCCCTTTATTGTTCTTCATGGAAATAGTATTAGTTCAGGTACGCTTAATGCTGTACTCTGTAAAGGTCATCATGTCACCCAGGATTTAAACCCTGGCCTACCGCACATGTGCTGAATCAGTGGTCATTGTGGTGGACATTTGTCAAAATTCCATTTCTGCCACATGCCATTTCTGACATACAAAATCACACCCGTGTGAAGTGAGGGGCGCTCTTATCACCTTACAACATCGAGGAGGGAATTCGGTATAGCTTGGAGGAGCTATAAATGTTACTTTATTCAATGGTCATCTAATCCATGTCTATTCACTTATGTAACCTGATCTATTAATCTAACTCTAATATATTAAAGTCTAACTCGTGTTGCTATGAGATTAGGTGATGTAATGATGATGTAAAACAGGGTAGGTACCCTCACAAAAACATGCAGTAATCCTGGTCTCTAAAACTACCTCCCCCTGGCCAGCTGGGGCGCCTGATGGAGGGGAAAGGAACTGGTCAGAATAACGTGTTCCTTCCACACGCTACGCCCGGCCAGGGAAATTCCCCCCTGTCAGGTGAAAAGAAGCAGCTTGGACTCCTCATGCATAGAAGGAGGCATGAGGTCAGTCCGCTGCCCCCCCAGGTTGGCAGAGGAAGTGTAGCACCCAGGATTACATTAGATAATTGGCACTGGGTGAAAAACAAACTGGGTTGCAAAATCATGGGATAAAAAAAACAAAAACAAAATAAAACAAATGGTGTCAAAACAAACATTAAATGATCTTTATTGTTATAATACAGATTTAATGTTTGTGTTGGGGACAAAGCAAACATTAATTTCTCTTCATTGTCAATGGCGTTTTTAAAACGAACACCGAACTAAAAACAAACTTTAAACCTGTATATAGGAGGGGCTAGCGCCCCTCAAAAGTGAGTGGCGGTTAATGCTTAAAACACCAAAAGGGGTTCCCGCCCTGAATGGGTTAAGGGGGTTCTTCCTTGCAAATAAAACATTTGAGAAACCCTAGTACTAGCTGGACTCCTAATGTGCCATACATTAGTGTCACAGTAAATCGGTGTCATACCATGTTCTGAAGAAAACATGCAGTCTTGACATTCAGTAATTGGGCCTCGCTATGAGAAATAAGAACATTTATAATGGTGTGTATTAACAGAAAATCTAAATCTAAAGGACAAGACCATGAAGTCTTTGTACGGACATGATATTTATGACCCCTGGCTGAAATTGATTGAAACCTTTATTTCAGGGGAATCCAATTGAGACCAGGGTCTCTTTTTCAATGGCGCCCTGTATACAAACAAGAACATTTACAGCAATGATTTTACATACATGACATGGACACACTGTACAACAAATATAATACACAAGCACATACACACAGAAACAAAACCTTGTAACCAAATATTACAGAAAGCAGGTGCATATGCCTTCCTCAATTCAAGGACATTCAACTCTTGGACATTCACTGATCCAAGAATAGACTATTTGGATCCGTGGTAAACATTTCAGCACATGAGAAAAGGCAGACAGGCTCCATTGATTGAATAGCTAGAGCCTGCCTGCCTTTGCATGCACCTCTTGGTACCACAGCACCTCAAAAGGCCCTTAAAACAAGGCTCCAGACTTCCCAAAACTGGTCAGGCTATACTGGGCCTCACCCCCCGAACCCACCTCACCCCTGCCCACTTTGACAGGTTGGAATAGTTTAGGATTGACGACGAGTACAGCGTCTTGCAATGGGTCTGGTCCACAAGATTCGATACAGCACCAAGATACCCATGTACCTGTCTAAATACTTCCTTAATGTCAATGAAGTCCACACCCACAACACCAGAGGGAGTTCAACAAACGATGTGCAACCCAGATTCGGCACAAACAAGGGACTAAATTATTTTCGCTCCTATGCCACAAAAATGTGAAACGCCCTATACCAACTGTCATTAAGACCTGTGAATCCCTTGACTCCTTCAAAACCGCTCTCAAAGGGCACCTACGGAGGGCTGCAATTCGAAACTAGCCCCCGTGAATCCCACACCCACCCCTCACTGTATCTATACGCTTTTCCCCTTCTTTACCTCCTTTATGATGATTTCCTGTTTTTGGCTATATAGAAGTGAATGCCACAGACGAAAAACAGTCCAAGTCCACACTATTGATCCATAATGTATAAATTATAGATAAGGGTTCAGGACAACGAGGCCTTTTCGTGGAGGGGTCAGAATGAAATTTGGACTTAAGACTGTTTTTCGTCTGTGGTACATGTACGTCTCATGTTATGACTTGAAAACGACCCTCTTGTAAACAAGTGTAATGCTTTATGGTGTCGTCCACTCACAGTTAGCAGTTTTTGTATTGAAATGTACTGTAATTCTGCAAACTGTTAATAAATACTTCAATCAATCAATCGCTCATGTGGGATAAACTTTATTTTGACCTTTAGGCGGCAGTACCAACTGTCAGCCAGTAGGTGTCCTACCAGACCACAGAATGTAAATGTCTCAACAGCAGGGAGACCAAATATTCTTCTGTATTTATCACAAAACATACATTAACCACGTCAGCCCTATAATACATTTCAGCCATTTGAAAATAGCTGAGCTTGTAGATCTGCTATTTTCAAAAGTTTTTTTCTTTTTTTAAATACATTTTTGGCATTTAAAAACTTGTGAAATGGGACATTCTGCATAATGAGTACTGTATGTATTTTGTATTTTATACCAACGCTATTGTACTTTGAATGCGTATAAATTACGGGTCCATTTGGTTTCATTTTACATTTGGACAACTGGTTGAGGAGAACCGCTGAACTAACCTCTTGGGTTTCTTTGCACACACACACACACACACACACACATGCACGCGCACACACAGAGCGATGGCGCGGACCTGGACGGGCATGCTGCTGCTGGGCACGTGTCTCCTCTACTGCGCCAGGATGGCGCTGCCCGTCTGCGCCGTCAGCATGGCGACCACCTTCAGGTGGACCAAGACGGAGTCCGGCCTGGTGCTGGGAGGGTTCTTCTGGGGGTACTGCTTCACCCAGGTCCTAGGAGGACACGTCAGTGACAGGTATCGAGGTTCTGCTTCACCCAGGTCCTATAGCTAAATGATAGTTTGGAACCAAATGGACCCTTATGGGACTGTAACTCTGAGATTGTACAAATGGAACATTTGTACACTCTCAAGAGTTAAATTAACATTGATTTTATAATATAAATTGGGGTCCCAGAGATAGAAAGGCCATTAAATGGGGGGTCCATAGCTTGCTCTGCTACGTTAGGTTGGGTGGAGAACATAGATTCAATGATGCAGTAGGTTCATAGTTTGCTCTGCTCCGTCAGGTTGGGTGGAGAGCGCGTGCTGTTCCTCTCCACAGTGTCCTGGGCCACCATCACGGCGGCCACGCCCCTGCTGACCCTCCTGGGCTCTCATTCGCTGGCCGCTATGACCACGGCCAGGTTTCTCATGGGACTGTTTCAAGGTGGGTACGGTCCGTGGATTTATATTATCGGTTTATTATTAAACCGAAGTATCATCATTAACCTTTAAGCCAAGTGGTGTCTGGCTCACAAGTTTAGAACTACCGCCTAAAAACAGTAGAGTAGAGAAGTGGCTGGATGGCACTTACACACGCCTTCTAATAAATCTCTCTTGGAAGAGCCACCCATCGGCTTCTCTAATATACAGCAACCTTCCCTGTGTTTCTTCACTAGTCCGATCCAGAAGAACACAGTTTTCCGGCCACTGCTACAGAGCTGACAATGAGGTTATATCTTCCCTTCTTCTCTGGAATCCTGCCTCAAAGCAGACCAGAGGTATAGAAAACTGTCGTACCCTGATGTCATCGCTATAGGGACACATGCATCAGTAAGCAGGAACTGGGGATGGCAATGAAGGACCGGGAAGTCTGGCGTGGCATTGTGAAGTCCATGATCTCGACCGCGGTCGAAAAATGATGATGAGAACAGTAGTTCTGTTCTGTTCTCCACCGGTGGGTCGGGCCCACATCATGGCCAGGGGTAGAAGATGACAGTGAAGCAAATAATTTATTTTTAATACCCTGGCCTAGCTCTGGTCCATAGCCCTAATGCCCTTTGCTGCCGTTGCATTAAGGCTCTGCCACTCTTTGCTTCTATAGCCCTCACATGAAATGCAGACTATAGCCTCTCATCTGTAGCAGAAATATACAAAAAACGTTTTACCTACCACCAATACACCTACCACCAATACAAAGGCGGCTTGTGTAATTAGAAAGCCTACTTTCCTTGGTGGACGCACTCTGAGCCCCCCACCACACGTATAAAATGTACTGTTTTGGCCAGAAAGGGACTCCACTGCGCCCTCTACCGATATTGCCAAGAGAAAAATCTCATAGACAAGGTTTTCCTTCCGGAGAAAAACAATCCCTTTCTGGCCAAAAAGTGCATTTTTTACATGTGGTGGGAGTCTCAGAGTCCACTAAGGAAAGTAGGCTTTCTAATTACACAAGCCGCCTTTGTTTTGGTCAGTAGGTAAAACCTTTTTTTATATTTACGCTACAGACGAGAGGCTGGTCTGCATTTATTCGAGCGTAGGAAGAGAACAGTCCCATAGCTCTAATGGAGGCATTAGCGCTATGGGACAGAGCTAACCCTGGCCTAAAAAGAAAGAAAAGAGACCATTGCTGCATCAAATGTATAACCAACAAACTATACTATAAAAACTGGTCAAATATTGGCCAAATTGTCTATTAATATATGAGAGAGGCAAAAAATGTGAAAATAGCCGATCTAAAAGCTATTTTACACAATATTTATCTATGGAACCGGAACTTTTATTCCTCAACTCTCAAGTGCTTGTCAGAGTGTGGGGGACGTGGTCACCAGTTCAAATGACATTGAGAACCCCTGATTTAGAAGTCCTGATCAACAAACTGTACCTTACTTCTCATGAATTCATGTGTGTTTTCCTACAGGTGTTTACTACCCATCGTTAGCCAGTGTGTGTTCACAGCGCGTCACTAAAGGAGAGAGAGGCTTTTTAACGAGCACTATGAGCAGCGGCTGCTACCTTGGGTACGTCGCACGCATGCACGCAGTTTTTTTTTTTTTTTCCCATACCATGCTAATGGGGGGTCCGGGGTCTCTCATGTTGTTTCAGAACCATGCTGATGGGGGGTGTGGGGTCTCTCATGCTGGAGTGGTACGGCTGGGAGAGTGTGTTCTACGGGACTGGCCTGCTGTCTGCGCTCTGGGCCTTCGTTGTGTGGCACTTCCTACTGGAGGGTAAGGTCATTTATATTATACACCTCACTTCCTACTGGAAGGTAAGGTCATTTATATTATACAATACACCTCACTTCCTACTGGAAGGTAAGGTCATTTATATTATACACCTCACTTCCTACTGGAAGGTAAGGTCATTTATATTATACACCTCACGTCCTACTGGAAGGTCAATGAATACATGGCAGTGAATGGAGCCGGCTGGACCAGCTCATAACACAACATTATTTCGGAACAATTGAGACCTTTGTCATATAAATCGGTTCAGGAATATACAGCAAACAAAGACATATCACAGGTTGTTTTCTAGTGCAGGGGTTCTCAACCCGTGGGTCGCGACCCCTCGGGGGGTCGCCAAATTATTTTAGGGGGTCCCCAAAATATTTTCCAAAAAAACAAAACAAAAAGATTTTTTTTTTAATTTTATTTTCAAGATTTTTCAAAAATAGCAGACCTACAAGCTCGTAGCGCGCCACTCGGTGGCGCGCTATGAGCTTGTAGATCTGCTATTTTTCAATAGCTAAATTATAACAATGCTTAAAACACCAAAAGGGGTTCCCGCCCAAAATGGTTTAAGGTTATTGTAGCAGTCAATTTATATTGGGGGTCGGGAGGGGGCGGGGCGCCCGAGACATTGCCAAAGCATTTCCGGGGGTCCCCGGCCAAAAACGTTGAGAACCCCTGTTCTAGTGCACAGCACAGTATATCATTTTATTTGAGGATCTAAAACAGCAGCAGGTATTGTTTCTGGCTCGGAGGTATCGCGAGATTTGACTGACAAGACAGGAAATGGTGGGAAGTCTCGCGATACTTGGTACGTTCAGAAAGGTGCTTTGTGCTCTTTAGACACCATACCTCTATAAACATTACACAGTGTAAACATCGAAAAGCAACACAGCAGACAATAATGTGTTATATGTCTTCTGTTTTATTTCCAGAAGCGATTACTTTACAAAAGGTCTCAGTCATTCAGAAAGTGTTTGTTCATGAGCTGGTCACTGAGCTCTCATTGACTCCAGTGCATTCTGCTGAACCTCCGGGTGTAGTTTGGCTCCCATGAAAGTGTCCATGAAAGCTATCATGGCGCAGCCCAGTCACGTGACCATTTCCTTTCCTTCTCAAAGCTTCCTTGCTGGAAGGTAAGGTCATTTATATTACTACAGCGGTGCCCGTTTGGCACTGGGCCTACTTGGAACGATGCAAGTTGGAAATTAATGCCCCACCCAGATATTATGTCTGTGTCCCGTTTATGCCCATATATGGAGTTCTTTGTCAGGCATGCCCAAATATGGAGTCTATGCAGACGTCAGAATGATGTCAGAACAGGCCATCTCCATATATGGACACTGGGCAGGGGCCCTGTCCAGAGCCTGGGCTGAGTCCTTTTTGGGGCAGTTCTGGACAACCGTGGGTCAGACCGAGGGTCGACACCGGGCACTGCACCCCCTGTGGTGGGTGTGGAACGCGTGTGTCGAATTTGAAGGTGGTGGGGCGAACGAGAGAGAGAGAGAGAGAGAGAGAGAGACAGAGAGACAGAGACAGAGAGACAGAGAGAGAGACACACACACACACACACACACACACACACACACACACACACACACTCACACACACACACACACACCTTATGATGTGGCAGCCAGGTCTATGGACTTTAATGTTTGTTTAGGGCACCAAATGACGACGTTAGACGTCATGTGGCCGATATAAATACAGTGTGCGCCCCTCTCTTCACACAAGTGTGATTTGTTGTTATTATTTGAAAAAAATAATCACACTCGTGCGAAGTGAGAGGCGCCTCACTTCTTTAAACAAACATTATAAAGTCCATAGCCTTTGGCTGCCACATGACGTCACAAGTGTCGCTGTTTATTTATTTATGTCATTAAAAGTCTGTAGACTTGCCATATGACGTTATTTCTGAAAGTCAGATGTTGGAGGGGCTGGCACCCCTCAAAAAGGAATTTAAAGTAGTGAAAATAGCCGACTGATTTGTGTGTGCCTGATGCATGATACAGTATGACACATTGCGGTTAGAATAACACTCCATATTTGGGCATAGCTACATTGGGAACTCCGTATTTGGTTACGGCTGAGTCATGGTGACATGAGCGTGATGTCACAGGTGTTGTATACGTGTAGGATATGGAGTTCCACACACGGTGACGTCATAGTTGTAGAGAAAACAAAACAAGAGCACAGCACTATCGTTCCACAGGTACGGACGTAATAAAGTTCTCTAAAACGTGAGTGTGATTTGAATACATACAACTTTAGCAAACATTCTAAAAGAAGAGTTTTACTATTGTCGCTCAGAGCCAAAAATGGCTTCACAGTCTTTTCCAGAAGAGGGTTTTTCCTGTTCGGTGTGTCGTGGCAGGTTTAAACATCCCGTTCCGTCGTGCCACAGCTTCTGTACAGCCTGTCTGCAGGCATGTCGGACGCATGAGAAGAAAATGGATTGTCTGCTTTGTGAGAAAACGAACAAAAGAAAATGTCCGTCCCGTAACCGGCTGGCCCCGCGCGACACCTTCACGAGGGAGAAACGTCCCAAGACGGAGCCCAAGGAGGCAGCCGGCGAGGAGGAGGAGTCACTGAAGCTCTTACGGAAGAAACTGAAGGTCTTCGATAAAGTCAAAGCAAACTGTCGGCAAGCGGCGGAACACATTAAGGTCCAGACCCGGAACACGGAGAGGAAGATCAAGGAGCACTTCAAGAGGCTTCGTCACTTTCTAGACGAGGAAGAGGAGCGTAGGATCGCCGCGCTGAGGGAGGAAGAGTCGACGAAGAGTCGGGCGATGAAGGAGAAGATCGACGACCTGAGCACAGAGATGGCGACCCTTTCGAACGCGGTCAGGGTCATAGAGGAGGAGGAGGAGCTGAGAGCCGAAGCCGTCTCGACGTCTCCGCAGAAACGCGAGGCCGCCGCGGTGGAAAGACTCCGCCTCGCGCTGCAGGACCCGCAGCCGGTCCCGGCGGGATCGCTGATAGATGAGGCCAAACACCTGGGCAACCTGACGTTCAGAGTCTGGCACAGGATGAAGAGTGTCGTCTCCTACACGCCCGTCATCCTGGACCCCAACACCGTCCATCCCAGACGGATCCTGTCCGACGACCTGACCAGCGTGCGGCGCGGAGAAGAGGAACACGACCACCGGCTCCCCGACAACCCGGAGAGGTTCGACTGGTGGTACCGAGTCCTGGGTTCCGAGGGCTTCCGCGCGGGGACCCACCGCTGGGACGTGGAGGTCGGAGACGCCGCCAGCTGGACGCTGGGCGTGTTGGCGCGCTCTCACCGCCGGAAGGGGCGACAGCTGGGTCAGTTCTGGAGCATACATCTGTACGACGGTCAGTACGCGGCGGGCTCCGGGGAGTCCGCCACCGTTCTCTCGGTGGAACGGAAACCGCGGAGGATCCAATTCCAACTGAACTGGAGCAGGGGGAAGCTGTCATTCTCCGATCCTGACAGCGGCACGCACCTACACACCTTCACGCACGCTTTCACCGACACGCTCTTTCCGTACGTGTATAACGGCGACGATGCGCTCCCCATTAAGATGTTACCGAGGCCGATCAGTGTGATTAAACATTAAACGTTTCATTATAGCGATGTGAGGTGGGAATGCACGTCCCACATGAGTCACTGTACCCAGTGTGGGACACACTATACCAGGGGTTCTCAACCCATGGGTCGCGACCCCTCGGGGGGTCGCCAAATTATTTTAGGGGGTCCCCAAATTATTTTCAAAAAAATATATATATATTTATTTTTAAATTTTATTTTCACTTTTTTTCAAAAATAGCAGATCTACAAGCTCGTAGCGCGCCACTCGGTGGCGCGCTATGAGCTTGTAGATCTGCTATTTTTCAATAGCTAAATTATAACATAATGCTTAAAACACCAAAAGGGGTTCCCGCCCAAAATGGGTTAAGGTTATTGTAGCAGTCAATTTATATTGGGGGTCGGGAGGGGGCGGGGCGGGGGTCCCGAGACATTGCCAAAGCATTTCCGGGGGTCCCCGGCCAAAAAGGTTGAGAACCCCTGCACTATACCATAGTCAGTCAGCCAGTTGTTTGTTTGGTTGGTTGGTCAAGAGCCTTAGAGACAGAGTTACGCAAACTGCGTTCACTTCATGAGGCCAGTCCAATGGTGGCTCTCCTACATAGACTTCTATTGAGAATGGGGATAACCAACTGGGACAAGTCCTGGACCGGAAGTAGGCAGAAATGCATTGGACTCAGGCAACAGCCCAGCTTTAATGATCTTAAATCCCTTTATTTTAGATTGTTTTGTAGTAATAGTACAACGTAAACATTAAAGAGACTTTAGTTGTTACTGTACAATACTACAGTTGTCATGTTGCAACACATGCTTAAAATAGCTCTTATGTGCGTCGCCCTCGTTGAAAACAATGCATTTCCAACTCCAGCTTGTCTCAGTTCAGGCTGCATGAACAGCGCTCGAGCGCTCTGTGTCTGCCCCTCAATATCGTAACACTTCTATTAGATGACTCTGGGTTGGTCACCCTGCCTCGTGACATCACGTGACATCATCAGGGATGGAGATCCCTGATGTCATCAATATTAAGCCACAATGTCATCAATATTGGCCAGCAACTTGACATCTGACCTCAAACCCGTAGTTCTCCATATATGGAGCTGACCTGTTCTGACATTCCATATGTTGATCCTTCCCCATCCATCCTTCCTTTTCGATGTCTCCCTCCCTCCCTCCGATACCTGTCCATTTAAACTCTAGACGGGCCTGCCCCAAAGTTATTAGTGCAGCCGCGCCCGGCAGCCGGCGAGAACTAGAGTTCTCAAAAGGCCCGGAAATTAAGGACCGGCCGTACCTGGGCCCTCATCAAACCCTGTACACACAAGACACTGCCACACTAGAGTTCTCATCAGGCCCGAAAATTAAGGCCCAGCCCTAACTGGGCCCTCATCAAACCCTGTACACTCAAGACACTGCCCCTGCTGCCACCCTTAGATCTCGGATGCGTGCACGCGACCTCACCCTCGCTTCTCGCCCTCAGGCGTCTTACTGGTACTTAGAAGCTAGTCTATGTCTGCAGTGGGCAACTTTGATGATGGAGAAGGCCACTGCTGTTTCCACACTCACTCCAGAAGGCCACTGCTGTTTCCACACTCACTCCAGAGGGCCACTATATTTCCACACTCACTCCAGAGGGCCACTGTATTTCCACACTCACTCCAGAGGGTCACTATATTTCCACACTCACTCCAGAGGGTCACTATATTTCCACACTCACTCCAGAGGGCCACTATATTTCCACACTCACTCCAGAGGGCCACTATATTTCCACACTCACTCCAGAGGGCCACTATATTTCCACACTCACTCCAGAGGGCCACTATATTTCCACACTCACTCCAGAGGGCCACTATATTTCCACACTCACTCCAGAGGGCCACTATATTTCCACACTCACTCCAGAGGGCCACTATATTTCCACACTCACTCCAGAGGGCCACTATATTTCCACACTCACTCCAGAGGGCCACTATATTTCCACACTCACTCCAGAGGGCCACTATATTTCCACACTCACTCCAGAGGGCCACTATATTTCCACACTCACTCCAGAGGGCCGCTATATTTCCACACTCACTCCAGAGGGCCACTATATTTCCACACTCACTCCAGAGGGCCACTATATTTCCACACTCACTCCAGAGGGCCGCTATATTTCCACACTCACTCCAGAGGGCCACTATATTTCCACACTCACTCCAGAGGGCCACTATATTTCCACACTCACTCCAGAGGGCCACTATATTTCCACACTCACTCCAGAGGGCCACTATATTTCCACACTCACTCCAGAGGGCCACTATATTTCCACACTCACTCCAGAGGGCCACTATATTTCCACACTCACTCCAGAGGGCCGCTATATTTCCACACTCACTCCAGAGGGCCACTATATTTCCACACTCACTCCAGAGGGCCACTATATTTCCACACTCACTCCAGAGGGCCGCTATATTTCCACACTCACTCCAGAGGGCCACTATATTTCCACACTCACTCCAGAGGGCCACTATATTTCCACACTCACTCCAGAGGGCCACTATATTTCCACACTCACTCCAGAGGGCCACTATATTAACACATTCACTATTTTTACACCACATTACTATACACAGTACTGTCAGGCAGAAACCTTAACAAAATAAAAAATCTTTTAAAACTTAAAATGACTTTTTTTGTTGTCTCTTGTGTTTTTAGGTTTCGTTGGCATACTGCTCATATAGAGGTTGGGGGTCAGAAAATGTTAGCCTGGAACTCACCTATGCTTTTTATGGCATAGGCAGCTCCCGGCAGGATCCGCCGGGAGAAACTATGCGCAGCTGCACGACATGAGACCAACTAGAAAAAGTGCCCTTCTGGGCACAGGTCTCCACCAGGAGGATAGGAGTGTGTGTGATGTTTAGGAGTAATATAAACATGGGTTTTTGTGTGTGTGTGTGTGTGTGTGTGTGTGTGTGTGTGTGTGTGTGTGTGTGTGTGTGTGTGTGTGTGTGTGTGTGTGTGTGTGTGTGTGTGTGTGTGTGTGTGTGTGTGTGTGTCGCGACTTGGCCTGTTGTAGCGCCACCATGAGGCTGATTTGAAAACTGTCAAGCGGCATTTCTTCCTCAGCCTAGTAGTGGGAATAGGCATGCACAGTTTCACCGCAATCGGACGCTGCGTTGAGGAGTTGTGGCGATTTGTACAAAACAGGTACAAAACGGGCTACTCCTGAAAACTTTAGAAGCCAATCGTAGCCAATCAGGATGGATAATTATGATAAATCAAACAAATCACATGATCACATGACTATGGAGAGCATGTGTACCGATTTGCGTGAAATTTGGATAAAATCTGAAGGAGTAATATTAGAAAATGTGTTTTACATATGTCGGCCTCCTGGTGGCGCTATAAAGAGCAGATGTGAAAAATTCCAGGCAAAGGTTTTTCCTTGGCCTCTAGGGAGTGTGCATACATGGTTTTACACAGATCGGTGCAGTTATACTGTAGGTAAAAACACAAATCGGCCAGTTATAGCACCACCATGAGGCTGAGTTGAAAATATTCAAGTGGCATTTCTTCCTCGGCCTAGTGGGAATGTGCGTGCAAAATTTCACGGAAATCACACAATGTGTTCATGATTTGCAGCATTTTATTTGAAACGGAGCACTCTTGCGAAATTTAGAAGCCAATCTTAGCCAATCAGGATGGAGTCTGAAAAATCTGAAAGACCCGTTTCGTTGAATGGCTCTAGAGAGACTGTGTACCGATTTGCGTAATGTTTGGACAAAATCTGTAGGTGTACTGTCAAAACATTTGTTTTGCACAAAGCGGCCTCCTGGTGGCGCTATAACAGGCCAATGTGAAAACTTTGGGGCAGAGGTTCAGCTCTGGCATTCAGGGAGTGTGTGTGCAGAGTATGGCTGCGATCAAGCCAACGGTGCCAGAGATTAGCTGTTCACAGACGGACGGACGGACACACGGACGGACGGACGGACGGACGGACGGACGGACGGACGGAGTGCAAAACATACTCTCTCCCCATGCCTTCGGCCTGGTGGAGACAATTACTTAGAGCGACAGAGAGAGGAGTGTGTGTGTGTGTGTACATGTGTGCGTGTGTGTCAATTTAACAACGGTGCAGACGATCAGAAATCAGCAGAGAGTTAGTGATGTTTGCGCTACTCTATGCCGAATTGACGTGGACTCGGACCCAGACTTTTTTTTCTCCCTGGAAATAAAAACGTCTGGGTTTCCGAGGCTAGAAAATGTTGAACCTCATGGATTTCTTATAGTTTGGACTAGAACCGATCTGCAAATAATAATAATAATAAGGGTAATAATAATAATAATAATACATTTTAGCACAAAAATCCTACGGGAGTACACGTCGTACCACAGTATAGCTTGTGGTGTACATTTGTCAAAATTCAATTTTTGCCACATAAGTACATACAAAGGCTGCGTTCGGAAATAGCGCACTGTACAATGCAAACGAATAGCCGAGTGCTCTCCGGTGCGGTATTTTCGAACATGCCCAAAATGAGTAACTAACTAACTCTTTACACATATTAACCATTTGGTTCCATTTGTGCACTCTCAGCATAGACGCCGGTCGTGCCGGTGCCTCCCATAGAGTATATAAAAGGATAGAGACTGAACTGGCGCGAAGCTCCGCCCCCACCCGGCTATTCATGTCAGTGGAAGTTGCTCAGTGGCGTTTTGAAGCACCCGGAAGACTGCCGGAAGTACCGTCTCAGAACGTCTACTTCCGCATTTGACCACAACATTTTGGTGGTCAAATGCGGAAGTGCAACCGAGCGCTCAATGTTAAAGCCCAGCTGCACGGGGTTTCCCGGTCATGAATCCACGGGTCCGCCTGTAGTCCCTCCTCCTACCACTAGGGCCGAGCGCCTCAACGTTGAATAGCCTCACTGGCCCCTTGGTGCCTCCTTGCCCGGGAACCCTTGAGAAACGGCGCGGCGCACTCATGCAGGACATGCGGAAGGTGTCGAGCGGGCCAGATTTACATTACATTCGGGGGCGTACGCCCAGCGAGATGCATTGGTCTAGCATGCAGTGTTCACTGATGTTGTATTCATTCATAGACATAACAATAAAGGTAGACGCCCTTTCCGGCTCTGGAGCGTATGTGTGCTCAAGGGAGGGCAAAACATTCCCGAGAATCCTTTGCGAAGCACGGCGGAAGCATGAGCGTGCGTCACAGAGCGCATGTTCAGGTCTGATAAGTCCCGGAAAAGATGCGCTGTGATTGGCCAGTGATCACTTGAGTGGCAGCGTGACGCAACGTGCCTTCCACACTTCCGGCGTACTTCCTCTCCCAGTGTAAATTCTTCCACCCCTCCTTCAACCAAGGGGGCAGGCAGGCTTTCCAACGTTGAAGCTCTCCTCCCTAGTGGTAGGAGGAGGGACTACAGGCGGACCCGTGGATTCATGACCGGGAAACCCCGTGCAGCTGGGCTTTAACATTGAGCGCTCGGTTGCACTTCCGCATTTGACCACCAAAATTTGGTGGTCAAATGCGGAAGTAGACGTTCTGAGACGGTACTTCCGGCAGTCTTCCGGGTGCTTCAAAACGCCACTGAGCAACTTCCACTGACATGAATAGCGGAGGGGGCGGAGCTTCGCGCCAGTTCAGTCTCTATTATATATATACTCTATGCCTTCAACACACATCGCTCCAACGAACTGCAGCGGCCAATGAGGCATCTATTTTTCATGGTTGTATTGTTGTGTGTTACAGGTCAGGTCTTCCCCATGAAACAGATGTTGTGCAGTCAGGGTTCCAGCTGCACTATATCCAGGTTTAAATGGCTGGGCCTTCTTAAACATCCCTCTGTGTGGTACAGTAAAATATTATAATGTATTCTATATTATCTGTGTGATACAGTGTAATATTATAATGTATTATCTGTCGCTCTGTGTGGTACAGTACAGTACAGTACAGTACAGTACAGTACAGTTATAAGACAAGTAATTTCATGTGTGGGTGCACTCGGGTGTTGCACAGATCTACAAGCTCAACACGTCACGCAACCCGATTGGCTGAAGTGTAAAATCAGCCATTTTACGATGTCATCAAGGCCACTGCAAAATACATTTTAGTCGATAGAATCAACTGTAGATTTAGTAGACTAAAATCACATATTTAGTCAACTAAAACTCAATCTGAGAACCCATCGTCAAAAAATCAAGGAAAAACAGTGTCCTCTTTTCCTTTGAATTTGACAGAGTCAACAGTCTGCCTCGAGAGCCTAACTAAAACTAGACTAAAACTAAAACCTTTCAGATGACCTTTCTTGCTGTCAGAATCAACACTGTTGTGTTCCATTAAGGTTGTTCTCTCTCCGTCTCTCTCAGTGCCATGGTTTTCACTCACATGTGCTACTCCAGCTCATCATACACCTTGCTGTCCTGGCTGCCAACATACTTCAAAGATACATTTCCACATGCCATGGTAATAATAATAATAATAATAATAATACATTTTATGGTATCCATGTTTGCCTTTTGTTTACATTGTTCCGTTATTATTTCTCCCTGTATGTCTATGCATGCTGTGTGTGAGTGTCACAAGTCTCCTCTTACCACCCTTTAACTCTTCCGCAAAGTCGTCCGTCCTTAATAGAAATCCAAGAATGCAGGAAAATCCATAATCCATATCTTTATCCACTTCATCCAATAAGATCCAATACTAATGTAGGAAGACTTAGTAGAGTATAGCCAAAGATGGTTTATGTATGAAGATGGGCCAACTTCATTGGAGCCACTAGAGGTGAAATGGTACACAAAGCCTACAAATGGTCTCCTAAATATAGTAGGCGTGGTTTGCTTCTCCCCGACCTCCACCCTCCCCCCCTGACAACAACACTGTTTCCACACTCAGTCTAGTAGGTGGCGGTAATGCACCATTTAGGTTTGCCGACCGCCATGAAACCCGATAGAAGAAGAAGACAACAACACTGACAAGTCATTTAACAAAGTACATTGAAAACAACTGACAAGGTGTACTTTTGAAATAGTCGTTTTAGTTTCTCGAAGTCCTCCAACCATATACATTCATGATTTGGATCTATCTCATTAAAAAGTCTCTCCCTAATAGAGTTGTAGAATGGACAATAAAAATTTCCTTTAGATCACACAGACTACATAATCTATCCTCCTCAACCGTGCCTACATATCTGCCTGTCTCAATATGCAGACCAATTATGCCAGCTCTAATTTGGGCACATAAGGATCATTTCTAATCGTTTTAAATATGTCCATTCATTTCACATTATAATATTCACATATTATCATCTTAAATATGGGGTCAGAGCCCCCTATGTGTTGTCCGTGAAATTGCAGATGGACAGAGAGAGGCTTCCGGACTCATCTCAAATCTCGCGAGAGTTTGTTGCTGGGATAAAGAAATGTCATTAACAAAGTAGATTTTCTCCTGGTTTGTCTCGCTAAAAGAAGCCATTTTACTATGAATATCTTGTAAATATTGTGTGCCTTGTGATGATTTGGTCCAGTATTTAGTTCAGTGACCATGGAGTTAATGAATGGTTCAGAAGCTGTGTTCACGTTCACTCTCCCATTGGAAATGAATAGACTCCAACATTCTTCCTGTCTCCTAATAATGTTACCGCCCACCTCACGCAGATACAGGAAGTAAGCAAAGTTGGCCTCTCTTGCTAATTCTCCTCTTGGGTATAGCTCTGTCTCTCTCTGTTCAAACTTGACTGACAGAGCCACACTCCCCAGGCCAGGTGCCACAAACATTGTGAGTGCCAGCACCTGGTGCCAATCACTCAATCAGGCCATAATATTCTGATAGGTGAGTCTTTCTCCATCATTGCTTATCCTCGCGTCACCAGGCTTTCCACCTCGGAGGAAAGCCTGGTCTGTGTTCCAAAATCGCCGTGTGAACCGGTCTGGAGCGGATGATTATCGCTACGTCATGTTGTAGTATTGTTTTGTAGTCATCAGGCAGGAACAATCATCTGGAACTTCAAGGAAAAGGAATGCTGCCCAATCACTGCTAGACTCATGCACTACAGCCATAGAACATAGATCAGATTAGTAGAAAATAACAAAGCCCATCATTATTGAAACAAGAATACATAGAGGTTAAAAGTTATAGTCTCATGACATATTCTTTGGTTAAAATGTAGTTTTAGTGTGTCAGTCTGGCTGGCTTGTGGTGGACATTTTCGTCCAAATTAGGTTTTTCCACGGACATGCAAAAATGATTAGACAAACAAAGCGTTAGCCCTAAATGACCATTACAGGTCTTTAACTCTGAGAGGGGTCCATGAAAATAAAACATTTGTTTGAGAACCGCTGTCTTAGTGGACTATACATATAGGGCAGTATTATGCGTGTCTTAAGTACCAGGTCTTATTACTTATAACTTAAGACCTGGAGGCGTGGTCAATTCTGTTTGGCCACTCAGAATAGCCAAATGGCATTGATCACGCCTCCAGGTCTTAAGTTAAGTAATAAGACCTGGTACTTAACTCTTAGCCTGCCGCCATTAATTAATCCCTCGATTGCGTATTGCCATGGTTTAATCACGCGTGACACTTACTTTGAAGAGCCAAATATCCGTATCGCATTTTACTATGAAACCATTCCGTGTGTGTTGACGAAGCTGGTGCTCGTTCTCTCGGTCGGTGGTGGAAAAAGTGGACCGCGAGTATCACAGCGCCTGCTACAGGCCGTTGAAAACGCTTGTCTGGGACAAAGCGTCCTCTGCAATGTCGCTTCTGTGAGATAAAGCCGTCTGAAAACAGAGCCGGCAATGTTAGTGGATGCGCGCGCA
This sequence comes from Electrona antarctica, assembly GCF_951216825.1. Taxonomy (NCBI): domain Eukaryota; kingdom Metazoa; phylum Chordata; class Actinopteri; order Myctophiformes; family Myctophidae; genus Electrona; species Electrona antarctica. Next base: position 50,908,399 of record NC_136807.1, read on the forward strand.
TTTTCAAAATGGCCGCGCCCATTGTGTCAGAAGCATAACAAAGCTAACGGACGGTAGATTTCGATACGATCGTATTAAAACATGCATTAATGAATACATCGCTGTTAAAACGGCTTTTCCGTTTGTGGCAGGCTACAAGATTCTACGTGTTAATATTCCTATGTTCCTGGCGGGTAAACGATTAAGACACGCATAATACTGCCCATAGCAGTGGCGTGCACAGACATTTAGAGGGGCAGGTGCTCAAGTTAAAAAAGGGCACCTTGTGCAGCGCGTGGAACCGGCCGGTTGCCTTAATCCATTTTGGGCGGGAACCCCTTTTGGTGTTAGTATTATGTTATGCTTTAGCTATTGAAAAATAGCAGATCTACAAGCTCATAGCGCGCCACCGAGTGGCGCGCTACGAGCTTGTAGGTCTGCTATTTTTTTTCAAAAGGGCACATTGCCAAAAGGGCAGGGGGTGCTCTAGCACCCCCTAGTGTCTATCTGTGCACGCCACTGGCCCATAGTGTCAAAGTAAATAAGTGTCATACATATCCAGAAGAAAACCCAGAGACTGGACATTCAGTAATTGGGTCTTATGATCAAAACAAGAACATTATAATGTGTGACGTGTAAAAACAAAATCTACAATGTGCCACGGACGAGGCCAAGTCTCTGCCACTTATGTCCGTGTACGGACATATTGATGACCCCTGACCGAGTGTTGGGCCCTTTTTGAGACTATAGCTCCTCACCACTCGCCCTACACACGTCCACTCGGTTTGAGCATAGATACAGCACTGGGATTCCCCTCCCATCCAGTGCGGTCTCTATATATCTATGCTCAAACCAAGTGGAAGTGTGTAGGGCGAGTGGCGAGGAGCTAGTTTCAAAAAGGGGGCTAGTTTTAGTTGACTCTAAAAGGCTTTGCTTCCTGCTCCTTCCAGGGGTGTGTGTTTAACGTGGTGCCATGGCTAGTAGCCATCCCCTCTGCTCTCATAGCAGGCTGGCTCTCAGATTCCCTCATCAGCCAAGGTACTCTCTCATAGACTCATAAGCCGAATTCCAATACCCCAAAATCACAGCCACTCGCTCACTCACACTCGGTCACTCCAGCATGGCAGTGTTACCGTGAAATTGGTGACCTGCTGAGATACGTGGCCATTTTGTGGACTTTACATAACTTACATGGAGGTCTTTAAATACACAACAAACCACAACGATTTACATTCAGACACTGACATCATGTGATTGTCTACACGATTGTCACATATTTCAGCAGGTGACCAATTTCACTGTAACACAGCCATGCTGGAGTGAGTCCAAGGCCCCAGTGAGGCTCTCCAACGTTGAGGCGCTCGGCCATAGTGGTAAGAGCAGGGACTGCAGGCGGACCCGTGGATTCATGACGAGGAAACCCCGTGAAGCTGGGCTTTAACATTGAGCGCTCGGGTGCACTTCCGCATTTGCCAACCAAAATTTGGTTGGCAAATGCGGAAGTAGACGGTCCTTCCGGGTGCTTCAAAACGCCACTGAGCAACTTCCACTGATATGAATAGCGGGGGGGGGGGGGTGTTCAGTCTCTATCCTTCTTTATACTCTATGAGTGAGTCGAGTGAGTGAGCGAGTGGCCGAGATTTGGGGTATTGGAATTTGGCTTTAGTCCTTCTTGTGTTCCTCCTTGTGTTTATCAATGTGTTTAAGAACATTTTCTGTGTGTTGATGTGTGTCGTTTCGCCCACAGAATGACTTATCTTCTATCAGGTACTCGCCCCACAAAGCCTTGAATGAATACATGGAAACATCTGACTAAATTAATTTAATTGGAGATCTATGTATATAATCTTTTATATAGTTTTATAGCAAATATTGAAGGAATGTGGCAACAAAATGATCTCTGCAAAGTCGAGGCTTCATGTGGGTCAGTTCATTGATAAGAGGGGGAACAAATATGTTTTGGGGGGTGAGGTATCCCAGAATGTGGAACTAAGTAGATTTTAAATGGAAGAACTTGTTGATGATGACACTGCTTTCTTTCCGTAGGATACAGCATAGTATCTGTAAGGAAAACCATGCAGGTACGTGTAGTGCATGAGAAGGAATATATCAATTACATCACACTCAGAGTAGTCAAGTTTCATTTATCTTGTTGACCCAATATGGTTACATCTGTCTCTCTCTCTGTCTCTCTCTCTGTCTCTCTCTCTCTCTCTCTCTCTCTCTCTCTCTCTCTCTCTCTCTCTCTCTCTCTCACAGATGTTCTCCATGGGTGTGTCCAGTATCTTCATTCTGCTCCTGTGCAGAGCGCTGACCTTCCCCTCGGCCCTGGCCCTGGTCTCTGCTGCCATGGGTTTAGCTACCTTCACCAGTGGGTAAGTTATGTTAACTAGTCTTAGCTACCTTCACCAGTGGGTAAGTTATGTTAACTAGTCTTAGCTACCTTCACCAGTGGGTAAGTTATGTTAACTAGTCTTAGCTACCTTCACCAGTGGGTAAGTTATGTTAACTAGTCTCTGCTGCCATGGGCTTAGATATACCTTCACCAGCACGTATAGAGCGTGACAGTGTCACAGTCCCACCCCCTGCGAGGGCACCGGAAGAGAATTTCCCATTAATTTTCCCATAGACGTTTCAAAAAGTATTTATTTAAAGACCTTCAAGCCTCGGACAAAGCCAACAGCCCCGTTGATACATCATGACAATAAACAATTGTTTTGGGCCGAACAAATAATTAGAAAGAAGAAAATAGGGGCAGTTTTTCTTCTTTCTAATTATTTGTTCGTTCCAAATAGTTTTTTGTTTATTTTTCATGATTTGTCAACTCGGCTGTTGGCTTTGTCCGAGGCTTACATACAGGTCTTTAAATAAATACTTCCCATAGACTGAAACGTCTATGGGAAAAATGAATGGGAAATTCTCTTCAGGTGCCCTCGTCGTTCTGAAAGGGGGGGGCGGGACTGCGACGTGACGCTCTATGAGTTCATAACATGTTTCTTATGAACATGTGTACATAATATCATAAAAAGTAGAAACTGTGCAGCCGCGTAACTAGCGTGGCTTAGTCTGAAGTTCCAGACTAATATCTATACGCAGTGATATTAGTCTGGCCATGCCAGGCTAGAAACTGCGCCCCCAAGCTCTGGATTCAAGAAAACCTTTTTTATCTGACCATATTCAACATAATAATTTCGTCAGTGTTGGATGGGAATGGGAAACCAAAACCGTTATTTTAAAACCATTTTAAAACAGTGAAAATAAGCAGATCTGTCTCCGTTTCTGCTGTCTGCTATTTTCACCACTTTTGGGGCGACATGCACTCTTGAATGAGGAAGTATAGGGAATTCATTTATGAAAAGAAGTTGAAATATGTTGATAACTTGATATCCATCTATTCAGAGAATCAGAGCTCAATGGATCAATGCCGTACCTTTTTGGATGTGTGTGTTGCATCTCATTGTGTGTGTGTGTGTGTGTCAGTGGTGTGTCTGTGAACGTGCACGACATCGCTCCTTCGCATGCTGGGGCTCTTTTCGGTGAGTAATGAAGATTTAGTTTTTTTTACACACCATAATAATGTTCTTATTTTTTATCATAAGACCCAATTACTGAATGTCAAGACTGCAGGTTTTCTTCTGAATAGGAGTCCACTAGGACTAGTGGTTCTCAAACCTTTTTTATTTGCAAAGTCCATTTGGTTTGAACACTCTCAGAGTTAGACATGTAAGGGTCCATTTGGTTATGTGTACACTGTCAAGAGTTACAGACCTGTAAGGGTCCATTTGGTTCCATGTGTACACTCAGAGTTACAGACCTGTAAGGGTCCATTTGGTTCCATGTGAACACTCTGAGTTACAGACCTGTAAGGGTTCATTTGAACACTCAGAGTTACAGACCTGTAAGGGTCCATTTGGTTCCATTGATACACTCTCAGAGTTACAGACCTGTAAGGGTCCATTTGGTTCCATGTGAACACTCTTAGTTAGACGTGTTATGGGCACGTATCTCTTTATGCGTTTCTGATAATATTGTTGTCCGCTCATTTTGTATTTCCGTGGAAATATAGAATCCTGACTAAAATGTCCACCCACAACCACAAGGCATCATGCCAACATGGATCGCTGGCGGCGGGTTGTATTATTACAACTTTGTCACTGACCTGTAAGGGTCCATTTGGTTCCATGTGTACACTCAGAGTTACAGACCTGTAAGGGTCCATTTGGTTCCATGTGTACACTCAGAGTTACAGACCTGTAAGGGTCCATTTGGTTCCATGTGAACACTCTCAGAGTTACAGACCTGTAATGGTCCATGTGGTTCCATGTGTACACGCTCAAAGTTACAGACCCATAAGGGTCCATTTGGTTCCATGTGTACACTCTCAGAGTTACAGACCTGTAAGGGTCCATTTGGTTCGATCTGCTATTTTTCAATAGCTAAATTATAACAATGTTTAAAACACCAAAAGGGGTTCCCGCCCAAAATGGGTTAATCACCATCTATTATTTATGTTTATTTATTTATGTTGCTACAGGTTTCATGAATATGTGCGGTGCTTTCATGGGTAAGTGACGTGTCTCGTTATGTTAATTACACATTGTGGCAAAACTGACAACTCTGCTAGATATATTTTACACGTAAAAGGAATACAATCAACTTTATGGGGAAGCTCCAATGAATGGAACAGGAACAGATCCATCTTGGATCTAAATAACTGATATGTAAACCTGCGTCAATACGTTGTCGTATGTTGAATGAAAAGTAGAGAAAATAGCAGTTGTAACAAGATCAGATTTTGTGTGTGTGTTGCTGTGTGTGTGTGCGTGCGTGTGTTGCAGGATTGCTGCTGGTGTCGTTCTCGGGCTATGTGAACGAGGTGACCCTGTCCTGGGTCCACGTGTTCTCCATCGTGGTTCTGGTCAACGTCAGCGGCCTGGCCGTCTTCCTGCTGTTCGGAGACGCCCGGAGAGTGGACACACCTCTGACTGACCATCAGAACACTACCACACACGTCGGACAGACTGGACGCTGACCATCAGAACACTACCACACACCTCTGAACAATATGGACACCGACAGCCACGTTGCGCACACATAGACATCAAAGGGGGCTCCACTCCCTGCCCGTTTGCCCTTAAAACTGCCTTGTCCAGACCATGAACGCAGCATTTACTACATGGTGTCCCCCCTCCCCCTCTCCTCTCCATACCCGAAAGAGCATTCAGGAGAATTGCCTTTTTTTTGTCCAAACTCTCCTGAACTTGAACGCAGCATTTTACGTTGGCAGAATGTGTCCTCTGTGTAGAGATCCATGTTCATTGTATATACGCCGCATCTTCAGTTGCTAGAGTGCGCTTGTCGCGCCCCGAAAATAGCGGATCTGCAAGCTCTCAACGCGTCGCAAGCGCGCCGCGTTGAGAGCTTGTAGATCCGCTGTTTTTACAATTTTGTGCCAAGAGTGAACCTTTTAAGAGAATTTCAGCCCCTGCCTCTCGAACATATCCTCCTCTGCACGTCCCTATAGTGGACACTGACCAGCAGGACGCCATTACACACGTCTGAACATAGCTGGCTCTGACCGCTCTGTCTGACTGACCGGGGTCTACATACCTGACCACTCTGACTGACTGACCGGGGTCTACATACCTGACCACTCTGACTGACCGGGGTCTACATACGATACCTGACCGCTCTGCCATAAAAATGCCATGTCGGTATCGGAATATTACAGATTATTTCATCGGTTTTCACCAGCAAAAAAAAAAGAATTATATATATAATATATATATACAGTTACAGATCAAGTTACATATTTGTACATGAGACCTTCTTCGATATGAGTTTAGTTTATAATGTATTTATTCCCTACACTTTATTTTTGTTTAGCAAAGATGTACAGAATATCGGTGCTGTCAGACAGCAACCTTGCATCTCCATATTTCATCATAAATGAATGCCCTTCTTCAACACTCCCAACACTTTCTGCCTTGACTCACCACCATTATATACTCTTTATAAGGTTAAACAAGCTGCAATTATCTTTTTTGTTTTTGGTAAGTACATCTTGATGCCAATGCTTTTGTACTTTTAACCAAGTAAACATGTTTTTTCTACACTGTGGTATTGTTTACTAATTATTCCATCAGTGAATAACAGAGGGGGGTTTGGGGTCCAGGGATGTGCACACATAGACATCAAAGGGGGCTTTCTTTTTTTACCCGTCTGTAAAACAACTGCCCTTTCCAGACCCATGAATGCAGCATTTACTACATGGTGAAAGAGATGCAAAAATGCCACTCCTTTCCATGGCATTCCGGAATGCATGAGCATTCAGGAGAATTGTTTTTTTCCAAAGTCTCCTGAACTTGGAGTTGGAACCCAGCATTTTGCGTTGAACAAATTTCTATCGAAATCCATGTCGTTACACCTGCATCTCCAGTATAGAGCGTCGCAGTCCCGCCCCCTACCATGGACCAGGAAATGATTCTCCGTTCATTTTCCTCATAGACATTTCAGAAAGTATTTATTTAAAGACGTTTACGCCGCGGAAAAAGCCAACTCGAGTCGTGACAAATCATAACAAACACAATTTTTTGGGCCTAACAAATAATTAGAAAGAAGAAGAAAACGGCAGGTTACAACACTTTTTTTGTTGTTCTTCTTCTTTGTAATTATTTGTTTGTGTTGTCATGAGTTGTCACGACTCGAGTTGGCTTTGTCCGCGGCGTAACCGTCTTTAAATAAATACATTTTGAAATGTCTATGGGGAAAAATGCATTGGGATTCATTTCCTGGTCCATGGTAGGGGGCGGGACTGCGACGCTCTATAGAGTGCTGGGTTGCGACCCCGAAAATAGCTTGTAGATCTGCTATTTTTGTCCAAAAGTGCCCTCTTACAGGATTTCAGCTAACACTCTCTGCACGTCCCGACGACTGACATAGAAACATAGCTTTTTCAGAAAACTGCCAGGATTTAGAAGACATTTGTAGAATCTGATCTCAGGTCAGAATGGGTTAAGAGTAAGACTCACCCTGTGGTCGGTAGAGCTGTCGCCTCACAGCTAGACGGTCCTGGGTTCGATTCCCGCCGGGCGGTGTTAATGTTGTTGACCAAGACTAAAGACTTGCAGTGCGCTTTAACAATGGCGAGCGACACTTGAATTTCATTGGCTATCGCCTAAACGCCCACTATCGCCAGGGCGACGTCGCCCTAAAATATGAATTATTTTCATCTTTTCGGCAGACGTTCCTCCGCCCACTTTTCGACCATCGCCGGTATAGTCGCCGGGTAGTGGCGTGCACAGACATTTAGAGGGGCAGGTGCTCAAGTTAAAAAAGGGCACCTTGTGCAGCGCGTGGAACCGGCCGGTTGCCTTAATCCATTTTGGGCGAGAACCCCTTTTGGTGTTAGCATTATGTTATGCTTTAGCTATTGAAAAATAGCAGATCTACAAGCTCATAGCGCGCCACTCGGTGGCGCGCTATGAGCTTGTAGATCTGCTATTTTTGAAAAATCAAAAGTTCAAAAGAATTCAAAAGGGCACATTGCCAAAAGGGCAGGGGGTGCTCTAGCACCCCCTTGTGTCTATCTGTGCACGCCACTGTCGCGGGTCCCATTGACAAATAATGCACTAACGGAAAATGTGTCCGGCTTCCGCCCGCTGTTAAAACGTACTGTAAGTCGACTAAGGTTTTTCAGAAGACTAAATGGTGTCTTACTCAAAAGACTAACACTAAATAAAAAATATTCTGAAAAGATTAACACTGCCGCTGGGGGGGGGGGGGGGGGGGGGACGACGTGTTCTCTCCTCCGTGTGCCACCCTAGGTGGGGTTGGTGAAAGGGCCTTTCTGTGTGGAGTTTGCATGCATGTTCTCCCTGTGTGGACGTGTCCCCCAGGGTAGGTACCCTCACAAAAAGAGCATGCAGTAACCCTGGTATCTAAACTGCCTCCCCCTGGCCAGCCTGATGGAGTGGAAAGGAACTGGTTGGAATAACGTGTTCCTTCCACACGCTATACGTCCAACCGGGCTAACTCCCCCCCCCCTGTCAGGTGAAAAGAAGCGGCTTGGACTCCTCATGCATAGAAGGAAGCATGAGGTCAGTCCGTTGCTCTCCCCAGGTTGGCAGAGGGAGTGTAGCGCCCAGGATTAGACAATTGACACTGGGTGAAAAAAATGAAAGGGTTGCAAAAACTGTGGGATAAAAAAGTAGGAAAAAAAAAAGAAAATCACACCCGTGTGAAGTAAGTGGTGCAACTTTGTGTGGGGGTCCCCTGGGGGGGGGGGGGGAGTTTCAGACCCACAGAAACGCATTCAGGGTGCCGGCCCGATTCCGGCTAGCCGCCCCGCGTCCGAAACGGTTGAGAAATGACAGTTACCGTGTGGGGGTCCCTCTACTGTACTGTACTGTCACTGTACTGGCACACCCGAAATCACCATATATACAGTTAATATGTGCGTGTGTTTGTGTGCGTGTTAGGTTGCACACAGGTGCTCAGACCCACCCACCCAGAGACACACATAGTCACTTAAGGAAGTGGTTGCACCACTTAAAAATGTTAGCATACAATGACATGCTAAAAATATCAGGACACCGGGGTGAAAGTGGTTACAACACGGTTGTCAAAGTGGGGTTCAGGGACCCAGTGGTGGTCCTTGAAGAGATTCCAGGGGGTCCCCGCAACTAAACGAATAACTTTAACCTTTAACCTAACTAGAAGGTCCTGGGTTCGATTCCCGCCGGGCAGTGTTCATTTTGTTGTCCAAGACTAAAGACTCACTTTATCCCATTTTGGGCGGGAACCCCTTGTGGTGTTAGCATTATGTTATGCTTTAGCTATTGAAAAATAGCAGATCTACAAGCTCATAGCGCGCCACCAAGTGGCGCGCTACGAGCTTGTAGGTCTGCTATTTTTGAAAAATCGAAGAAAACTGTCAGGATGTAGAAGACATTTTTTAAATCTGATCTCAGGTCAAAATGGGTCAACAGCGGGAGAACGTCGATCGACACTTGAATTGGTGAAAGGGCCTTTCTTTGTGGAGTTTGCATGTTCTCCCCGTGTCCCCTAGGGTAGGTACCCTCGCAAACAAACATGCCGTAATCCTGGTCTCTATACTGCCCCCTGGCCAGCCGGGTATACTGCCCCCTGGCCAGCCGGGGCGGCCAGGGGGTATAGCCTGAAAGCAAAGGTTTCAGGAAGATGGCGCTAAACGGTATAATTAAATACTCAACGAATGGCGTAAAAATGTTAATCCACATTAACGATTCAACACCCTGAAAAAAAAAGTATCGAATGCAGTGGTTCTCAAAGTGGGGCGTCCCCCCAGCTAAATGAGTTGATATAGCATCAAAATCTGTCTATAACCATTGAACAAATGTAGCCATTTGAAAATAGCCGATCTACAAGCTCACAAGATGCGACACATTGTGACTTGTGAGGTTGTATCTGCTATATTCAAAACATCTTGACTTTTCTGGGGGTCCCCAGTGACAGTTAATTAAGTGATAAATGCATATCTTAAGTCCTAAAAGAAATTAAAAAAAATTACTGCATCAAAAGTTATAAACAAACTATATATAACTGGTCCCCCTTTTAGCATAGCTTCTGTTAACTGACCAGCTCAGTGGCCTTGTGGTTAGAGTGTCTGCCCTGAAACTGGAAGGTCGGGGTTTCGATCCTCGGGCAGGGTCATACCAAAGACTGTAAAAAATGGGACCCAATGCCTCCCTGCTTGACACTCAGCATCAATGGGGTTGGATTGGGGGGAGTCAAATCAATAATCAAAATGATTCCCGAGCGCGGCACGGCTGCAGCTCACCGCTCCTTGGCTGCGGCTCACCGCTCCAAAAGATGGGTCAAATGCAGAGAACATTAATGTCACTGCGGTGACGTGTGTGACAAACCGTCCGACTTAGACTGTATACCGTTTCCCAAACTCTCTAATAAAGCATTCAAATCAACCACAAGACAAACAGATAAGTATACCTTTAATAATGACCATGATCAAATCTAAGAATGTTGATAGTGACCTTTGATACAATGCATATTTAATTCAGGGGTGGCATAAAGTTATTTATTTTCTTCCTCATAAATTTTCTATACTCCGATATCATTATTATATAAATCTGATCTCCTCCATAATCGAACTCTAAATCCTCTCTCTTTTTGTCTTACACACGCTTTTACGCACACACGCAGAGTACAGCAAGCAGCTCTGAAAAGGACACACACACACACACACACACACACACACACACACACACACACACACACACACACACACACACACACACACACACACACACACACACACACACACACACACACACACACACACACACACACACACACTATAGACAATTCTCTGGGGCTTCATACACTTATAACAATAAATCATCAGTAACATTAAATTTGAATAAGGTTAAACATCTTGAGGCGTTCTCTTTGTTAGCATTGCCAGTACATTAAAGCTAAAAATCTGAACAGGGTGAAGTGAAAAGGGTTATTAATATTATTATTATTTTAGCCATGGAAATATCAACATTTAAATTATGTTAAACCCATTAAGACCTGAGAAGAGATTCTACAAAAAATTAATGTCTTCCAAATCCTGACAGTTTTCTGAAAAAAAAAACAACGTATCAGCGGTGCTGATGATCTGGCCGCTGGACCCCCCCCTCCCTCCCATCTGAAAACATGTTCCAGGGACCTCCCCAGAGGTAGGTTTTTCCCTTGTCGACGGCCTACTATACCCCAATAGTGGTGTGTAAGGCGTAAGGGACCTCCCAGAAGCAAAGATTTGAGTTAAAAAACGTGCACTGTGAAAGAATATCTATTCAAAGATTTGCGACACATTTTCACGATTTTTCAAAAAAAATTGCAGATTTACAAGATAATAGCGCGGCACTCGGTAAAGCAAAGCAAAGTTCTTTGTTTACCCAGGGTGAATGGACTAAGCTCGAGATGCTTGTTTACAGCCAGACCCTGCTCATAGAACATTTCATGGTAGGGGTTCAATGCCTTGCTCAAGGGCACTTCAGCGGTGGTAATTTTAACGTGCCGGTCCGGGGATTCGAACTGGCGACCTTCCGATAACAAGACCGCTCCGCAAACCGTTCGGCCACCGCTGCCGCGCTATTATCTTGTAGATCTGCTATTTTTCAACAGCGTTGAAGTTTAAAATAACGGTTAAAGTGGTTAAAAGCTATGAGGCGACACAGATGCGTCCTCAGGTCTAAATGGGTTAAATGGAGAAGGGAAAAAAAGCAACCAAAAAACATGGGGGGGTTAAAAAAAAAGCGCTACATGCTACATTAGCTCCAGAATTACAGAAACAACAACGACCCCTGCTGGACTGTCAGGGAACTGAGGGACAAAAAAAAACAAAGCAAAAAACGGCTAGTGTATAAGATTTGAAAAAGAAAGGGGGAAAACAAACAAAAAAAGTATTTTTTTCTTTTGTTAGTTCATTATTACGAAAGAACCTGAACTCAAAACAGTATGTTTGCATTTCCATCCCATAAAATAAGACTCCTTGGCAGTGGCGTGCACAGACATTTAGAGGGGCAGGTGCTCAAGTAAAAAAAGGGCACCTTGTGCAGCCCGTGGAACCGGCCGGTTGCCTTAACCCATTTTGGGCGGGAACCCCTTTTGGTGTTAGCATTATGTTATGCTTTAGCTATTGAAAAATAGCAGATCTACAAGCTCATAGCGCGCCACCGAGTGGCGCGCTACGAGCTTGTAGGTCTGCTATTTTTGAAAAAGAAAAAAAATAGATTTTTTTTTTCTTTTTCAAAAGGGCACATTGCCAAAAGGGCAGGGGGTGCTCTAGCACCCCCTAGTGTCTATCTGTGCACGCCACTGTGTTTGCATTTCCATCCCATAAAATAAGACTCCTTGGTCTCTCTAGATAATATCTTTTCCCTGAAAGCTCTTTTTTTTTGCTGACACACGTTGTTGAGGTAATAACAGTAAAACAGCAAAAAAAAATCTTTTTTTATTTTTTTTAACGCCGTCTCGTTGGAAAAACTGTTATTAATTAAGGCTCCGCTCTGGAAAACAACAAGGACGAAAAAACTATAAAACAAAAAAAACACACAACGTTCACAAAACCCTCCATCGTTTCCAGGACCTTCCAGCATCCGCCCGCCGAATAGACAAGAACGGCGACGTTTTTAACTTTTTCTTCATCTTCCGATCATGGAAAAAAGAGACGACTGGCCACGGTTACAGATGCGAACATGGAATCTTTTTCTTCGCGTTTGAGTGAATGGTCACGCCCCTCCCTCCTACTAGGCCACACCCCGCCCCCGCAGTCTTAGGCCACGCCCCCTCCTACTAGTAGGGAATAAAGTAGTTTGACCACGCCCCTCCCTCCTACTAGCAGGGAATAAAGTACAGTTTTAGACCACGCCCCCTCCTACTAGTAGTAGGGAATAAAGTAGTTTTAGACCACGCCCCCTCAGTTTTAGGCCACACCCCCTGCTACTATTAGCAGGGAATAAATTACGGTTTTAGACTACGCCCCCTCAGTTTTAGACCACGCCTCCCTACTAGTAGCAGGGAATAAAGTAGTTTTAGACCACACCCCCTCCTACTAGTAGTATGGAATAAAGTCGTTTTAGACCACGCCCCCTCTGTTTTAGGCCATGCCCCCTCCTACTAGTAGGGAATAAAGTAGTTTTAGACCACGCCCCCTCCTACTAGTAGGGAATAAAGTAGTTTTAAGCCACGCCCCCTCCTACTAGTAGCAGGGAATAAAGTACAGTTTTAGGCCATGCCCCCTCCTACTAGTAGCAGGGAATAAAGTACAGTTTTAAGCCACACCCCCTCCTACTAGTAGTAGGGAATAAAGTTGTTGTAGACCACGCCCTCAGTTTTAGACCACGCCCCTCCTACTAGTAGCAGGGAATACAGTAGTTTTAGACCACGCCCCATCCTACTAGTAGCAGGGAATAAAGTAGTTTTAGACCACGCCCCCTCCTACTAGTAGCAGGGAATAAAGTAGTTTTAGACCACGCCCCCTCCTACTAGTATCAGGGAATAAAGCACAGTAGTTTTAGACCACGCCCCCTCCTACTAGTATCAGGGAATAAAGCACAGTAGTTTTAGACCATGCCCCCTCCTACTAGTAGCAGGGAATAAAGTACAGTTTTAGACCACGCCCCATCCTACTAGTAGCAGGGAATAAAGCACAGTAGTTTTAGACCATGCCCCCTCCTACTAGTAGCAGGGAATAAAGTAGTTTTAGACCATGCCCCCTCCGTTTTAGACCACGCCCCCTCCTACTATTAGCAGGGAATAGAGCGCCGAAGTCCTGACGTCACTCGCTCACCCCTTGGTTCACGGAAGTCATTTCTCTATGGAGAACAACATGGGGTCATCTTAAAATCGTTTCATATAAGCATTGTGGTCCAAAAATAAACAAGCTGTCTCGGCGATATTATCAGGGAGGTGTCTCTGTATCGTTTACGACAGTCAGTCACTCAAATTTGATACAGTCCGTTTCTAGCGAAAATGTAACTAATTCAGCAGCAGTTTTCTCTCAGTCAGTTGATTCTTCATATCCATATGAGTGAAACGGCCGGGATGACATGTTCATTTTTCAAACACAGTTCTTATATGAGGCGATCTGAAATCCCCCCTATGGGGATTACAATGGAAATAAAAAGTACATGAATCCGTGGATTTGCTCCCTCTACCGATATCGACGTCAGACGTGCTCTATAAAGTGCAGTTTCAGACCGTGACGGAGGGGCGCCCTCTCAAGCCAACTTGAGCCAAGAGACACTAAAGCCTGCAAGTTGCCGTGTCGAACACTGCGAACCCGTTCAGAGTTGCAACACGACGATAGACACAGAATAGTAAATCACGTTCCGGCGAGAGGCCCCGCCTGCCGCTCAAAGTGGCCACTAGCCAATCAGAGCGTGTCCTTGCACAAGTTGCGCACTGGCCAAACCTCGCACACGCGCACTTAACTCAGACGCGAAGAAGATTCCACGCTCGCGTTTACAGATATAGCAGACATTTTGTCAATGAGGAAGTGTCGTTCACTCTTTCTGGTAACCAATACAAGAACGTAGTTTTTTTTTTTTTTTTTTTTGCGTGTGTCCAACACAGAATCACGAGGTGAACGAACACTCACCGAGGATCAGCAGCATGTTGGCGAGAAGAGAAGAGAGGCTTTCAGAACAGACGTCGTGCACAATAATTCATTCATTCATTCGTTATTCTCCTTTACTTCAGTCATTAGTAAAGAATGCAACATTTTGGGAAGGGGGTTGGGGGGGGGGGGGGGGGTTGCGACCAGGGCTGGGCCGTACGGACAAAATTAAATATCACAATATGTTTTTGACAAAAACACTAACTTAGACGTTAATCTGCATCCAAGTTGCAACGCGCTGAGTTGACAGCCTATTCGGAGAAAAAAAACAAAAACCAAAAAAAGAGAGATAACAGGTAACAACGTTCAAAATAACAATTCTTCTTCATTCTCTAGTTGCGTATACTTCCAGCTCTTGAGAGCGTAACATTTCACACTCTCAAGTGTTAAAGATCTAATAAGGGTCCATTTGGTTACCAACTCTCCATCATTTAGCTGGGGGACCACCTGGAAACCCCCTCAAGGACCACTGGTTGAAAACACAGCCTATAGAGAAAATGGAAAAAGTCCCATCTGATTGTATTAAACGACGATAAACTCATTGCACCTGTGTACGATAGCTTGGGTTATCCTCTGTGTCCGTCAAGTTATTTTTCTTCATAAAAATGCACAGTTGTCATGTAGCAACTTTCTGTCCATAAAATCCATGCAGAGATTCTTTCCTAGTTTGGAAGCGCTCGTTTTCTATAAGTCAACGTCTTGCTGTCTCCTGCATTATGTGCATAATTTCCAAACAGTGTGTGTGTGTGTGTTTGCAGGACATCGAGTGATTTACAACGAGCGGTTCCAAACTCCAACACGTAGAAAAATAATCGCTGCGTGGAGTTCAACCCATTAAGACCTGAGACCAGATTCTACAAATACATTTCTTCTAAATTCTAAACGTCTCTAGACAGTTTTCTGAAAAACTAATTTGTCTATGTCAGTGGGGCTGAAAAACATTTTCATGTCAAGGACCCCCAGAATTATCTGTATTTGGCCGCGGACCCCCCCATCTGAAAATACGTTGTTTCAGGCACCCCCCCAGAAGCAAAGACTTGAGTTAAAAATGATCTCTGAAAGAATATATATTCAAAGATTTGCGCCACATTTTCACGGGTTTTTCAAAAATAGCATATCTACAAGCTCGTAGTGCGGTGCCGCGCTATGAGCTTGTAGATCTGCTATTTTTCAATAGCTAAAGCATAACATAATGCTTAAGTTAAAACACCAAAAGGGGTTCCCGTCCTGAATGGGTTAATACAATCAGATATGAAAGGACTTTTCTGATTCACGAATGTGATGTCAATGGAAGGTGCTGCAACTTAGATGCTAACCAAATACCTCAATATCGATACTGTGACGATAACTATATATTGTGACGCTAATATAAATTAGCCAAAAAAGAAAAAGAAAATCGAAAATAGCAAAAATAGGCTATCTACAAACCTCACAGATCACCTACTATTGCTATAAAAAAAGAGAAATGAAGAGGGGAAAAAAGAATGTATAAAATAAGGCCTAAGTGATTAAAACCAGGGAAAAGACGACACTAACGTACTTGTAGGTCATATCACAATACCCCAAAAATTCCCAGACGATATCTAGTCTCATATCACGATATCGATATAATATCATCGATATAATTGCCCAGTCCTAGTTTCAAATAAAGATTTATGTAAGGCAAAAAAAAGAAAAAAAGAAAAAAAAAAAAAACTAAATGAAAAACCTAGGGTAATAAAAAGGATGAACCAGATTTGGACCGTTGGTACTGGCTTTCATCCCTGCAAATGCAAATGATCTCCTCTCGTAGAACTGGCAACCCACGCGCACTTGTGGCGGGAACGTTCATGATCTCCTCGTGTCGTATAGAACTGGCAACCACGCGGCGCAACTGTGGCGGGAAAGTTTGAAATGGGCCAAAGTCACCAAAATTAAATAGAAAAAAAAAAAAAAAAAAAAAAAAAGATTAGTTTTCAATTTGTTGATGTCCTCTTGACTTGTTGTGTCGTTTGTTAAGCTAACGTCCGAGTTGACCAGGCGTCGGGGAAGCCCCACCGTCTTCTACTGTTTACTTCGATTCTGGCGATCCTTCAGTGAGAAAGGGAAGAAAATCAGTGTTCAAGTTTGTTGACTTCTTAAACCCATTTAGACCTGAGGACAGATTCTACAAAATGTCTTCTAAAATCATGACAGTTTTCTGAAAACCCCCATGTTTCTAGTGGTTCTCAAACATTTTCATGTCAAGGACCCCCAAGATTATATGTATTTGGCCGCCGACCCCCATCTGAAAATATGCTGTTCCAGTGACCTCCCAGAAGCAAAGATTTGAGTTAAAAACGTGAAAGAATATATTCAAAGATTTGCGCCACATTTTTGCGATTTTTCAAAAATAGCAGACCTACAAGCTCGTAGCGCGCCACTCGGTGGCGCGCTATGAGCTTGTAGATCTGCTATTTTTCAATAGCTAAAGCATAACATAATGCTAACACCAAAAGGGGTTCCCGCCCATTTTGAGGACAGATTCTACAAAATGTCTTCTAAAATCATGACAGTTTTCTGAAAAAACCCCATGTTTCTATGTCAGTGGTTCTCAAATGTCATGTCAAGGACCGCATAAATTATATGCAATTGGCTGCCGACCCCCCCCCCCCACCCCCCCATCTGAAAATGTGTTGCTCCAGTGACCCCCCCCCCAGAAGCAAAGATAGTTACAAATATTCACTCTGAAAGAATATATATATTCAAAGATTTGCGCCACTTTCTCAAGATTTTTCAAAAATAGCAGATCTACGAGCTCGTAGCGCGGCAAAGACGTGTGGAGAAGTCGAGGGGCGAGGTCCTGTGAAATTGTCACACGCGTGCTCGTTTTGTGCACTAGACCTGGATTGTGGCGAGCTTTTTTTAATCGCGCTAGGCGTCCCGCGCCGATCCAGGCGACTGGACGCCTGCGTCACTCACTCCCCGTCTTAGGTGACTTTAAAGGGACACTTCACCCCTTTTGCAATCAGATCTTTTTTTATGATTTTTGGGGAGACAAGCAACACTTTCCTGTGTTTTTTACGTGGGTAATATGTGTGTTTTTAGATATTTTAGTATGTCAAAGTGTCCATGATGTCATGGACACTCATGGGCTCACTTCCTTCCTGGACTACAATTCCCATAATGCTTTGGTGCACTGCTCCTCCTTGTGGATAGTATTAGTATTTCCAAGTGTCCATGATGCCATGGACGCCATGGACACTTAGGAAATACTAAAATATCTAAAAACACATATTACCCTCACAAAAATCCCAGGAAAGTGTTTCTTGTCTCCCCAATCTGAATTTGCTGTCAAAATGAACACTGAACAAAGTGAAGGCAGATTCTAACGACGTTCCAGACTGAAGCCTCATTTATACTCTCATCATGCAGCATCTCGGCCCCTGTCGATGGGCCGCCCAAAATAGCAGTGCTGCTATAACGTGACACCGGGGCTCCACCGGGCGCGTCAGCATCGCGTCTCCGTCACCATCAGGGAATGTTCCCTTTTTAATCAATGAAGGGTGGCTCCACTGCCCGCGCTGTGTTGCGTTGACGCGACGCGTGCATTAAAATTGAACCGGTGCGTTTTTTGACGCACGCAACGGAGAGTCGGAGACGCAACGCGTCCGGTGGAGCCCTGGCGTAACGTTGCTGTCGGGCAGAAACCACCTCCATCTCCATATACTAAACTGTTTTTTTCCCCTAAATTTCCTAAATTAAAGGGGAATTTCTCCCTAAACCTTTTTACAAAAGTAAGTTGATAATTATGTATATTGACCAAAAAATAAAAATAAAATAAAATAAAGATATAGGGGAGCTGGGGCTGGAGCTGGGGCTGCTGCTGGGGGGGGGGGGGTCTAACATCAGCTCACGTAGACCAGGAAGAGTGCAGTGTCAACAATGCATGGAGTGTTGCTGTCACATCATCTAGAACAGATGTGAACAAAAAACAACTGCGCGATTGAATAGGAGTTCTAGCGTTAGACCCCTCCAGCCCCAGCTTCATCTCCAGCTGCAGCCCCCCCTATATCTTTATTTTTATTTTTTTATTTTTTTTGGTCAATATACATAATTATCAACTTACTTTTGTAAAAAAAAGGTTTAGGGAGAAATTCCCCTTTAACGTCGTACTTGATCACACAGTGGTTCCCAAACGTATTGTATTACTCGACGATCTACTGATGTATTGTGATGTTTTTGTCTCCACCAGGCCGAAGGCATGGGGAGAGAGTATGTTTTGCACTCCGTCCGTGTGTGTGTCCGTGTGTCCGTGTGTGTGTCCTTCCGTCCGTCTGTTACCAGCTAATCTCCGGCACCGTTAACCCGGTCGATGCCAAACTTTGCACACACACTCCCTGGATGCCAACGATGAACCTCTGCCCCACATTTTCCAGAACGGCCTGTTATAGCGCCACCAGGAGGCCGCTTTGTGCAAAACAAGTTTTTGGACAGTACACCTACAGATTTTGTCCAAACATCACACAAATTGGTACACAGTCTCTCTAGAGCCATTCAACGAAACAGGTCTTTCAGATTTCTCAGACTCCATCCTGATTGGCTAAGATTGGCTTCCAAAGTTCGCAGGAGTGCTCAGTTTCAAACAAAATGCTGCAAATCATGAACACATCATGTGATTTCCGTGAAATTGTGCACGCACATTCCCACTAGGCCGAGGAAGAAATGCCACATGAACATTTTCAACTCAGCCTCATGGTGGCGCTATAACTTGCCGAAAAGTGTTTTTACCTCTAACTGCATGGATCTGTGGATAACTTTGTATGCCAACTCCCTAGAGGCCAAGGAAAAACATTTGCCTGGAATTTTTCACATCTGCTCTTTATAGCGCCACCAGGAGGCCGACATATGTAAAACACATTTTCTAATATTACTCCTTCAGATTTTATCCAAATTTCACGCAAATCAGTACACATGTTCTCCATAGTCATGTGATCAAGACGGGTTTGTTTGATTTATCATAATCCACCCTCATTGGCTACGATTGGCTTCTAAACTTTTCAGGAGTAGCCTGCTTTGTACCCGTTTTGTACAAATCGCCACAACTACTCAACGCAGCGTCCGATTGCGGTGAAACTGTGCATGCATATTCCCACTAGGCTGAGGAAGAAATGCCACTTGACAGTTTTCGAATCAGCCTCATGGTGGCGCTACAACAGGCCAAGCCGCGTCTCACACACACACACACACACACACACACACACACGTTTATATATTACTCCTACACATTTTGCCAAACATCACACACACTGGTGGAGACCTGTGCCCGGAAGGGCACTTTTTCTAGTTTATATATGATATTGTATTACTCGACGACACTGAAAATGAGATTAATTACTCAAGTGTAATTTCGAGAATAAATAAAACTTGAATGAATGAATGTCAAGGAGGACCCCCAAAATGATACTCATTAGCCTGCCATTTGAAAATATATGCCAGGGACCCCCATAAGAGAAGATTTTTACGGCTCTAGCAGAGATTCTCAACCATTTTCATTTCCATTTAATGGCATTTCTATCTCTGGGACCCCCAATTTATATTGTAAAATCAATGTCAAGTTAACTCTGAGAGTGTACAAATGATTTGTACACTCTCAGAGTTACAGATCCATAAGGTAATCCATAATGGTTCCTAATTATCATTTAGCTGGGGACCCCCTGGAACTCCCTCAAGGACCCCTGGGGGTCCCCGGACCCCAGTTTGGGAACCACTGTGTTACAGTACAGCGTCACACAAAAGCATTGCTTTTGAAATTGAATCATCAAAAGTTGGATCGTTGCAGTTCTTGTGGGCACGTTTAGTAGTGGTACTGTAGCTGCTTATTTGGGCTTGCTGTCCAATGTTGTTTTAAACCAGTGTCAGGCCACAGGGAACCCCATTCAAGAATTGTGTTACCTTAAAAAAAAACTAAAATATTCCAAATATTTCTAAAGATTTTCAAAGACTTTTGGAAAAATAGCAGAGCTGATATTTTCAAATAGCTGATGTAACCCTTGGGGTTGTAAAACAATGTTTTATGCTATATTAACATATTTAGCTGGGGACGCCCCCGTGTGTGCTTTGGTCAGCTTCTTTGTCTTGCAAAATCTGGCAAGGCTAGTGCGGCCTGCTACTATGAATGGAGCTCGATTCAAAATGTCACCAACGTCACAGTTAGCAGCTTTAAACACAATCAATCAATCTTTATTTCAGACCCAGGGAGATCCATATCGCCTGGCTGTCACACAACAGAGATCAATCAAAAGAAGCATGGATTACCTGATCTAGTCGAGATCGGCTTTGAATTGGAGCAGGTTCATAGGTCTGTTGAATAAAGCACATAATGTCGTCACAAATCACATCCATTCATGTCTGAAACTACATTTTCAACTGATATTCTTTTAAAATTGTTTTTATGATCATTTTCAACTGATATATTTTTTTAATTGTTTTTATGATCGATTTAAATTTATCACTTATGCCCAATCATACAGATAGTCGAGTTCACAACAAACAGGCATCTCGAGGGAGTTGTAAGCAACAGGCAAACCCAGGTTAAAACTTGACACATTTTAGCATATTTTCAAAAACTCAAACCGGGGCACTTAATCACTAACCTATCCCAGACAAAAAAAAACAGCCGATCTAGAAGGTCACAAGGTTGTGAAGCTTGTAGTTCTGCTATTGTCAATACTTTTGACAATCTCCTTGACATTGTTTATGAATTTTCAATACATTTTCAACTGGAAATATATTGGACCATGGAAATGGTTTCCATAGGCTTCACCCCATTTAGACATGAGGTAGATTCAAAATAATAAGTCTTCTAAATCCTAAAAGTTTTCTGAAAAACCTGTTTCTGTCAGTGGTGCTCAACCTTTTTCAGGTCAAGGACCCCCAGAATTATCTGAATTTGGCCGTCAACCCCCAACTGAAAATATGATGTTCCAGGGACCACCCCCCAGAAGCAAAGATTAGAGTTAAAAATCTGAAAGAATCTATATTCAAAGATTTACGCCACATTTTAACGATTTTTCAAAAACATAATGTTTAAAACACCAAAAGGGGTTCCCGCCCAGAATGGGATAAGAGAGAGAACCCCAGCAAATGGCAAAGTGCAATACGCGTGCAACGTTGATTAGCGCTAAGACAGGTTGCACACAGACCAATAAAAAAAAATACAAATTCTAAAACGGTTAGTCCCAATACTTGATTCTGATTGGCTGGTTACCGTCACGTGACCGGTGTAAATTTCACCGATAACCCACACCTTCAATCACTATATCATTCGCACCTGATTCCGCATCTCTGTAGCTGTACTGGGGAAGGGGAGCGCTTGATTACCTTACAAACCCATGCCGTGCGGGCGTCTAAGCGCCGCCCGGCTCATATGACTGTGAATGTGTGGCTCCAGGCAGCCCCGTAAAGACATCAAGCGCTATTCTCCCGTCACATAGGCTACTTGCCGAGCAAAACGAGGAAGTTATGTGGCTCGCTCTGGTGGTGCAAAGCGTAGCTACTTTTGTGAATTTAATAGTTGTATTTAGGTTAATATTGCTATATGTTTGTAATCGTTTTAGAAAAGCAATAAGCCACTCGAGGCCCCAGCTTACCGGGTATTTTACAATGGCTGGGGGGTAGAAGACCCTCCGCTCCGCGTCGGGTCTGCCTACGCCCCCAGCCATTGTAAAATACCCGGTAACCCGAGACCTCTCGTGGCTTATTGCTTAAACCTAAAATGCCAAACGTAGCAAGCAGGCTGGATCCCAGGATGGGGGACATGGGGGTGGGCGCTATGGTGATAAATATCGTCGAGACGATACAATGTCTCCACCATACGCCTTTTCAGAGATATTGTGTGTATATAAATACGGCAGTGGGTCAGTGGGTAAAGTGGCCGGATGGAAACCGCAAGGTTCGATTCCGGGCTCCCCCCCAGAGTTAGTGTCGAAGTGTCCTTGAGCAAGACTCTGAACCCCTAATTGCTCCCGATGTGCAGGTTGGTGCCTTGCATGGTTTCCCCCCTCATCGGTGTATGAATGTGTGTGCGTGAATGGGTGAATGTAATGCACAATCTATGTAAAGGTGTATGAATGTGTGCGTGAATGGGTGAATGTAATGCACAATCTATGTAAAGGTGTATGAATGTGTGCGTGAATGGGTGAATGTAATGCACAATCTACGTAAAGGTGTATGAATGTGTGCGTGAATGGGTGAATGTAATGCACAATCTATGTAAAGGTGTATGAATGTGTGCGTGAATGGGTGAATGTAATGCACAATCTATGTAAAGGTGTATGAATGTGTGTGAATGGATGAATGTAATGCACAATCTATGTAAAGGTGTATGAATGTGTGTGAATGGATGAATGTGATGCACAATCTATGTAAAGCGCCTTGGATAAAAGGCACTATATAAATGCACCATATTGTGGTACAGTGAATGCACATTCTATGATTTGCAGTTACTTCTGTAGAACGACTGTTTCGTTGGCCAAAAATAATTATTTTGGTGTAAATGGTCCGTTACTCCTTTTTCTTTTAGTTTTTCTTATCTTGTAGGAGGTGGTTGTGTTCGACTTGAACAATAAGCCTAAAAGCCAACGTGAAAAAGAATGGTGATAATATCATGGATCGTGATACAAAGAATGGTGATAATATATTTTTCCATACCGCTGTCACGATTACACAAACCCATTTAGACCTGAGAAATTCTAAAAAAAATCTTCTAAATCATGAGTCAGCGGTTCTCAAACATTTTCATAGCAAGGACCCCCAAAAAATGTAATTGGCCACCGACCCCATCTGAAAATACATGCAACAGGGTGTCTGCACTGCAGGCTTAGGCAAGTCAGATTTAACTTTAGATTTTATATTGTGAGCTTGTAGATCTGTTCAAGCTGTTACTTTGGGCTTGTTTATCTGTAAAGACAGACCAATTAATCAGACCGATTAATTCATCGGTCAGATTGATTCATCGAACCGATGCCGATGAATCTAAAAACAAGTAGAATCGGCCGATACCGATGTGTTTGCCGATTAATCTCCCATCACTAATAAAAACAAATTAAAAAAAACGTGATCGGGACATCCGTAGTTCAGCCGATGACGATTACCTTCCTCACCACCTCCTCCTCCTTCTTCTCGTAGTGGGAGAATCTTTTATAAGTTGTCAGCTCGACAGAGTGCATTTCTAGTTATTATTATCATCATCATTACCTTCCTCACCACCTCCTCCTCCTCCTGCTTCTTCTCGTAGTGGGAGAAGTCGTCGAAGATGGACGTGGTGTGCTTGTAGGCGGCGATGATCTTCAGCACCAGCTTGGCCTTCTCCAGGGGCACCTCCTGCGTGTCCCGCGAGTTGGTCACCGGCTTGTTGTCGTTGTTCTCCAGGCGGATGTGCCGCAGCTGGCTGTTGGGCACGTCCTTGACGAAGAGCCACGCCACGTCGAACTTGCCCTTCCACTTGTCCTGCGCCCAGACGCCGGCGCTGGCGCCGTAGTCCACCGGCGAGCGCATCTCCGCCACGCCGCAGAAGTGGCCCGAGCCGTTGACGGAGAAGAGCAGGTAGACGGGGCCCTTGGCGGCCAGCGAGCGGAAGGCCTGGTCCAGGCGCTTGTTGCCGTGCTCCGTGGAGCACCAGATGGAGTACTTGATGGAGCGGTGGATGTCGTCCTCGCTGTACGACTTGATGATGAACACGCGGCCGTTCTTCAGGTTCCACTCAAACTCCTGGTGGGGTTTTTTTTATTTGGGTTGGGGGGGTGGGGGGGTGGGGGGGAGGGGTTAGGGAGGGAGGGAAAAAAAATATCAATTAGAGCAGTGGTTCCCAAAGTGGGGTGCTTCAGGGAGTTCCAGGGGGTCCCCAGATAAATGATAGTTTGGAACCAATTGGACCCTTACGGGTCTGTAACTACAGACCCGTAAGGGTTTAACAAGAGTTAAATTAACATTGATTTTACAATATCAATTGAGGGTCCTAGAGATAGAAATGCCATGAATCCATTTAGACCCGACGTCGAAATAAAAAAAACGTTCGCTCTGAAAGAATATATATTCAAAGATGTGTGCCGCATTTTTTACGATTTTTCAAAAATAGCAGACCTACAAGCTCATAGCGCGCCACCGAGTGGCGCGCTATGAGCTTGTAGATCTGCTATTTTTCAATAGCTAAAGTACAACATAATGCTTAGTTAAAACACCAAAAGGGGTTCCCGTCCAGAATGGGTTAAATGGGGGGTCCGTAGACTAATGCATGTCAAACTGGGGGGTCCTTGAAATTAAACGGGTTGAGAATCACTGCTAGAGCCGTAAAACTCTTCTCTTACATGGGGGTTAGGGTGCATCAAAATTCAATGCAAAAAATTTAACAACAAATTATCAATCTGTTCTTTTGGAATTTTGTTCCAATGGCTATAGAAATGATCTTTGCAAAGTTTGGGGAAAATTCATTCAGATTTACAGGTCCAACGCAGCATGTGAAATTTAGGTAAAATGCCAAAAAGTGCCATTTTCGGTGCTTTTATAACTCCCATTTTCTATTAACATGACATGTCAATTTATCAAAAATACAACAAATAGTTTTTGAGAAGATGTTATTGGAAAGAGCAAAATGTGTTTATTTAACAATAAACATTACATTGTCATTTAAATCATCACTGATTTTTTTTTGAAAATGGAGTCTTAGTCCTCCACTGTGTTCATGTTCAGCCGGCCCTTGCAGCAGCTAAGATTGGGCTGCTCACAGCGGTAATGCTCAACTGCT
Organism: Electrona antarctica; assembly: GCF_951216825.1. NCBI lineage: Eukaryota > Metazoa > Chordata > Actinopteri > Myctophiformes > Myctophidae > Electrona > Electrona antarctica. The sequence continues at coordinate 50,933,304 of NC_136807.1, forward strand.
TGCAGCACATTCTGCAGATGTTGCTCACTCTTCACTGCTGCCACAAAGTCTGTTGTGAGTTTGACCCCATGCTCGGCGCAGTCATTGACGACGTTGATAGCACGCACATTCACCAGTCACCACACCTGCCTGGAATGATGCACTGGTAGCAGTGACGACGACTACGTGGGGGCTGCGGGGCTCGAGCCCCCTTGATGATTTTTAGGGGATTTCTAGTTTTTCTACATTCCTAACACCTCCCCCCGCCCCTGGGCATGCTCGGCCAGTCTGGGGGCGGGGGCGTGCCCCCACGACGATTATAATTACATTTCGTCCCTGACTGGTAGCCCAATCCTCTACATTGAGTGAGATAAATGCTGGATCGATCTGCAGCTGGTGCATACCGAACCAGCAGTCTGGGTTGGCAAGGTCAGCCAACCTGGTGGTCGGCGAGAGGACTGGAAACGTTGGCTTGCCGAAACCAGTGCCAAAGCACTGCTGTGGGGCTAGCATGGGAAGATCATCTGGCTTGGGATCCAAGATGGCATCCGAAAGTGCACGTCGCTCATCAGCTGGCACATTGGTGCTGAAGAGTGCCAGGGGCAGCATGTCAGGAGTCAGGTACCAGAGGTGCCTCTGCAGTGCTTTCATGGCTGATGTTGCAATGCCCTCATCAACAGACTTGTAAGTGTGCAGGTTGTGGTAGAGTGTGAGGTCATTCCATGCAGCATCTACGGCCGTGTCACAGGTCAGCCACCATGTTGCGTAGATGTGCGTAATGAAGTTGGCAAACGTCCAAATCTTCTGCACCTGCTGCCGTGTGGTAGTGGTGCCCTGGGGAAGCAAGGTGATATGCCGCTCCAGCATAGCCAACTTGAGAGTGTAGAGTAACTTGGCCATCCAGCATGCCTTGTGCAGCGCTCCCGGTCTTTGGAAGTTTACTGGAGTCTGTGCTGCATCATCTGCACCCAGATAGACAAGACACAGCTGCACAAACTTGTGGTAGTCGCCTCGCTTGTAGTCTATCATCGCCGCAGCACATGCAATGAGTTCAGCACCTAACCTGCCCAGGAACGGTTGTTCGGCGTTGGCAGTAATGCAGTGATACAATGGGTCACTGTATTTGTGCGGCAATCCTGCAGATGCCTAAACAAGGTAACCTCTGGTGAGAGTGAGGACTCCACCTTGAGGCCAGTGAAAATGTGGCTGAGGATCACCTCACCAATGTGATGCTGGCACGCCAAGCAATTTCAGCTGCTCTGCATCTCCAACCACCACTGTCAAACGCTCCTCCAACTGGCGCACATTGCTTAGCGTCGGTGTCAACTTGCCGTCCCAGTGCAGGGTGCACATAGGAGGTGGTGTCCACTGCTTGTGGTGTTCTTTATTGACAGCCTCCAGCACTTTGCGCTGTGATCGATCTACTGTTGTGTATGATGCTGAAATCATTTCACAATTACTGCCCGACTCTGTGATCAGGGCGCACATGAAGGCAGCCTGCTGCTGCATTGGTGTGATCTTCAACCGTGTAACCAGTGACATAAGACTCGGCCGTAGATGCTGCATGGAATGACCTCACACTCTACCACAACCTGCACACTTGCTTACAAGTCTGTTGACGAGGGCATTGCAATATCAGCCATGAAAGCACTGGAGAGGCACCTCTGGTACCTGACTGCTGAGACGCTGCCCCTGGCACTCTTCAACACCAACGTACCAGCTGAAGAGTGACGTGTACTTGCGGATGCCATCTTGGATAACAAGCCGGATGATCTTCCCATGCTAACAGCAGCGCTTTGGCACTGGTGCAAGCCAAAGTTTCCAGTCCTCTCGCCAACCACCAGGCTGTCCGACATTGCCAACCCAGACTGCTGGTTCGGTATACACCGGCTGCAGATCGATCCAGCATTTATCTCACTCAATGTAGAGGATTGGGCTACCAGAGGATTGGGCTATCATTCCAGGCAGGTGTGGTGACTGGTGAATGTGTGTGCTATCAATGTTGTCAATGACTGCGCCGAGCATGGGGTCAAACTCACAACAGTTTGTGGCAGCAGTGAAGAGTGAGCGAGATCTGCAGAGGTCCTGCAAGCAGTTGAGCATTATCGCTGTGAGCAGCCCAATCTTCGCTGCTGCAAGCGCCAGTTGAACATGAACACAGTGGAGGACTAAGAGTCCATTTTCAAACATTTTTCAGTGATGATTTAAATGAAAATAAAATGTTTATTCTTAAGTAAACACATTTAGCTCTTTCCAAAAACATCTTCTCAAAAACTATTTGTTGTAAACTTGATGAATTGACGTGTTATGTTAATAGAAAATGGGAGTTATAAAAGACCGAAAATCGCACTTTTACCCAAATTTGACATGCTGCGTTGGACCTGTAAATCACCATATATTGAAAAAATATTTTGCACATGTTCTTAAAACATGAAGTGGCACATTTTATCAAAGGAACAGATCAGGAGGTTAAACTTGCAAATTTTGATGCACCCTAATGGGTGTCCCTGGCATATCTTTTCAAATGGGGGGTCCGCGGGCTAATTAGTGTCAATTTGGGGGTCCTTGACATGAAAAGGTTTGAGAACCACTGGATTAGGGGGCGCCCGCTGGCCTAGTGGTCCAGGCGCAAATATAGGCTCTAGTCTAGCCTGACAGCGTGCCGCGTGTTCGAGTCCCGTTCATGACGACCTTTGCTGCATGTCTCTCCCCTTCTCTCTCTCCCTCTTTACTGTCAGTCTTCACTAATAACTATCAATAAAAGGCAAAAAGCCAAAAAACAACAAACATAAAAAAAGAATATTGATTAATTTCAACCTTTTTCACATCAAGGCCCATTATTTATTCGGCATCTGAGCCACGCACGGAACCTTTGATGACATTTAGCCTCTCAGAACAAAAACTGAAGAATATAAATATTATCTTTGGATAAGATTTTGTCCACAATTCAATGCTGTATTGATGTTGGTACCATTAGAGATACTGTAAACAGGCAAACGTTGATCAAAATTACTAATTGTGTAGACTTCTTGTAAATTAAGTAATGCAGATGTTTAAACTCATTCACTGCCAGTTTCGCTAGAACAGTCTGCAGCCACTGCCATGTGTTTTACTAATCTTTCAAGACCCACGGAATATTTATTTTTCCATGACGATGTAAACGCCAATTATCTCAAAAATAAAAAAACGAGAAACGGTGACACAAAAAATAATAATGTCACCGTCCGCAAAGTTCCGTTCTTTAGTTGAATATAGCTTGTTTTCACCAACAACGCAGTGTGGAACAGAAAGCAAGCACAGACATTTTAAATTTCATAAATCCTATAATATTGGACTAATCCGGCTTGGATTTGTTTTATTTACGGGAGCGCCCTTTATCGTAAACACTGAAAACACCAAATATACGTCAATGGCCGATTGGCTGTATGAATTGTCCCCTCCTTACCTTGGGGGTTGTAAGCTGTGATTGGCCGAATTGTCCCCTCCGATTGGCCGAATTGTCCCCTCCTTACCTTGGGGTTGTAGCTGTGATTGGCCGAATTGTCCCCTCCTTACCTTGGGGGTTGTAAGCTGTGATTGACCGAATTGTCCCCTCCTTACCTTGGGGTTGTAGCTGTGATTGGCTCGCAGCTTCTCCAACACGGGGTGGGAGGGGTCTAAGCCTGGGCCCGCCCCCAGGGGACCGCCTCCTCCGTTGCCGACGCCCCCTCCGGCCAAGGCGGAGCCGTCCATGCCGCCTCCCCCTCCGTAGCCAGGGTTGCGGTTGCGCGGGGCCACCCAGCGGGTCTGGGGCGGCGGGGGGTGCATGGAGCTGTGGTTCTGATAGGTCTGCTGCTGCTGCGAGTGGTGGGGAGGGGGAGGAGCCTGCATGGGACGATAAACGTCGTTGTCGTTGTTTTAAACAAATAAACAAGCAGTTTCACAATAATCGCATCGTGGAGACTTTTAACCCATTTAGACCCGAGGACGATTTTTACAAATGTCTTCTAAATCATGACAAGTTTTCTGAAAAAAATCATGATAAGTTTTCTGAAAAAACCCTATGTTTCTGTGTCAAGTGGTGCTCAAACTATGTCATGTCAAGGATTCCCAGAATTATCTGTATTTGGCCGCTGACCCCCCCCCATCTCAAAATATGTTGTTCCAGGGACCACCCCAGAAGCAAAGATTTGAGTTACAAACGTTCGCTCTGAAAGAATATATATTTAAAGATTTGCACCACATTTTAAAGATTTTGCAAAAATAGCAGATCTACCACCTCGTAGAGCGGCACCGAGTGCCGCGCTACGAGCTTGTAGATCTGCTATTTTGTAGTACCGAGTGCCGCGCTACGAGCTTGTAGATCTGCTATTTTTTAGTAGCTAAAGTATAACATAATAATTTTCTGTTTGGTTTATTTCTATTTTTATGACGTCACTGTATAGGCATGGACACGGCCAAAGTTGACCAGGTATTTTACGAGGTTTGTAATCAATCCCAGGTGTTGCTGATGAGACTGGTGGCTGCCTGGCTGGTGATTCTTTATGCGTTTGTTATTATTTTACTTCATAATACTTTATCTATTTATACCAAAGTGACAGAGAATAAATACTTTTTATTTTTAACTCAGTGAACAGTTTTGGATATCAGTTTTACTTCACACATCTAAACGTAATCCCTGGCGTCGGTAACCAGTTGAACTAATGTACAGGGCTGTCCAATTAATTTTAGTTACTTACTCTTGTGTTTTTGTTCATGTTTTTTTTAAATAAATATTTACATGGAAAATATGAGAAATAGAATTGTGGTGGAACATTGAGATTGACATTTGAGCAAGAATCGTGCAGCACTGACTGGACTTTGATGCTACAACCCAAAAACGTTTAAGTTTCATTCTTCCGCCCCCTGTGACGTCACGTGGGTGTACTTAGCAACAACACTTGTTGAAGTTTATCGTGAAATTGACCTACATTAGGATGAATTCGCTTTTGTTGAACTGCAAATTCAGCACCACTTAACACCTCTGTACTTGATAAAACCTGTAAGAGGGGGGGGGGGGAACGTTCCCCCCAGAATAGGAATGCTGGAGTTTCAAGTGGTTAAAAGAAAAAATGCGCATCTTACATCTACGAGAAAACTCATTTCAGCTGCTTGTATTCGCAACCTTATTCTTTCGGTCATGACGTGAGTAGGAACGAAGATTGCTCGGTAGACGGAGAGCTTTTCCCCCTTGGCTCAACTCTCTTTTCGTCACAACAGTGCGGTACTACAGCGACTGCTATACCGCCCCTGCCGCTCCAATTCACCGGCTGATCTCCTTCTCCGTCCTACCCCTCACTCGTGAACAAGACCCCGAGATACCCCCATTTAGACCTGAGGACGATTCTACAAATTCCTTCAAAATCCTGACAGTTTTCTAAAAAAAAAGTGGTCAGTGGTGCTCAAAGTTTTGCATGTCAAGGACCCCAAAAACTATATGTAATATGCCGCCGACCCCCATCTGAAAATATGTAGTTCCAGGGACCCCACCGGAAGCAAAGATTTGAGTTAAGTGAAAGAATATATGTGACCAGATTTGACTGAGAGACTGCCATCGCGCAAATTCCAGCTTTTCACCAGAGGAGAAAAACTTTTTTTTTATTTTTTTAAATGAGTTTATATAGCACAGTCAGACTCTTCACATACTAAATCCAATGGCAGTCCCTCAGTCAAATTTAGTCACATATATTCAAAGATTTGAGACACATTTTCACGATCTTTCAAAAATAGCAGATCTACAAGCTCGTAGCGCGGCACCGAGTGCCGCGCTACGAGCTTGTAGATCTGCTATTTTTCAATAGCTAAAGTATAACCTAAAACACCAAAAGGGGTTCCCGTCCTGAATGGGATAAACCCCTTCGCCTTGGGGTAACGTCGGTATCGACCATGACACTAAAAATCAAATGATCAGGAATCGGATCGGGAGCAAAAAGTAAAAAAAAAAAAACAACCCTCACCTGCATGCTCATCTGCTGCACCAGTGACTGCTGGGGGGGCGGGGCGGCCATGTGGAGCTGCGGGGGCCCGTGGTGGTGGTGGTGGTGTTGTTGTTGGTGGTGGGGGTGGTGATGGGGGTGGTGGGGCAGGGTGGGCGGAGCCTGGACCTTGGCCCCTCCTCCCCCTCCCACGGAGCCCCCCTTGTTGTCCCAGGTTCCGATCTCCATGTTGTGTTTGATGGGCGGCGGCCCCCCGGGCAGAGCCCCGCCCCCCCCGCCTAGGGGGAGTCCCACCACCCCCCCGCCACCGGGGGGCATCATGCCGCCGCCCACCCCCATGATGACCGGCTTGTTGTTGTTGTTGTTGTTGCTCTTGGACTTGTTGTTGTTGCCGCCGTTGTTGTTGTTGTTGACGGGCGTCATCTTGGCGGGCTTGCTGGCGATGGCGGCCCACGACGCCGGCTTGTTCTGGAGGGGCATCCCGATGGGCGTGCCCATCCCCCCGCCCCCGTTGCCCGCGGCCACCACGTTGTTGCCGACCCCGCCCCCGATCACCGAGCCCACCTTCAAGCCCGAGCCGACGCCCACCATGTCCCCGCCGCCGCCGCCCATCTTTAGTCCCAGCATGCCTTGCTCCAGGCTGTGGTGGTGGTGGTGGTTCATGCCCGGCGCCTTGCTCTGCAGCGTGTCGCCAACGCCCGCGTGGAAGCCCGTCGTGGCCTGGCCGCCGTCGCCGGGCTGCACCAGGGTGCCCCCCAGGGAGCTGGGCGGGTAACTGTAGCTGCCGCCGTACGCCTGAGACACCGAGCTCTGCGTCTGCTGCTGCTGCTGCTGCTGCTGGCCCTGCTGCTGCGATTGGCTGCCGTGGCCGCCGGTGGGCGGGGGCTGCGGCGGCGGGGGCGCGCCCCAGGCCGAGAAGGCCGGGTTCTCGGGGAAGAAGTTGAAGCGGTGCGGGGGGTAGATGCTGCTGCCCAGGCCCCCCGGCTGCCCGAACACCGTGTCGTGCATGAAGTGGTGGTCGCCGTTGCTCAGCGGCGCGTAGGGCGTCAGGTAAGGGATGGGCGGGTCGCCGCCCGTGGACCAGGGGGCCTCGCTCAGCGGGTAGGGGAAGCCAATGGACGGGGCGTAGTAGCTGGACAGGTACGGGTCCGTCATGGACTGGTAGCTGTTGTTCTGGGAGAGGACGATAAAAAGAGGGGGGGGGGTAAAACAATTAGTTTACGGGAACAGGTCGTCATCATTAAAGCCCTGCCAGCGATGCGAGCGACCTATGAAATCTCTTAGAACAGTGGTTCCCAAACCTTTTCATGTCAAGGACCCCCAAATTGACAATTTTTTGCCCGCGGACCAACATTTGAAAATATATGCCAGGGACCCCAATCATATAGGGACTCCCGAATCCCCCCCCCCCCCGTACCTAAACAGCAGATCCAAAACGACAGGTGGTAGCTGGGGTGGAGGAGGGCGAGCGCAGCAGTATCAGTGTGCAGCAGCACGCAAGCAAGATGAGCAAAGTTGACCATATCTGATACTGTTGTACTGACCAGTACAACCACAGTCTGATACGGTTGTACTGACCAGTACAACCACAGTCTGATACTGTTGTACTGGGAGCCGACCAGTACAACCACAGTCTGATACTGTTGTACTGACCAGTACAACCACAGTCTGATACTGTTGTACTGACCAGTACAACCACAGTCTGATACTGTTGTATTGACCAGTACAACCACAGTCTGATACTGTTGTACTGACCAGTACAACCACAGTCTGATACTGTTGTACTGGGAGCTGACCAGTACAACCACAGTCTGATACTATTGGCCACTAAGCAGCTCCGCTGGAGTAGCTGGGGGTTCAGTCAGTGCCTTGCTTAAGGGCACTTCAGAGGTGTTGGGTGAGTGATAACCAGCGCCCCTCAAAAAATACAAAATAAAAAAGTTGAAGAAGAGTATAGATATTATAAAAGCGAAGCGAGCCGCTAACTTTCCTACCTGATTGGACTGGCCGGTGAGATATGGCTCAAAGTCGCTGTCATGCACTGTATCCTTCTGGTGGAGGGAGCCATTCTGGACCGACACTGGAAAGGCTGGAACAAGAAGAAGAAGAATATGAAATCATTATCAGACAAGCAGATACATAAAACATAAATCAGTGGTGGTTCTCAAACTTTTTTAACCCATTCAGACCCGAGGATGATTCTACAAATGTCTTCTATATCCTGAGAGTTTTCTGAAAAAAATCATGTTTCTATGTCAGTCGTTCTCAAACATTTTTGTCAAGGATCTCCAAAAAGTATATGTAATTGGCCACCGACCCCCCATCTGAAAATATGTTGTTCCAGGGACCCCCACAGAAGCAAAGATTTGAGTTAAAAACTTTCGCTCTGAAATAATAAAATATTCAAAGATTTGCGCCACATTCACGATTATTCAAAAATAGCAGATCTACAAGCTTGTAGCGCAGCACTCGGTGCCGCGCTATGAGCTTGTAGATCTGCTATTTTTCAACAGCTAAAGTATAACATCATGCTTAAAACACCAAAAGGGGTTCCCGTCCTGAATGGACCCACAAACGTAATTGTATTTCGGCCGTGGACACCCAATCTGAAATGTTTTGTGCCAGGGATTCCCAGAAGCAGACAGAGATTTATGTTGAGGCTATATTCAAAGATTTGCACAAACGTTTTTCAAAAAATAGCAGATCTACAGTACAAGCTCGTGAATGAAGTGACACGAGCTTGAGTGCTGTGAGCTTGTATGTCTGCTATGTTTCGAATAGCCAAAGTATAACATGTGGTTCAAATGATTGACGCTATTTTAACTGCCTTTTTGCTGTAAATCAGGGGTTCTCAACCCGTGGGTCGCGACCCCTTGAGGGGTCGCCAAATTATTTTGGGGGGTCCCCAAATTATTTTCAAAAAAAAAAAAATGTTTTTTTTTTGTTTTCAACTGAATGGCTGTAAAGTGAAAAGGAAGAGTTTACATATAGTACACATAGTACATGCATACACCTTCCCTAATGATTATGGTTTCAGTATTTATTTATGGTGTATTGTCTCTATTATTAAGGTTATTATAGCAGTCAATTTATATTGGGGGTCGGGAGGGGGTCCCGAGACGTTGCCAACGCATTTTCGGGGGTCCCCGGCCAAAAAGGTTGAAAACCCCTGCTGTAAATGACTGCAACATGGCTGATCTTCAGTTCAAAGCATTCATTACTATTACCCAATAATATGTGCATCATGTGTATTATCTGTGATTCTTTGTGTGAGTGGAGGTACAAGGAACAGCAATGTCCGTGTTAACCTATGTGGCAATGTCCGTGTTAACCTATGTACGTGTGTGACTATGTGACTATGAGAGAGAGATAGTGCTGCACTGTTGCCTGCTAATGAGGGGGGGGGGGGGGGGGGCAGGGGAGTTGCACCACTCAGTTCACACGGGTGTGATTTTTTTTATGAACATGCAACGTACATGGAACTCTTGGTCTGATCAAGTATGTGTCAGAAAGAACCAAGATCTCTCACTAGTCACTACATCCGAGACAGAACACTGAATACAACAATATATACCACTCATTTTCAACATTTTACTATGCCATTAATATACCTTAGAGTTGTGGAAATAATAATAAAAAGTTCCCCCATTCTGTGTTGACTAGAACTGGAGGTCTGAAAAAAGAGCAGTAACATTATGAAGTACATCTCAGTGACATCAATGAGATGTACTTCATAATGTTACCGATTTTGTTTTGCAGACCTCCAGTTCTACTAGGCAACACAGAATGGGGGAACTTTTGTATTATTTCCACACAACAACTCTGTATATTAATGACATAGTAAAATGTTGAAAATGAGTGGTATTCCCCTACAATCCAGGACTTATTGGAATTAATAAAATGTTATGGTAGAGGTGTCCAGGTAGCTCAGTTGGTAGAACACTGGCCTTTGGACCACAAGGCACCACCAACTCGGCGTACGGTATTGTGTGACTGAGTGTGTTAAGTACTGGGAGTTGACGGTAAGCAGAGAAGTAAAACTAAATAAGAATCTCACAATGTGTATGTATGGCCAAGTCCTATGAGGCGATTTGTGAAACATTGTGAAAGGAGCCTTGTTTCCTAAACAATATGTAAAATAATTATGCTTTAGTAATATTGTTACAGCTGTTCTAATGAACATACTGCCAACCAGGTGACAAAATCACAGGCTGAGGTTTAAACCTTTGTTTTTATGAAATATCTGAGACCATTAGGAATTTATGGAAAATGCTTCTAAATGTAATACATAATTGTTAGTTTGACCACTTTAAATGCATGAATCTTTTAAACACCGAAAGGGTATTTTTAGGGTTTACTATGAGACCCAGCAGATCCTGTCTGTGTGTGTGTGTGTGTGTGTGTGTGTGTGTGTGTGTCACGCTGTAACACCACCCGCCCACCACCAGAGGGCGCAGCTGTATCACACACAAAAACACACACACACATGCACGCGCACACACGCACGCACACACGCAGTGTGTGTGTGTGCGTCGCGCACACACACACAAAACTTAACTTAAAAAAAATCTTAAAAAGGAAAAACTTTAAAAGGAAAAACTTAAAAAAAACTTAACTTAAAAAAAAAAAAAACTTAAAAAGGAAAAACTTTAAAAAAAACTTAACTTAAAAAAAAAAAAATTAAAAAGGAAACACTTTAAAAGGAAAAACTTAAAAAAAACTTAACTTAAAAAAAAACGTAACTTAAAAAAAAACTTAAAAAATTACGTAATTTATTCTAATTGTTGTTTTTGCAATTTACGAGCTGCGTTCGCGCGTCTTACTTGTTGTAGGACTAATGACTGGTCTAACCAAATGACTAGTCTAAACTAAGTACTGTCTAAACTAAGTACTGCACCCCTAACCGCAAGCTCTCGTATAAGACAATGTCACTGGTGCAACATGCTTTCAAAAAAGACATGCTGACTTCTATGAACTTGAATCCATTGTGGTAAGAGTTGGACTCTTAACTCATGCAATCCATCTACCAGATAGTGCTGCACGATTAATAGAAAAAAGGATTGCGATCTAGACTGAGACACCTATGCGATCTCATTTCTACATTTTAGCAAGAATCGTGCAGCACTGGTTGGCTTTTCCAATTCATTTTAGTTGCTCTTATGTTTTTGCTACAAGAGAGAGGCTGTTGTCTGTTTAAACTTAACCCATTTTGGGGCGGGAACCCTTTTTGGTGTTAGCATTAGCTATTGAAAAATAGCAGATCTACAAGCTCATAGCGCGCCATACAAGCTTGTAGGTCTGCTATTTTTGAAAAATCGAAGAACGACTGACATAGAAACATAGCTTTTTCAGAAACCTGTCAGGATGTAGAAGACATTTTTAGAATCTGATCTCAGGTCAAAATGGGTTAAAGCCCCAGTAGTTGGCTCCAGGTGCCACATTTTGAATGTAGTGAATGTTCAGCAACTACAGACTATAAAGACCATACATATTTTCATCAGACCAAGGACCACAATGAAAATAAGTCGTGTTTTGTTTTTTAATCCTTGACACTTCTCAGATGAACATGATGTAACGTATTTTTCTTGCTCGACATCAAATCAAATCAAATCAAATCTAATCAAGATTAAAGGAGAATCGTGATCTTAATTCTTGTGGAGGAAATAAATCGAGATTCACATTTGAGCAAGAATGGTGCAACCCTACTCCCGGGGGTGCGGCGCAGTGAAAATGGGATAGACACCCTCCTTCTCAGCCGATATTACCGACAATGAGGCCCCTCCGACCTACTTAAGAGTACGTTAATAAAATATAACACCTACTACTGGTTGAACATGTGGGGATTCCCCACTAGTAACAGAGCACACCCCCTGGACGTGACGCTTTGCAGGGGGTTGACACTAAAGGCTCATACATAGTCTGGATTTTCGGTGGTGAGGTGACCACCGAACTACAACATGACATCACGAGCCGCGGTGAAGAGCAAAACCACCACCACCGCTCCAGCCCTTCTCTCTGTTTTTACTCACCACCGCTCAACGTTATTTCAGCTCCGGTGGTCACCTCACCACCGAAAATCCAGACTATGAATAGGCCTTGAGGTCTCAGAGGCCCATCATGGGCTGTACTTCCCCACCGGCAAGTACATGTCATGGTCTACTTGCCCAAAGCCAAAGGTTGTGCACATTTGCCCCAAAAAGTGCATCGTCCATTATAAAATCATAGGTATAATTTGCACTTGTAACTTAAATTGCAACAAATTAAGATTAGATCCAAGACAGTCGCTTTGAAAAACTAGAATGAGTGCAACTGCCAGTTGTGAAAAAAGGTAGCATTGTTTTTCATGAACAGCCAGTAATGTTTTAACCCATTTTGACCTGAGATCAGATTCTAAAAATGTCTTCTACATCCTGACAGTTCTCTGAAAAAGCTATGTTTCTATGTCAGTCGTTCTTCGATTTTTCAAAAATAGCAGACCTACAAGCTCGTAGCGCGCCACTCGCTATGAGCTTGTAGATCTGCTATTTTTCAATAGCTAAAGCATAACATAATGCTTACACCAAAAGGGGTTCCCGCCCCAAAATGGGTTAAAAGAAGACAGAATGTACACTTGGCCGTCGGGGCAACCCGAAAGCCAACTCCACTTGGCCGAACGTTTTATTTAATTGCCAAGGGCAGTCGGGCAACCGCTAAGTGTCAACCACTGGGCATCGCAGGGACATAACCCCAATCCAATCCTCGATGCTGAGAGCCAAGCAGGGAGGCATTAGGGCATTCCCATTTTTAGCCAGGTACAACCTGGCTATATACTGTCGATGTTTGAGACTACACTATGCCTCTTTGCTCAGACACTATGACGTGAAATTCTCAATTAATTGTCAATGGGAATTTAATGTTTGTGTGGGACGGAAATCTACACTAATAGCTGAATATAGGAGCCCTCAACAAAAGGCCAAAGGAATAGAGGAATGTCTCAATTTAAATGAACTTTAACCCATTTTGACCTGAGATCAGATTCAAAAAATGTCTTCTTCATCCTGACAGTTTTCTGAAAAAGCTATGTTTCTATCTCAGTCGTTCTTCGATTTAAAAAAAATAGCAGACCTACAAGCTCGTAGCGCGCCACTCGGTGACGCGCTATGAGCTTGTAGATCTGCTATCTTTCAATAGCTAAAGCATAACATAATGCTAACACCAAAAGGGGTTCCCGCCCAGAATGGGTTAAGACTGTTTTCTTGCATGTTCTCCCCGTGTCCCCTATAGGTACCCTCACAAAAACATGCAGTAATCCTGGTCTCTAAACTACCTCCCCCTGGCCAGCCGGGGCGCCTGATGGAGGGGAAAGGAACTGGTCGGAATAACGTGTTCCTTCCAAAAATAGAAAAATTATGAAAGAAAAAGTATCCGTATATTATAATATGTATATAAACCTTCTTTAGGTGGGGATAGTTTCTCTATTTGGACACAATAGTCTATATGTGAGACTGTCGTTTTGATATTGTATATTAAAAATAAAAACATATTCTCCAAGTTATCTCACAGGCCAGGGGGGGAGGGGTGCTGTTGTTGCCTACCCCTGGCCTACATTGTAAATAGGGGTGCACGATTATGAAATCATGACCGATATTCGATTATTTGCAGGGTCATATCTGCCGATAGCGATTTTGACCGATTCCGATATTATACGGATTATGCAAACTTCCATTTTTGTATGGCCGATTTCGTTATGCAACCGATTATATCGTGCACCACTAATTGTAAATGTGAGAAGTGGGTTTTCTTTACCTTTACTGGCATCTTGTCCTTTCGATGTCTTGGTGACCATGTGGAGAAGAAGATGAAAATAAAATGTGTTAGTGTTAAAGCACCTAATTTTAATGACAGCATCATGCATCACTTTGATGTATTGACAGGTGATTCCATGCACGCACGCACCCACGCACACGCACGCATAACCACAAAATCCCCAGTGAATGCTGCGATCCCAACTGAACAACATCGATACAAAACACAACTGTGATTATTTTATTTCATACAGTAGAATATCACAATGAATGTATATATAAATTGTGATATAAAACACGATCAGTATCACATTTTGTTGTTCAGAAGTTGTTTTTCAAAAAAAGAAGCACACCCGTGTGAAGTGAGGGACGCTCTTATCATCATACATCATCTCATTCCGGCCAATCAGAATTTGCGTCCTCACCTTCATCTTCAATGTGCGTGTTTGCACAAACACTCAAAGCTGGCCATTCGTTGTCAATGGCATTCAATGTTTGTGTTAGGACAATGTTTGTGTTTACACAAACCCTCAAAGCTGGACATAGGAGGCCCCTCAAAAAACAGATCAGTCACTTTGCAGGGTCTACTAGATAGACAGACGGTCCTGTGTATTCAATTAATTTGACATTTAGAGAAGAAAAACAAAACATACATAGGGACACAGGGACGGACATGGCTGTTCCTTGGAGTGGCTGCACCACTCAAAATGGTAAAATACCTGCCCAGTGCGGCCACCACCACAGGGGGTTGTGGGTTCTAATCCACCGTGGGGCATCAGGCTGTGTCAGGGCGTCTACACGAACACAAATGGCCCGTGTCGTTTGTTGCCGGGGGCGGGGAGGGTGATATTGGTCATTATTATTACACATTCCTATATGTGCTGGGGGGGAGGGGGCGGCACCTGTCAGCGCGGGGAGCGTTGGACGGGAGGTGTAGGACGAAGAAGGCTCTAGTCTAGTACGTCCCCTCCCGGTGGGGGCTCCTTCACTGACAGGTGAACCAGTAGGATACAACAGTACGTCCCCTCCCGGTGGGGGCTCCTTCACTGGCAGGTGAACCAGTAGGATACAACAGTACATCCCCTCCCGGTGGGGGCTCCTCACTGGCAGGTGAGCCAGTATAGGATACAACAGTACGTCCTCCCAGTGGGGGCTCCTCACTGGCAGGTGAGCCAGTATAGGATACAACAGTATGTCCTCCCAGTGGGGGCTCCTCACTGGCAGGTGAGTCAGTCAATAGGATACAACAGTACGTCCTCCCGGTGGGGGCTCCTCACTGGCAGGTGAGTCAGTCAATAGGATAAAACAGCAGCGACAGCACAGACATGTGTGTGGGGAATAATTAATTGGCATAAACGACTAAATTGGGGGAGAAAAAGTGGGGGTACAACAAATAATTGGCTAGTCTACATTTACAAAGAAAAAGAAAGTATAGGCAAAATAAAAAAGACTGATTGAAATGCAATCAAATCTCTATTAAATGCAATTAATTGCAGGCTCTGTGTGCTTGTTCCTAATTATCACAACATATCGTGATGTGATATTATATTAGCCTATAAAACCCAGCTAGCCTGCTTGGCAGCCCCTGGCATCCTCCTCCCCCGGGTGGCATCGCATCCCTCAATCCCCCTTGCATTAATAGAACTCCGCGGTATACGACGGTGTCGCTTTGGCATGAAAAAAGGGGGCAGAATAACATATATGGAAGGTAATCAAGGTATGCGACGCGTTGTTAGCTTGTATATCTGATCTTTTTACATGATCATCGTCATATCAGGGGCAGTTTGTCGCGATTTCGTCGCCAGATTTCTCTCTCTCTCTCTCCCTCTCTCTCTCTCTCCTTTTACAACCAAGCGAGCTTCCTTCCATGATCCATCTCAGTATAAACAACAACAGGCCCTGAAAACAGTCTTATATCGAATCAATCTAAAACATCTTAAAACGAAATGAAAGCCATCATCATCATGATTCATTCTGATGTGATGTGATCTCACCTGGGGGTCAATACTTGTGGCAGACATCATTCATCAAACCAAGCCGAGGCTAGGAGGCGTCTTGTGGTGGTGGTGGTGGATCCTTCAGGAGACAGCCAGCCCCGAATAATAATAACAATAATAATAAAACCAAGATGCAGCAGCTAAACAAACTGATGCGTCCTAAAGAGTGATCCGTCTTCTCGTTGTCGCTGTAAAGTGAAGATGAATTCCTCTCGCTCCCTCTCGTAGAGAACCAACGGTTGTGCTAACTTAGCATCCAGACGGTAGCAGCAGCATCTAGGCTAGCAGCAGTAGCAGCTACAACAACCTGCTTCAGTAATAAAAAACCTCCTCCTCCTCCTCCAGTTTTATATAGATCAACAGTGTGTCTGCTGCTATGGTGGATCTCCCTCCCTACAGCAGGCAGATCTCCTGGAGGATCTAGAATAATAGATCCAGACGGGCTGTGCCGTGGTGTTGTTGTTGTTTATGTTGTTTAGAAGAAGCCCTTTAGCTGGCTGTGCTGTCCGTTACATCTGGCCCTCCTACAGTACAGCACAGTACAGTAGAGTACAGTTGTATGGTTCTGCTGCTCATCACAGGATCATATCACTTCACTTCCCCTAGCAGCAGCGGCAGGCAAGCTCGATGGTGGAAAACCAACCAACATCCGGGACACACACACATACACGCACGCACACACACACAGTACAACGCACCGCCGGACGTGGCGTCAGTAGGCGACGCAAAGAGGGACGCACCCCGCAACGCACCGCCAGAGCCATAGAGTAATGATGAGACAGAGTTACGACTTTGAGGAGGGCTTGTCAGAAAACTGAGCGCTACGCAGAAGAGCCATTGGACTGGCCCCCATGAAGTGAACGGAGTTGTCGTAACTCTGTCGTATTGCAATGGCTCTGGAGAAATCACCCTTCAAGGCCTTCTGCCAGACATATGGGGAGGGCCCCGGTTCTTCCAAAGGGTGATCAATAATAACATTCATTTAAAATAAATAATATATATATTTTTTAAAGTGATGTAAATAGAAAATACTTATAATACATGTAATACAATAATACATTGTAATAAATAATATAAAATCAAATAATAAAATAGCACACTTAACATCAATACAATATTGCCTATAACTAGGGATATATTTACATCAAGGAAGCCTACATTATATTTACATATGACTCCAACTCCATCGTCTCTCTCAATCTCTCTGTGCATCCTTCTTTACCGGGTGCACGGACGGGAAAGTAGGCTAACTTCTAAAAGAGAATACATTATATTACATTAATTCATGTAAAATTATATGATCCATATAAAACAATATGCGGTAGCTATAAATATAATCATATAACATAGGCTACTTGTACTTATATACTACTGGAGCGGAGCGGAGCCTCGAGTCTACAGACTTGGAACGATGCAAGTAAGTTGGAAATGCATTCCCACCCAGATATTATGTCTGTGTCCCTTTTATGCCCATATATGGAGTTCTTTGTCAGGCATGCCCAAATATGGAGTCTATGCAGACGTCAGAACGATGTCAGAACAGGCCAGCCCCATATATTGACACTGGGCAGGGGCCATGTCCAGAGCCCGGCCAGAGGCCTTTTTGGGGGCGGTTCTGGACAACCGTGGGTCCGACCGACTCGACACCGGGTACTGCACCCCCTGTTTTGGGGTGGAACGCGTGTGTCGAATTTGAAGTCGGTGGGACGAACGGTTCTCGAGTTACGTGGATTACAGACGCACGTACAGCCGTATAGGCTATACACACAGAGACTTGGTGCATTCATAGTTAGATAATTAAAACAATATCAAAACATGTTCACAATGACAGAGTGGAAGATATTAAAACAATGTTTGCTTGTGTTGATTGATACACATTTATTATGCAAGGACATAACAAATATGTCTGGCGTTGTTGTTTATTACAGAAACACACAGAGTAGAGTATATAAATATGTGAATGGTCGTCGCAAACAACTCAGAAAGTGTAGAATTCAGAACATTTTGACAAGACACTGGAATGTGTTCATTATTTACATATCGTTGCCGTGGAGGCAAAAGCCACGTGCATATATGTCCAAAAAATATTAAAGAACCAGAGTTCTGAATCGATGGATCTATAAATCAGTAGTTTTCAGTGCATGGTCCGGGGACCACCAGTGGTCCTCGAGGAGGTTCCAGGTGGTCCCCTTATAGATCTTTACCTCTTGAGAGCATAATAAATGAAACCAAATGGACCCATCTGGTTTTAATTCACGCTAGAGTTAGATTATTGTTAAGCATTATAATTTACAATTCTACACAATCAGAGTAGAATTGTGATCATCTCTCTCTATATGGTACCAAACATCAAGTTTTTGCAGAATAAATAATGGACATTGACGTGAAGAGGGTTGAAAACCACTGATCTAAATGTACTTATTTAGTCACAATATTAAATAAATATACAACTTTGCAGATACATTGAACCACTTTCACTTGAACAAATAGCAGATCTTCTATCTGCTATTTTTGTGACTTCTGTGTGACTAGTATGACAAAGTATAAGGCATTGATTTATAAATGTGTCGCACACACACTCATACACACGCGCGCACGCGCGCGTGCGCACACACACACACACACACACACACACACACACACACACACACACACACACACACACACAGGCTTAATACAGAGTGTCTTCACATGTCATTATTTCTAAGTTCTCCTGAGAACAGTGAACACATTATTACTGTAGGTCCATGGTTCCCAAAGTACAAAAGATTTAAAAAAAAAAGAAAATAATAAATATTCACCGTTTTTTATACTTTAGAAATTAGAAATCTAATTTATATTTTGGGTCTCCAATAAAAATGTTTGGGAACCACTGCTTTAGTTCCATACATGTAAGGGTCCATTTGGTTACAGAACCATGCACTGCTTTAGGTCACAGAGTCAGAGTTACAGGCTTGAGGCATGTAAGGGTCCATTTTGGTTACAGAGAGAGAGAGAGAGAGAGAGAGAGAGAGAGAGAGGGAGGGAAGATGGCTCATGTATAGTTTAATTCAGTGGTTCTCAAAGTGTGGTCCTGGGGACCACCAGCGGTCCTCCAGGGGGCTCCAGGGAGGGTCCCAAATGAAACGAGGAACAGCTGAAACACTTTAACCCCATTTTGTACGAGATGATTGCAGATGTCATTTCGCAGATCGGCTATTTTCTAAACATTTTGAAATAAGATATATTTATTATTATTATTTTTACAAAACGGGGGGTCCCCGGCACAACATATTGTCAGATGGGGGTCCCCATGGCCAAATACATATCCATTGGGGGTCCTTAATTGACATGAACATGTTTGAGAATGAGAACCATTGGTTTTAAAAAACACATTTTAGACAAAGCTAATATTCTGCCCCGAAAGGCGAATCCCAAAATGACACGAGCAGTGAAACGACAGTGTTGTGTGATCATCTGCATCTGGCACGCGTGTACTGTGGACTGGTCACTGTGGTCAACTTCATCCACTGGCTGGTCACACGTAATCTAGAAGACACAACATTACATAGATACATTTATTATCCTGCGGGGGGGAAATCAGTCCAGCCCAGAGGAGGGGTTAACCCATTTAGGCCTGACCTCAAAATTAAAAAAAAATCTTCTAAAATAAATATTTTCACGATTTTTCAAAAATGGCAGATCTACAAGCTCGTAGCACGCCACTCGGTGGCGCGCTATGAGCTTGTAGATCTAATTTAGCTATTTTCAATAGCTAAATTATAACATAATGTTTAAAACACCAAAAGGGGTTCCCGTACAAAATGGGTTAAGGTTACAGAGGAGGCCCAGAGGAGGCACAGCAGTTAAGGTTACAGAGGAGGCCCAGAGGAGGCACAGCAGTTAAGGTTACAGAGTTACAGGTAAAGAAGTGTACAAGCAATACAGAAAAAAACAAGAAGCATTAACAATAGGCCTACCTTACAGAGCAATGGTAAACACAAATAAAGAGTCCTTTACTAACCTCGCCTCACCAGGCTTTCCACCTCGGAGGCAAAGCCTGGTCTCTGTTCCAAAAGTGCCGTGTTGTGAACCGGTCTGGAACGGATGATTATCGCTACGTCATGTTGTAGTATTGTTTTGTAGTCATCAGGCAGGAACCATCAAATGGAACTTCCCTTTTCGTCAAACCGGAAGAATAACAAAAAAAAGCTCTCGTAACCTGTAGCTTTTATTGAGAAAAATCGGTTTGAGGGAAAAGGAAGTTCCGGAAGATTGATGACTAGCAAAACAATACTACAGTACATGATGTAGCGATATCATCCGCTCCCGGCCGGTTCATAAACCCGAAATGGAATGCTATTCCTTTACAGCAGTGGTTCCCAAACCTTTTCATGACAAGGACCCCAGAATTGACACTAATTATCCCTGTGGACCCCCATTAGAAAAGATATGCCAAGGAGCCCCATAAGAGAAGATTTTTACAGCTCTAGCAGTGATTCTCAACCGGCATAATTTCAAGGACCCCCAGTTTGACATGCATTAGTCTACGGACCCCCATTTAATGGCATTTCTATCTCTGGGACCCCAATGTATATAAATCAATGTTAATTTAACTCTTAGGTCTCCTTCACACCAGAAAGCTTTACTGCGATTAAAACTAATCCTGCCGCACATTGTCGGAAAGTGCGCTTCGTTTGGCAGGTGTGAAGCCTCATTCGAATCCTAAAGAACCACTTTCTACTCTGCCAAAAAACGGGGGGGTTTCGCTTCGCTTCCAATCGCATTTGATTTCGATTCGGTGCAGGTGGGAATGCAATCCGCAGCAAATAAAGGAAATTAAGCTAAACACAGTTGGAGACGGAGAAGGGATATTCATTTTACGCAGCGCAAAGATGTCCCGTTTAACCGTGGATAGACGTGGGCAAATAAGGAGACTGAAGCCCTCATTGAAATATGAGGACGAGTACATTAATCAATTGCTTAAGGAAACACATAAAAAAACACTGTAGTGTACAGACTATTCAGTCCGGCTGTGCGTAAACATGGAGTGTTGTCACTGCTGTCACTGTGTGGGGAGGGAGTGGGAACTTTCTTCATGTCGATAAACTTGTAAACGGAGGTCGGATTCATTTTGTGCTGCTGTCTGCGCTGTGACTCCACATGCCCAAAAGAACAGTGCGTGCCCACACACACACACACACACACGCGTGTGCACACACAAGAGTGAGAGAGAGACGTCTAGTCCCCGACAAACGTTACCCTAATTTTACGTCCTAACCATTACTCAAAGTATTATTTTAACACCATAGATGATAGATTTCACTGTGTAGTTTATGAATGGAACACATTGATGAAGTTCCCTGCTGCGTTTCCAAGAATCCCAACTTCTCCGCCCATTCGCATCGAGTCTTCCGAAATATTAGGTGTGAATGTGACCGTAGAGTGTACAAATGGAACCGGGTCCATTTGTACACTCTCAGAGTTACAGACCCATAAAGGGTCTGTTTGGTTCCTAACTATATCATTTAGCCGGGGACCCCCTGGAACTCCCTCAAGGACCCCTGGCGGTCCCCGGACCCCACTTTGGGAACCACTGCATTACAGTCAATGCTTCCTAAGTGTTTCACCGTATCTCGTCATGAAAACGAAATATAATCATCATCATCATACTATCATCATCATCATATCATCATACTATATCATCATCATACTATAATTCAGTCAATGTCTGAATACTATAATTCAGTCAATGTCTGAATGAATGTGTGTCTGTCTGTGTGTCAGAAACACCGCCGTAGCTCCTCACTGCCTGCACCAATCACTCCCACTTTTCACATTGACCATAATAATATGGAGGTCTTAACGAAGCCCTTTTTTCAATTTAACAAATTATAGATTAATAATAATGAATTTATTAGTGAATTAAAAACGCACCCAGGGCGCAGTACCCCCCACGGCCACAAGGGGGAGGCAATATCTCACAACGGGTAAGGGCTAGTAATTATAATTTCATTTCATTTCATATTTATTTATTTGGTTTCAGTTATGGTTTTACATGATTATATTCATTTTACCTTGTACTTTCTTTTTTTTTTTTTTTTACATACTCCATAAAAGAAAAGGAGCAGGAAGAAGATACATCTTATTGATACCTGGTAAATGGCATTTATATAGTGCCTTTATCCAAGGCGCTTTACATAGATTGTGCATTACATTCACCCATTCACACGCACATTCATACACCGAATGCAACGGAAGCCATGCAAGGTACCAACCAGCACACCGGGAGCAATTTGGGGTTCAGTGTCTTGCTCAAGGACACTTCGACATGTAGACAGGAGGAGCCGGGATTCGAACCGCCGACCCATGGATCATTGGACGACCTGCTCTACCTCTTGAGCCACAGTCGCCCCTGCCCCTATCTATCATTAAAAATCAACTAATTCATGCTCTGCTACCAATTAACCGTTACATTTACTTCACCATGATTACATCAAATAAAAAGGAGAGGAAACAAACAACAAACAAAAAACACATATAAGAGTTAATTATCAGTGCAATGCCATGCAAAGTCCATTTGGTCAGTGATGAAGTAGCGTGAGAAGTGAAAAATGTCCACAGCGGAAAAAACAGCACAAAGAACCCCAAGGCATGCAGGAATGTCATTAGAGGTGAGAGTCTTTGAAGCATCTATTTATTCCAGGTCAAGTTATGGTTGACCCGGCCAAGCCACTGTTGTGGATCATTGAATGTGAACTAGACCTGTACAGTTGGGTGCCACCGATATTGTCCCTTATCATTTGACCCATTTAGGCCTGACCTCAAAATTAAAAAAAAATCCTTCTAAATCCTCCAGTTTTCTGAAATAAATATTTTCACGATTTTTCAAAAATAGCAGACCTACAAGCTCATAGCGCGCCACTCGGTGGCGCGCTATGAGCTTGTAGATCTGCTATTTTTCAATAGCTAAATTATAACATAATGTTTAAAACACCAAAAGGGGTTCCCGCCCAAAATGGGTTAACTGTCCTTTTGCGCAGATCACGCAAAACTCAGCAAAAAGAAAAGGACAATATCGATGGCCTCCGACTGTACGTGCCTGTCGGCCACCGGCCTACTTGAGAACGATGCAACTTGGGAACCCAATAATACCCGTTGTCATAGCTCCCGTTTTAACTGTCTGTCTGTGTCCCACATGGAGATCTGTGTATCTGCCTGTCTGCCTGTGTCTGGAGAGGGCAGACTGGTTAAGTAATCAATTGGCAGGTGTGGGGTTGCCATGGCAATCAATTGGCTGAGGAAGAGGATGGAAATTGCACAGGTGAGGGGACTTGGCCTCATTAGGCCCACTGGCAGAGCCTGACCAGAGCCTTTTGTGGTGTTTCTGGACAACCGTGGGTCCGACCGACTCGATACCGGGCACTGCACTCCCTGTGGGGGTGTGGAACGCGTGTGTCGAATTTGAAGTCGGTGGGGCGAACGGTTCTTGAGTTACGTGCATTACAACCGTAGAACGAGAACGATGCAACTTTGGAACCTAATAATACCTGTTGTCAACTTGTCATAGCACCCGTTTTAACTGTCTGCCTGTGTCCCACATGGAGATCTCTGTTGTATCTGCCTGTCTGCCTGTGTCTGAAGAGGGAAAACTGACTGAACTGTGAAAAGTGGACTGGTTAAGTAATCAATTGTCAGGTGTGGGGTTGCCATGACAATGAATTGGCTGAGGCTGAGGCAAAGGATGGAAATTGCACAGGTGAGGGGATTTAGGCTGATTAGGCCCACTGGCAGAGCCTGAGCAGAGCCTTTTGTGGTGTTTCTGGACAACCGTGGGTCCGACCGATACCGGGCACTTCACTCCCTGCGGGCGTGTGGAACGTGTGTGTCGAATTAGAAGTCGGTGGGGCAAACGGTTCTCGAGTTACGTGCATTACAACCGTACCGCACACACACACGCACATGCATGCATGCACGCAGACACACAGAGACGTGGCACATTTATAGTAGGATATAGGTTTGTGCATACATGGATGACATTTTAGTAGAGTGGCTGCTTCTTCGCCCAAAAAGGAGCCAGCTTAGGTGGGTGGGGCATTGGTTAGGATGCCTCTCGGGCGTCTCCCTAGGGAGGTCCTCGAGGCACGTCCCACTGGGAGGAGACCCCGGGGCAGAACAAGGCGCAGTTGGAGGAAACACATCGACTCACTGGCCTTGGAACGCCTCGGGATCCCCCCAGGAGGAAGTTTCAAGTTACTAATGTTGCTCTGGAGAGGTAAGTCTGGAGCACTCTGGTGGAGCTGTTGCCCCCACGACGCGACTACGGATAAGCGGTTGAAGATGGATGGATGGATGGATAAAAGGTGAAGATGACATGACATGCATATGAGGCAAGAGGTGAAGCAAGAAGCCACAGTACCTACCAACAACCTTAGGTTAGAAGAGCAACTTGGACGGATGATGAAATTCAACTGCAAACAAATATGTAAATAAAAACAAATGTGACTCAGCACTGACAGTATAACTAAAGGAGCACTTCACCAATTTTCGACCTATCTTCGTTATAATGGTATTGGTAGTGGTGATGCTGTCTACATAGTGTTTACTGCTAGGTTTACAGTTGGGTGCCACCGATATTGTCCCTTATCATTTGACCCATTTAGGCCTGACCTCAAAATTTTAAAAAATCCTTCTAAATCCTCCAGTTTTCTGAAATAAATATTTTCACGATTTTTCAAAAATAGCAGACCTACAAGCTCGTAGCGCGCCACTCGGTGGTGCGCTATGAGCTTGTAGATCTGCTATTTTTCAATAGCTAAATTATAACATAATGTTTAAAACACCAAAAGGGGTTCCCGCCCAAAATGGGTTAACTGTCCTTTTGCGCAGATCACGCAAACCTCAGCAAAAAGAAAAGGACAATATCGATGGCCTCCAACTGTAACTATGGTAATTCTGACTATAGTGTGTACTGGTTGTTAAGTTTAGGTATACTCACAGCTGTCATCGTGGTCTGGGAACGTGCTGACTACATAGCAGGCGTAGACAAAGCCCAGGAGCTGTGGAAGAAATCATCATCAGACCATCACACACACTGTTTATTTTTGATTGATTTCAAAATTAAAACCTTACTTTGGAAACAATTTCTGGAAGGCCTTACTTAAGCCAGTGTTGGTGCTAAATGGTGCATTTATAGCGCCTTTATCCAAGGCGCTTTACATATAATTATATTGTGCATTACATTCACACATTCACACACCAATGGCGGAGGAAACCATGCAAGGCACCAACCTGCTCATGGGGAGCAATTAGAGGTTCAGCGTCTTGCTCAAGGACACTTCAACAGCCTCGATACCCAGGCTTTCATTTCGTGAAAATGAAAGCCTGGATTTACGCATGGGCTGCACTGGCCTAAACGTGGGAGTCAACCCTTCCGCGTAGGCGTCGCTTCAAATGATGTGAGGTCAGGGCTCTGAGCGGTGTGCACCCCTCAAAATAACACTGTGAGGAAATCATTACCAGTGGAACTTCAAACGAGGCTATGCGAGGACAATGAGGAGAATGGCTAAAGAACCCACCACACCGTCTAAGACAAAAACCAACGTGTGCCGACTCTGTGGAAATAACTTTGACAGTCCGTTAGAATGGTATACTCCAGCAACCAGTGGTTTCTGCTTCTGGTCGACACAATAACAGTGCTGCACTGGGGGGGAGGAGAGACCGGGGCTGACGGACAGATCGGTGAACCAATGGTGGGGGTGCGTAAATCTGAGCCGCGGCCCTCCCATCTAGGCCAGAAAGGTCTAGCGTTAGCTCAGGCTACTTCAACACTAACTTTGTGAGAGCCCGGTATATTTGAATTTGATATTTTATTAATAATAATAATAATAATATGTATCCAGTATACTCACGGATATGAGGAGCTGCACAGTGCAGTGCAGCACTTCAATGTACTGGTACTCCATCCAGCAGCTGACCACGGTGATGAGCTGTGGGTTCTCCGGACTCTGCTGCCACCCGCTGGCCTGGATGTCCTGCAGGCTTTCGCAGCCCGGCCCGTGGTCCTTCCACCAGGAGCGATGGGAGGAGACCCCCAGGGACAGGATGTCGCCGTCCTATACGCCCATATAAGGACACAACACTTAGGGATGGGAGGAGACCCCCAGGGACAGGATGTCGCCGTCCTATACGGCCATATAAGGACACAACACTTAGGGATGGGTGTCTGCATGCACTTGAAACGGCGGAGCCTACAGAGGCTGAACTTCACGGTCAAACAGAAAATGAGAAGAAAATGAAGAAAATAAATGCTGTCTGAGCACAACAACAATTCAGTCCTTAACAAACACAAACTACACAGATGCAACAACCATACCAGTTTCACAAAATGACTCACTAAGTGAGGATATTTATCAAGCGGAAACTAGCGATGCACCAATGTATCGGCCATATAATCAGTATTGGCCACATAATCAGTATCGGCCGATATTGCTGTTATCGGAAAATAAAACTGACATTAACCGATGGCAGTAGCCGATGTTTATCTGTTGTTGATAAGCATACATTTTGCATTGGCTATGTTGGTGTGTTGTTGGTTATCTGTAGTCTACCAAACTGTAGATTCTATGTTGGTGTGTTGGTTATCTGCTGCCTACCAAACTGTAGATTCTGTATTTCTTGTATTGAATATGTATTTGTTGTATTTGTTCTTGTTCATTTGGGGAAATAAAAACAACAAAAACTAAATAAACATATATCTGTATCAGTATCGGCTAAATTGTTGATCGGTATCGGCCAAGATGTTCCATATGGGTGCAAGATGTTCCAGGTATTGTGTGGTGGTCCAGACAGTGATATAAGGTTGAGGTTGGGCAGATGGAAGAGTTTGTACCATGGTAGTAGTTTAACTGTAACTGTAACTGTAACTGTAGCTGTGTGCGTGCGTGCGTGCGTGCGTGCGTGCGTGCGTGCGTGCGTGCGTGCGTGCGTGCGTGCGTGCGTGCGTGCGTGCGTGCGTGCGTGCGTGCGTGCGTGCGTGCGTGCGTGCGTAAGTGCGTAAGTGCGTGGGTGTGCAGTGTGCGTGCATGCTTGTGTGCTTGTCTCTAATTATCAGGCTCCTACCTTTGAAAGGTCTCCCAGGTCCAAGAACAGACAGCTAACAAAGACATTCCACCCAACCCACAACAACGTCCACACCAGGTACTGCCAGAGAGAGAGAGAGAGAGAGAGACATTTTTTTAAACATCTTTGAATATTTAAAAATAGCCAATCTACAAGCTCACAACGTGTCGATGTATATTGGCTATTTTAACTATTCAAAAATGTTTTTCAAAATAGTAAAAAAAAAGAAAAGGCAAAGTAGTTTAGGGATAAACGGTTTAGCATGGACGAGAACAGAGCCCCCTGGTCCCATACGGGTGGCGGTGGATGGCAACCGCAAGGTCGCCAGTTCGAACCCGGGCTCCCCCAGAGTTGGTGTAATGTAAAGCGCCTACAGGGTCGATACTGGACGGTACCATAAACGGAATCACTCACCAGTAGAATGCAGCAGGGTCGATACTAGACGGTGCCATAAACAGAATCACTCACCAGTAGAATGCAGCAGGGTCGATACTAGACGGTGCCATAAACAGAATCACTCACCAGTAGAATGCAGCGGGGTCGATACTGGACGGTACCAAACTCACCAGTAGAATGCAGTGGGGTCGATACTGGACGGTACCAAACTCACCAGTACAATGCAGCGGGGTCGATACTGGACGGTACCAAACTCACCAGTACAATGTAGCGGGTCGATACTGGACGGTACCAAACTCACCAGTACAGTGTAGCGGGGTCGATACTGGACGGTACCAAACTCACCAGTACAATGTAGCGGGTCGATACTGGACGGTACCAAACTCACCAGTACAGTGTAGCGGGGTCGATACTGGACGGTACCAAACTCACCAGTACAATGTAGCGGGTCGATACTGGACGGTACCAAACTCACCAGTACAGTGTAGCGGGGTCGATACTGGACGGTACCAAACTCACCAGTACAGTGTAGCGGGTCGATACTGGACGGTACCAAACTCACCAGTACAGTATAGCGGGGTCGATATTGGACGGTACCAAACTCACCAGTACAGTGTAGCGGGGTCGATACTGGACGGTACCAAACTCACCAGTACAATGTAGCGGGGTCGATACTGGGCAGTACCAAACTCACCAGTACAATGTAGCGGGGTCGATTACTAGGCGGTACCAAACTCACCAGTACAATGTAGCGGGGTCGATACTGGGCGGTACCAAACAAGCCCAGTATCACCATGATGATCTGGAGGAAGTTGACCATGATTGGAGCCCACTGGTATCCCAGGAAGTCAAACACCTGCCTCTCCACCGCCGTGATCTGAAGAGAGCAGCGGGAAAAGGAAGTTGTAATTACACTATAATAATAATAATAATAACAATAATAATAATAATAATAATTGCACTATAATAATAATAAAAATCACACCCGTGTGAACTGAGTGGTGTAAGGTCTTATATAGACTGATCAGCTGTGGTCTGACATAATTAAATCACACCCGTGTGAACTGGGTGACCATAGCAACCATGCACATTTTTTGGTACGAACAGACAGACACGTAAACTAACAAAGCCAGTTGTAGGAGTGGTTTACACCACTCAAAAATAATAATTACACTATAATAATAATACTACTAATAATAATAATTACACTACAATAATAATAATAATAATAATAATAATAGTCAATCAATGAAAGCAGTTGACCAGATTATAATGAAAAAGTGGTCAAAAATACGCTCTTAATCCAGAGCAATTTACAGTAAGCAAGAACAACACATGGTAATACGTTTGTACATCAAATACTTCAAAATAGTCATCAAGTAAGCTAAGAACCTAACATCTGTCAAATAGTAGAATATCTGTACAATGAAACTACTGAAAGTATACAATTGTGCGAATGCTATGTGATATAAAAAATACATCATTTTTGCTTTTGCATACGTCGGTAAGGTCATCAAGGCTATATAGGGCAAGTGCTACGGGCTAAGATGGAGTCTGAAGAGGTGAGTTTTCAGACTACGGTGGAAGATTGGGGGTGAGTCTGCAGTTCTGATTGCAATGGGAAGTTTATTCCATACAGTTTTGGAGCCAAAAGGGAGGTGTGGAGTGTTGTTTTAGAGAAGGGAGAAGAGTCTGGGACATGTGGAGCGTTGTCCCGGGTGTTTTAGAGAAGGGAGAAGAGTCTGGGACGTGTGGAGCGTTGTCCAGGGTGTTTTAGAGAAGGGAGAAGAGTCTGGGACGTGTGGAGCGTTGTCCAGGGTGTTTTAGAGAAGGGAGAAGAGTCTGGGGCGCGTGGAGCGTTGTCCCGGGTGTTTTAGAGAAGGGAGAAGAGTCTGGGACGTGTGGAGCGTTGTCCAGGGTGTTTTAGAGAAGGGAGAAGAGTCGGGGACGTGTGGAGCGTTGTCCAGGGTGTTTTAGAGAAGGGAGAAGAGTCTGGGACGTGTGGAGCGTTGTCCAGGGTGTTTTAGAGAAGGGAGAAGAGTCTGGGACGTGTGGAGCGTTGTCCAGGGTGTTTTAGAGAAGGGAGAAGAGTCTGGGACGTGTGGAGCGCTGTCCAGGGTGTTTTAGAGAAGGGAGAAGAGTCTGGGACGTGTGGAGCGTTGTCCAGGGTGTTTTAGAGAAGGGAGAAGAGTCTGGGACGTGTGGAGCGTTGTCCAGGGTGTTTTAGAGAAGGGAGAAGAGTCTGGGACGTGTGGAGCGTTGTCCAGGGTGTTTTAGAGAAGGGAGAAGAGTCTGGGACGTGTGGAGCGTTGTCCAGGGTGTTTTAGAGAAGGGAGAAGAGTCTGGGACGTGTGGAGCGTTGTCCAGGGTGTTTTAGAGAAGGGAGAAGAGTCTGGGACGTGTGGAGCGTTGTCCAGGGTGTTTTAGAGAAGGGAGAAGAGTCTGGGACGTGTGGAGCGTTGTCCAGGGTGTTTTAGAGAAGTGAGAAGAGTCTGGGACGTGTGGAGCGTTGTCCAGGGTGTTTTAGAGAAGGGAGAAGAGTCTGGGACGTGTGGAGCGTTGTCCAGGGTGTTTTAGAGAAGGGAGAAGAGTCTGGGACGTGTGGAGCGTTGTCCAGGGTGTTTTAGAGAAGGGAGAAGAGTCTGGGACGTGTGGAGCGTTGTCCAGGGTGTTTTAGAGAAGGGAGAAGAGTCTGGGACGTGTGGAGCGTTGTCCAGGGTGTTTTAGAGAAGGGAGAAGAGTCTGGGACGTGTGGAGCGTTGTCCAGGGTGTTTTAGAGAAGGGAGAAGAGTCTGGGACGTGTGGAGCGTTGTCCAGGGTGTTTTAGAGAAGGGAGAAGAGTCTGGGACGTGTGGAGCGTTGTCCAGGGTGTTTTAGAGAAGGGAGAAGAGTCTGGGACGTGTGGAGCGTTGTCCAGGGTGTTTTAGAGAAGGGAGAAGAGTCTGGGACGTGTGGAGCGTTGTCCAGGGTGTTTTAGAGAAGGGAGAAGAGTCTGGGACGTGTGGAGCGTTGTCCAGGGTGTTTTAGAGAAGGGAGAAGAGTCTGGGACGTGTAGAGCGTTGTCCAGGGTGTTTTAGAGAAGGGAGAAGAGTCTGGGACGTGTAGAGCGTTGTCCAGGGTGTTTTAGTGAAGGTTCTGCCATCCTCCCCTGCGTTAGCAGTCTCACTA